>NC_141156.1:31101572-31418390 GCF_053477565.2 Lygodium microphyllum | reverse complement strand
GTGCCATTCTTGAGTATTGTAGTAAGGAGATGATGTACCATTGATAGAGAGAGATAGAGAGAGAGAGAGTCAGAGATAGCCAATTCTATCAAAACAATGTATCTTTCTATGAGAGATTGAGCGAGAAAACTATGAAGACATTGAAGATGAATACTATGTGATTGATTTTCATTTAAAAGTGGTGTATTCTTTTATATTCCTTGTTCTATTAATGAATTCTATGAAGATGTTGAAGATTATGGTTGATTCTATCAAATCCATGGGAGATATCTACTATGATGCTGCGTGAAGATTTGTTGTTTTCTTTGATTTGGTCATCAAAAGAATGAAATGAAAGCTTGTTGATGTTACAAGATAGATTTTCTTGCAATAGAATCCCCTTTTCCTTAGTGTTCCTCTTAGGGATCCATCTACCCCTTCCAAGCAAAGATGAACGAGCTCTCATATCTTCGTCTTTTCCCACGTTTTACTTGTTGCATGGTGATCCAACTGCCTTTGCTAATGATTATAGAAATCCATCTTCCATCTTTTTCGAATGAGTCAAATACTGATATAGATGTGATTTGGAGCAGATACCTTATTGAAGGTTGAATTTTTGTATCCATGGCGCACAGAGAGAGAGAGAGAGAGAGAGAGAGAGAGAGAGAGAAGACTAGGCTACCACAAAGGAGGGAAAAACACGAGAAGAACAAAGAAAGAAGGGAAAAATATATATGCTAAGCTTTTTATTAATTTTAATTTAGAGTAAACTTGTCATTATCATTAGTCTAAACATATCATTAAATAAAAGTGGTCAGGACTATATATCATTAATGCAAAGAATGTCATAATCACGAATATAAGAGACTAAAAATAGATATTGATAATACAAATTCGTAATATTATTATATATATATATATTTTTAAAAATATTTTTTTACCTTTTTTAAATAGAATTTTTGTTACGGAGGCTTTTCTCCTATTAGTCTAGAGCACTCTCTTTCTATCTCATAAAAGGCATTTTTGAGACCTCAAAACTCCTTAATGGGCTCAAATAATGTACACCTAAGTTGGTTCATACCAATTGCAATTTTTGTGCATATGTTCAAGGAATGTGAGGGCCCGGTTAGGGAGATCAGAATCTAGTCTTTCTCTCTCCTCTAAGCAGTGGTTTGCATGCAAGAAATTAAGAAGAAGAGGGGCTGAAGGATGCTTGTCTCGGATTGCTCCAAGATGAAGAGGAGGCTGAGGAAAAAGGTTCAACACTGAAGAATGGTTGTTGGTCGGTCCATGGGTTGCCTGGAATAACTATTAAAAAACCCGCAACAAGTGTGTGGGCTGCTACATTCTCCAGCATGGGCACACTAATCCGATGCATTTGCAACCCACTTGCATGGCAATGGGCCATTAGCTAC
This sequence comes from Lygodium microphyllum, assembly GCF_053477565.2. Lineage (NCBI taxonomy): Eukaryota > Viridiplantae > Streptophyta > Polypodiopsida > Schizaeales > Lygodiaceae > Lygodium > Lygodium microphyllum. The sequence goes on along the minus strand of NC_141156.1, from coordinate 31,416,996 downwards.
TCTCGCCAAGCCCTTCAAGCCGCATGTCCTACAATATTTCTCGAACAACCTTCTAGAAGGATATTTTTGGTGGAAATGGCAGTGGTGGTGCTGCTACTAGTGGTGGTGGTGAAAATTCCATACTAGACATGGAATGAGAGAGTGTGTGATGTATCTAAAGGTTTTGGGCAAGTGGAATAGCCATAGGGTTGCATCTAATTATTTGATAATGAGATAGAATGTTTTCTATGTAAGTGTATTGGTGTATCTTAATCAAGATGGAGAACTAATCTATCTCTATGCCAAGATAGTAGGTCATAGGGTCATAATCGATGATGGCAAATTGAGAGGAGATGATATTTGTCAAGATGGTTTGTTATCTATGTACAAGCCTAGGATAATGACTATGTTTGCTTGAATGAATTCATAAATCGTTCTTGAGTGTTCTTAAGCAATGATGAAAAAGGGGAGTGTGTATCCTAGTGTACCATTGTTTCGATACCTCCTTGAGACCATAGAGAGCTTTAATTAAAAGACAAGCATGATTGAGAAAATGTTGATCCAAGGAATATTGTGGTTGTGACATGAGAAATTCTTCTATTAGGCAACCATGAAGGAATGCAGTCTTTCTTTACATCTACATGGTGAAGCATTAAGTTAAAATTAGCAAATAGAGATTAGTACCTAAAGAGAGGCCATGAAAAGCATGGGTAATAAGATAGATCCATATTGTTTTCCTTGGTTCTCCTAAATCCTCTAGCAATCAATTGGGATTAGTAATATTTGGCATACTAACTAGCTTGAGCTCCTTGCAAAGTACCCATTTGCAATTGAATATTGCTAATTGACTAGGAGATAATAATATAGTATCCGAGTCTAATTTGGCATTAGTGCCTTATACTATTTGGCTATTGCAGCCTTCCAATGGTGTGCCTCATGACCTCTTAGTGCACCTAGTCCACTATTGGACCAAGCAAGTGGCTGAACAATGCCATTGTGTTGTAGACTTCTTTTTGTTCCAATAGTAATATTGTCTTGTAGTAAGAGCACTTCCAAAGCTCTAAAGTAGGGAGTTGATGCTAGTATGATCTCTTGCTCTTTAAACAAATCGAGTGGATGACCAAACCATAGGTCGTAGGGTGTGTGATTGTGAAGGGAAGTAAATACAACCTTGTGTTGTATGATGAAGGCTAGCAACAAAATTGAGAGAAAAATATGAAGGGAACAAATTGCAATAGAGAATATAAGTCCATAAAACTTGCACAACACAAGATTGGATGTAATCTCCTCACTATGCATGGGTTAGCACCTCCCCCATGCATGTATTTATAATAGTCAATTAATCTTTGTGCTCACAATACATTGAAGACATCTTTTTGAGTTTTTCCTTTTCCTTTTCTTGCAGGACTTGCTTTTGTGCAAATAAATCAAGCACACCCTATTCCAAATAGCTTTATAACCAAAAATAATATTTTATCTCTTTTAACAAATACATTTGAAATAAATCTAATGCACATGTGCACACACAAAGTCCTTGCGCGTATGGGTGCATACAACATATAGTAATTTGAAAAATATTTTTTTATGTTATAAAGTGTATAAATTCCACCTATTAAAATGTGCACTCAAAAATAATAATTCCACATAACTTCGTCTAATAATCTGCCCCCACAACACAAAACACATTGATATCCTTCCATCTATCTACCAGCATAATGTGGCTAATATTACACACACACACATGTTTGTGCAATAAGTCACAAATCATGTGGCAAATAGACAAAATCCACAATAATAAAAATAATCTAGATTTCATGATAAATTTCAGTAAAATACTATGGTAAATATTACTCCATAACAAATGTAGGGCCTCAAGAAAAAGCCATAGAATCATATAAACCATTTTAAACCATGGATCACTCCAAGTTTTTATGCATACAATAAAAACCATCTTAGCCCATGGATTCCACCTTCTCTTTTAATAGACATGGTAAGGGCCATGGATTCCAACTTCTCCTTTTATAATCAACTCAAAACCAATAGAACGGTGTTTCTTAACATTGATTGCTAAAGTGCAATCTCTAGTATTTGCATCCAATTTGGTTGCATAACTTCAAGACAAAGATTCATGATCATGTAGGTAATAAATTTTATGAGTATAGCATAAAGCCTTGATAGAATTAACTCACCACTTCCTTTATGGATAATCGAGGTGCATTTTTTAAATATTAAAAAATTATGAGTATATATCTCAAGTGATTATCCTTCTTACTCCACAATGGAATAATCATCTTGTTTCAAAAACATTCCACCAACATTTAGTGTTGGACTTCTAAGGAGCTATGTGAGTCATAGTTTATAGATGTGAAATTTGATAGAAAATTGGAATCTAGATGTGGATGTGCTACAATATGACACTTGGGTTTCTTAGTGCAATAATATCTCCTTTTGTTATAAAATTTATCGCTTACAAAATAGAGATATTGTGGAGCTATTATTACCCTTATAACGATACAGTTGGATCACTCTAGAGGATGATATTCAAAGCATTTAGAAGAATCTATTCCTTTATGTAGTGGGTTAAAAGTAGATTTTTAAGCTCCAAAAAAGTAAGCAATCAAAGTTGCTAGAAATAGAATCTTCTTGAGCTAAAATAAGAAGATAATAAAGTGGACATTGAACGAATGACTCAAAGCAAAAAAACTTCAGAATGTGTCCAAAGCCACATTAGGAGGCAAAGAGGGCTTGACAAAGGAAAATATGAACTAGAATAAAAGAAGCCCTTATGCATCGCTCTAAAGAAGTCCCAATAGCGTAAGTGGTAGAAATGACAAATAAGTTGAACAAATTTCTTATTAAGTCACAAATTCATTTATTTTGTGCAATGTGCCACCTTTTCCACGATCATAATGGCTACCTTCCAAAGCCAAATGCACAAGTTTAGTAAGGCATATTGGGATGACTTACATACTTCTAATTCTCAAGTCTAGCATTAGAAGCACCTAGTATGGCATCCCCTTCAATGCTAATGAATGTGAATTTGGATTCTCTTCAAGTGTATTACTTGGTCATTTTCTCTCCACATATTATAGCTAGATACCTAACAAAATTTAAGAATATAGCATTGTTATTAGTGTCCATCAAACTTTAGTCATTTGACAAGTTTGTTGGGTTTGTATGAAACACTTTGCAACCAAAGGATCTTCCCTCCAAAAACTTTTGGAAAAGGAAGTCAAGTTGTAAGCATAGTGCTACTATGTGGATAAAGGACTAGTGCAATTCCAGATCAAAAGAAACCGTTCAATTTGAATCACCAATGTGTCATGCTATTGAAATGTAGCGTATAGAGAAAGTAATTCTCTAATATTTGCATTGGATTTTTTAGCAATCAGACTTCCTTTTGAAAAGATCTTCTACCACTTCTTTATTTGATTTTGGAGTGGTGATGGAGCCCAGTTTCTCTTGTCCTTTGACAATCACATATTGAACAAGTAATGATTTGATCTTCTAGAGGCCTCACTATTCCTACCACATGAGCCATTGGTGTTATATCGCAAATATCCTCTAGTTTATCTTCTCACTTAACTAAACACTATTTACACCAAAAACCCCTAATTTTTTTCTTCATATGTGCAAAGTACATTCTAGTTCATCTATTAGCGAAGATAAAAGCTAATTGTGATTCAAGTTACATTTCCAACACTTCTAACTCACGCAATCTCTTAGCATGTCTTCTACAGTTTGGTTAACTCTTAGACACTAGATAATCTAAGGTATCCATATCAATTGTAGTACTAAGATCAATAATAACTCCCCACTAAAAATGGATGTTAAACTTCCCACGTGCTTACCATACCAACACAAAGTATATATAGCTTGTTTAACAACTCCACAAAAATCTATGCTAGCTCGCACATGTTTACACTTTTTATGTCGGAATAAGTTGATCCATCTTGGTTAGAATATCAATTAACTATTATTGATATTCTAGATATATCATTTTTCATCCTATCTTAGTAACAATTTCATCTACCCACCTTATAAGTGCTTTGCTTTAATGATCAAATATGTTGGGACACAATACGCCCCTTCGTTTCCTACAAAATTCTAAGCCAATAATACCATCTTGGTAGAACCCGTATTTTGTGAATTATCAAATGTTGGCATCATGACTCATATAAAAGCTAGCACTTGAAATCACCTATGTTTGACATAATGAATCCATGTGCCCCAACAAAGGAATCTAAAACTCTAGCAAAATTTTAGTTGTTCATTCTATTCAACTGCACATTTCCTTATTTCAACATATGAAGCATCATTATGATGAGTGCATAGCTAAGGAAAGAAGTGGCAATACTAAAATTTCACTTTCAACCTTAACCAAATTTGCACCCTTTCATAATTTGAATCCAAGGATCTTGTCTTACTCTTAAGCTCTATTTCACTTGATGGCTTAGTTCTCTCATAGCTGAACAAATATTGAATCTATCACTAACAAGTAGTGGTGCTAGTTATTTAGAACATAGACTACAAATAGCTCCTTCTTGCACCAAAAACCTACAAATTTTGCAATGAAATCTTTTTATTACACACATCTATCTCAACTAGGAAAGCTTGATTAACATCCGTACTACAAACAAAATCTAGAGCATCAACCTCTAACTTCTCAAAGCTTTATTTGATCTTTCTTGATTCAAAGGCTTCTGTTTTCCTTGAAAAATTATCAATCATGGGGATGACTATTTAGGCATATTCTTAAACATACTTTTGAAAGAACAAAGTAATTCTTAAAAAAGTGCAATTTCTACATATTTTGGGTCCTAAGCAATTTTAAGATGGCATTAAATTGGTGGTATCAACACTTAATACTATTTGCTCGTACGATTCCCCATTATATAATGACAAGTTGATTCATCCAAGAGTACTTCATTCAGGTATCTTAAGGTAGTTTTGTACCCACTGCACAAACAAAATCCATTTTACCTAGCCTTGGACTTCCAAATATAAATCTACATGTTCTTATAACATGTAAGCAATTATTAGTCTTATTGGTTTAATGCATATGCTTTAAAATAAAATGGACATGCAAGTCATCTTATGAGCAATTGCAATTTTGTTGCTCTTGACACTAACAACTCAAGATTTAGAGCAAAAAGTTCTAGCAAACACCAATCTGCTTCTAAAAGCCAATGATTAATATAAATATTGCATGTGCATGTGCATGTGCATGTGCACAATTAGTTTAGGACAAAGTTGGTCTTTCGAATACCATTTCAATAACCAAACAAAAAAAACACACACTCAGAGAGAGGGACACACACACACACACACTCTCTCTCTCTCTCTCTCTCTCTCTCTCTCTCTCTCTCTCTCTCTCTCTCTCTCTCTCTCTCTCTCTCTCTCTCTCTCTCTCTCTCTCTCTCTCTCTCTCCATTTCCAAATCCAACCAAAGATCACTACCCTTGGGACGTTTCAAATCTTAAGGGTATCTTCATTAAGGTAATTGATTTCCAAACAAGACAACCTTCATATTGATGTTATCATCAAACCATGTGGTCTTCATCCAATCTCTAACAGAGCCTTGCAGGCTTCTAACCTTCCTACATCTCCAAAATAAGTAAGGTATATTTTTCTCCTCTCCTACACAACGGACATAGCAAGGATATCCCCCATTGGAGAATCTAGAATTTTAATATTCTACCCTACTAGAAAAATTTCCGACCATGTCAAGTATTTCCTATCTTCCGCCCTTCATTTTAGCCTTGGCTTACTACACCTTTAGCCTAACCGTCCAAGGCTAATAGAATTCCATGTGTTTAAAAGGTTGAGAAAAGTAACTTGAGGTTGGGAATACCAACCTCTTTCTTTTGTGATGTGATCAATGACTGAGAAATTGGTCTCAAGTCTCTATAATGCTTCAAACTCTCTCTTTCTCAATTTGCCACAATATCCTGCACTAAAGCAAAGAATCAGAGCCTAATAAACAAACATACAGATCAAGAGGACTTTAATCACAATCAATCTACCTTCAAAGCTAAGTCCATATCCTTTCCATTTCCTTATCCTCTCCTTCACCATGCTTTCAAACCATTCCACCTTGTAGTCCATTGTGATACCCACTTCCATCAAACATTCCAAATATCTGAAAACTTCCCCAACTCATTAGTTTAAAGCCTAGATCAATCAAGCATTGAGCCCTAGTTGTCCACATCCCTGCAATGGACGAATTGACTTGACCAATCTGTTTTGTCCGATATGACACATCCAATGATGTCTGATCAAAACTGTTGTGATTGTTTTAAAGTGCCTATTTGTGATCGTTTGGGGTTACTTTTGGGGTAGTTGCAAACGTTGTTTAGGTTTACTCTACGTACCCCCCAATCTCTCTCTCTCTCTCTCTCTCTCTCTCTCTCTCTCTCTCTCTCTCTCTCTCTCTCTCTCTCTCTCTCTCTCTCTCTCTCTCTCTCTCTCTCTCTCTCTCTCTCTCTCTCTCTCTCTCTCTCAAAACACCTTTTTCAAGCAATATATTCTCTCTCTTTCCCTCTCTATCAAATTCAAATTTCAAGCTCTCTATTCTAGAACGCTCTCTCCTCAAGCTCTCTATCCCCACTCCCTCAAGCTCTCCTTCCCTTTATCTCCGCCCTACCTCCACTTTCAAGCTCTCAATCCTCTCTATCCTCAAGTTCTTAATATGTAAACTCTTTGTATATGAAGTCCCTAAAGGTTTGAAGAGTATTATAAGCCCCCACATTAAGTATAGGCATTAAAATTATATGTACAATTTCTTTTCATCGAACACAGCATCAAATGTAGGTCCAAGATTAATTAGTCCAGTCAATATTGTCCTAGTATCGGACAATACTAATCAACCACCCCATCAAACATGACAACCTTGATTGAGCCGGCTCATTCCAACTGAGAAACACCATCTCTATTTTACTTTTACCGATCCAAGAACCTAAAAGCTGTGAGAACTGAGAGTACATTTCTGTAACGTGGTCTGCACAAAAATACACTATCCTGAGTTAATGGGAGACCCTTGGTCATGCCGATACACCTCTCTATTCAAGTTCTTCAATAGAGGATCAGTCGCCACTGCAAAGAGCAATGGTGCCAGTGGACAACCCTGCCTCACCAACCTTGTGAAGTCGAAAGACCCAGAGCATATACCATTGATATACACAACTGCAAATGAGTTAGAAACAAATGTTTGCAACATGCCCAAGAATCCATTTCCAAATCCCATTGTTCTCATCACTTCAATGATGCAAGATAGCATCATGCATCCTTCTTCCCTAAACGAAACCATGTTGCATTAGATGCACTATCCTTGTAGAAGAAACTTGTTCCTATTGGTCATAGCTTTGACCCATAGTTGTCGAGTACGAAATGTATGATACGGTACGGTACGATAAAATACGTTACTAAATGGTACCTTAAGATTTTATAAGGTACAGTACGATACTAGTATGATTAAAAAAATAACTTGATTATTTTGGACAAAAGATAATAGAATAGATATTTCAAGTCTAAATAGCAATGCTATTAGAGTATATAAGATGAGTACTTAAGGGTAACATGCCAGAACCTAATACGGAATGCACAACATGCGCTATTGCTACCTACAACTTATAACTACATAGATGGGAGTGGATACATCATACATGCATGATCATACAAATAAGAGAAATGTGAACTTGAGAGAAAAGGTTGAGAGAAATTATTTGAATCTCAAATAACCTAATCTCATGGGACAATCATATTAATATAAGGAGCATTTAGCTCGTCCCAAAGTGCCGTTCGAATGGGAAAGATACATCCATTAAGTTGGTACCTTATGGTACTAATACGTAAGGTACGGTACCTAAAGTATGATATAGTATCAAACCTTTCGTACGTGGTACTAGTGCAACTAGAGAGAGAGAGAGAGAGAGAGAGAGAGAGAGAGAGAGAGAGAGAAGGTTGAGAGAGAGAGAGAGGAGAGGCTTGAGAGAAAGAGGGTGTGAGAAGCTTGAGAGAGAGAGAGAGAGAGAGAGAGAGGCTTGGGGGAGAAATAAGAAAGAAAGAAGAAAAAAAAAAGAAATGAGAAAGAAAAAAAGAAAGTTGTAGACTTAAAAGTAGAGTGGCCAAAAAAGTGCCCATTTTTTCGTACTAAATCGTACGGATACGTACCGTACCGTACCATACGGATCAGTCCGTACTACGTACGCAGACAACCCTGCTTTGGCCATAATCTTATACACCACATTTAACATTGTAAGAGGTCTCCATTGTGATAGCTTCTTCCTCTTTACAGAATTTGGAATCAATTTTATCAAACCTTTATTTGATTCTCTAGGGAGAGAGCCCTGCAGCCTAATTGTATTCAGCAAACTGCGTAAATCATCAGAACAAAGCTCCCACAAGGCTAGAAAAACCTCCACTACAATGCCATCAATCCCTGGTGCCTTTCCTGGTTTCATCTTGCTCACCACTAACCATTAGCTCTTTCTTTGAGAAGGGTCTCTCCAGAAGTAGTACTTCATCCTGCAATTTTGCAGGTGCTCCACTCAAGGGACCCACAATCATCAAAAGACGGGCAATGAATACCTTCCAAAAACCCATCCTCATGCTCGGCACCACCCCACTTCCATCTCTGCAGCATAATTCATTGGCCTCATATCTATAACTGACCAACAATAGCATACTCTTCTGCCTCGACTGCAATAGTCACCAAAGGCTATATACCTTCCAAACTCTAACTTCTGTGCCTCTTCTTCTCCTAGCTTCACTACCTGTAGTGCAACAAGTTTCCTTTTCTTAGAATAGCAGAAGGTACTCTCTTTTGCAATGAGCTCCATGCCCTTGTACATCCATGCAATAGCAGAAAACCTCTTTCCTTCAAGTCCTACGCATGAGTCATTGGCATCCTGAAATGCTTCATCCTCTCCTTCCAAGGACGCAAAATAATTGCGATCCATGAGAAGCTTGTATGCAAGATTCTTGAGTAGTAGCACTGGTCCAAACTGCCCTACCTCCTTTCCTTGCTGAGGTTTGGGCTTTTCCTTCTACACACTCTTTTGGTTATCCAACCCCTCCTTGCCCTTATCTTTTTCTGCATGCACACCTTCCTCTCTCTCTCTCTCTCTCTCTCTCTCTCTCTCTCTCTGTGTCAGCTGAATGTGATTCTTTGCTTGAGCTTTTGCTTGACTTTCTGCTGTGACTCCTCAGCCAACTGTTTAGTATCCTGGGCATTTTCTGCACCCATATCTCTTTTGGGGCAATCTTTTGCATGGTGTCCATTTCCTTACAAACGAAGCATGCATCAAGATAGGCTGAGAATTCAACCTCAATTACAAGTTCAATACCATTAGCATCAAGAACCTATAGAGCCTCCGGTTGGGGCTTTCTTCTGTGCTATAGAATGCACACCTTCTCACCTTGGAGTGCTCCAATACGAGTGTGAAAGTGGGAGCATACAGTCCCCTTCCCAGAACCTGCACCAGGGCTTGGACTTCATCATCAAGCCAAATAATCAAATCAGGAAAGGCAACCCATAAAAGGCATTAGTGTGAGAGAATTTCATTTCAAGAGAAACCAGATATCCATGGCAGGGAGCAGACCAGGTTGCCCCAATACCCCACTGCAGAGTTAATAATGTAGTCACACCAAGTGTAAGAAGCCACAACTACCAGGAAGAACCCTTTGCCCATGAAAAAGAACTACATTAGCACAGCCTTACTCCCAAAAGTATGCCAGAACCAATTCAAGAAGCCATCCCCCATAGGAGGCTGTCCTGTGAAGTACATGTACAGCCCCAACAGTGCAAAATCTGCATACCTTTGCTTGAGCCATGATGAAAATGCCACCAGTGCTCACATAATACGTGTTTTCCTGCAGCAATTGTCACCTTCTGCTCATTAAATCACTTTTGGTCCTACCACATTTGCTTCTCCAACTCAACCGCATCCTCGTTAGCAAGGACTGCACCAGCATGGTATGTTACATCCTCTCTGCTTGCCACTATTATTTGTAGCCATAAGCAACCTCAAAATTCCTGCCACACACCCCCGCCCATACCCCTGCCCTCCCCCCTCCCCCCGCCGCCCCCCCCCCCCCCCCTTTTCCTGGGGCCCACCTCCCTCCTTTCTTTTTGGGGCACTGCTCCCTCTGCATGCATGCGAATGGGAGGACCCTGCATGTATCAGCAAGGTGGGCAATTAATGCCCACTTTGCAATAAATGCTATAAATCCACTTCATGAGCACATTCCCTAGTTGTCTCTGTATCTTCCCACCACATCGTCAAAGCAAAATCACTTTTATACCAAGTAGTTCGGATTCACTTCCACGAGTTATTTCCTTTAGCTGTTCTCTAACTAACCCACAATTTACAGCACTACATATTTATCCAAAACCAACATGCTTACTTTAAGCACACAATTTAAACAGCTGCCCACAATTTACCCCACCTTAAAGACATAGACTATGCATCTGAGCAGCCCAATAATTATTGGCTAAAAACGATCAGATTACTGTAAGTAAAACTTCCACCATGAATGGATATGGAGTTGAAAAGACTGCATCATCCTCAAAATCCTCACACCCAGGTGAAAGAAAGCACGAAATCAGACCTCACTTACAACTGATACATATGGGATCAAGTTATTGTAAAACCCCTTGAAGCTTTACAAGGCAAAATTTTTCATCCATTAAGCAAGCTTGAGACAATTCTTTTTCCAAGAAACTAAAAGTAGAAGACCTTCAGACATGCTAGCAGGTGTGCTGTCAATGTAAAAGACAAAACCATGCCAATCCCGTACCCTCGCTGGAAAAATGAACTGAGTATCTTGGTGATTTGAAGAGAGAGTGTGAGAATCCTCAAGCGGCTGCGTTCTTCAATTCTTGTAAAAAAGTCAATTGGCTTGAGAGTCTGTTTCAAGTGATAGGCCAAACCAAGCATGACCAGGGAAGACATACACACCTGAGTCATGACAGCATGACTGAAGGGAGAATCCATAACCCTGAACATCAAGGCCCCCCATATGATGTGCACAGAGCCAGCTATGACAAGAGCTTTGGTGAATTTCTGCATAGAATTCTTCATTTCCATCTGGGCTTCCCTAAGCTCATTTGCAACTGGTGACATATCCCGCTCAACTGTCGGTCCCACTATTTCTTCATGTTGAAAGTCCTCCAGACTTTTTTTTGACTGAGATGTTGCACCCTCACAATTTAAAAGATAAACCTTCCCAGTGTGCAGTTCATTTGCCATGTTCATATGTAAACTTGAAAAACTCAATGAAGGAAGGCTCTGCCACACAATCTTATTTGGAGTAAAATCAAGTCTCCTGGACATCATCTCCTTCCAGGTTGCTACAATCCCTCTGCTAGTCTCATTATCTTGCAATAATTCTGCAGAAAAAGGAAATTTATCAATATAAGCTCTTCCACACAATCTGAAAATGCTTGATCATAGAAAAGGAATGTTTCAACACTACAAAACCTCTCTTTCTTGCTAAGCTACAAAAACAGATCAACACTTTCCATTTGTCATGCTTTGCTAAGCAACACAGTTAAGCAAGTATAGTTGGCCTACTTGTGATGGAGTTTTGTTATGAGTACATGTATTTTTGAAACCTCACTTAACATATGGATTAATTTTTAATCACATGATTAAGTAAATGTTGCACATGTGAGGTGCAACTAGGGTTAAAGTAAATTTACGAGCCCGGGACCCGAAGAAATCAAGAGATGTCAAAGGCAAAAGTTGCTATAAGTTATGCCACACACGTACTTGGTGGTATCTGGTGCCAATTGTTGGCCTACATCATTCATTTGGCCATAAGTGCCAATTGGTGATACTAGAGAAGTGGCGTTTAATGGTACCTAACATCAATCTGATGGTCAAAGATGGCACAGAGACTCTTGGGAATGGAAGTTGCCTAGGCAATTTAATTATTGGCTAGTTAGATTATTTTTCAGGAACTGAAATAATTATTAGATTAATTTTCAGTATTTAAAGATTGAAAACTAATATTTAATTATGGATAATGCTGGAAAAACCATTTGGAAAGGCTGCCACTTGTCAAAAATGCCCATGCAAGACTGAAAAACGTCTTTAGAGACTGGAGAGAGGCATTTTTAGTGTATTCATATTACAAGAGAGAGAGAGGAGATGCTGCTGGTCTGATTTGCAACCATTGGAGGACCTTCTGAGACAAATAAGGGCAAGAGAAGACCAATCAACAGTAGGTGACAACATCTACAGGCTATTGAGATAGGGCAGCAGTAGTAAATGACTCATTTTCTTCAGTTCTTTGCATATACAACCTTTTGTGGTAAGGCAGCAGCTGCATTTGACTGATTTTCAGTCATTCTTCGCGACAAAACTCTGAATTTTCTCTCTCTACAGCTTTCTCTCTCATCTCCCAGCCATTTCACATCCTTGCTCCGAAGGTCTCAACATTTAGATCCTTGGAGGTTGAGAAATTACAAGTTTCTCTGCTATAAACCCTAATTTACAGCAGAAATTAGGGTTTAGCAACAGCCTTGGAAAGCGTGCCGGAAATTGGAAGCTCCAAGACTTGGATTCAACAAGGTTGAAGATGAATTTCAGCTAAATTCAAGTGGCGAACTAGCCAGCCATTGAATTTGGGGCATTTCCATCGTCCATGAAGTGGGTGAAGGCCAATTATGTGCCCGAATCAAGAGGCAAAACAGATTGAAGACTTGCTGGTCACTTTGGATAGCAAGGGGCATTTGGATTGCGAAGGGGATTGGGAGAATCCCATTCTAAATCATCTTCTTCTTCAATAAAGCTAAAGAAATACCGAAAGGGGCGCCAATTTTGGGGCCAATCGGGTATGCATTGTCCAAGATCAATAGGTAAATTTGTATTTTCAGATTTGTATTAATTATTTTCTGATGAAATTAAGTTGTAATCAGGGATTTACCACCCATCCACAAAAGGAAGGTTGGTTTAATGGTTTCCTTGCTTTGATACCATCAAATCCTTTGAATTGGTGGATTTGTGGTACTTGACTGCAACTTGGGACTATTGTGTTATTGCTGAAATTGTTCTCAGTAGTGAATTACAGCAAGCATGTCTTCACATCGTGATATGGGATCAAGTGGAGAGGATGTATCACTCCTTGGTCAATCGCGTGGTGAAGGGGAAAACGCAATGATTGATGTTAGGCATGGTTCTCAGCATGGACAGCATGATGAAAATGTGGAAAATGACCCAAATGTTGGCACTTCAATGCATAAAGAGGCTGATGACCAGCAAGGGGCTGAAGAATTTGATAATAGCTTCAAGGATTGAATGTGTACAACAGCAAATCTTTTTGTTGAATTGGCAAAGGATCCTCAGTTTACTCGATTCTTGAATGCCCCAAAGAAGGACAGCAAAGGCAAAGAGAAGAAGACACTTTCTACAGCTTCGGGAGCCTTCGTTAAAAGAGTCCAAAATGCTTGATGAGCACAAACAGTTAGTATCTGTGAAGCAGCAAGTGCAAATGCATGGCCAACTTGGTAGTGCCAATCCATAGGAACATGGGCAGCAAGGCAATTATGCACATGCAAGCATGGGATAGCAAGGATACTTTGGTGGTGGCACCATTTTTCATGCTATGGTTGAATAGGCACCACATACGAGAATGTATGGCATAAATCCCTATGGTATGCAGCAGCCAATGCATGGCTCACAACACCCAATGTATCCAGATAACACAAGTGGAATGCCTAACCCCATGAAAGGCAACATAGGCATGATGCCTGGGGCACAAAGTGGGCCGTATGGATATGTATCGGTACTCCCAGGGACTGTTGGAGCACAAGGATTTGGTGCTGGCCATGTAGGTGCTTCAGATAGTGCTGGTTTTTATGCAAATACAACCAATGCGCCCTTTTTGCAGCAGCCCATTTATGATAACTTGACTCCCATTGGTCCGCTGAAGGACTATAATGAAGGTGGCAAAAGCGTGAAGTTTGAGCCTTTCAGTGGTGCACAAGATAGGCTGAAAGCAATTGTTTTTATTCCACTGTTTGATGCAGCCTATTCTGAAGGCAACTTCATAGAGGCATCTAAGATACGCAAGGCAACCACATTTTTGAAGGGAAATGCATTGCAGTGGTGGTCTACACTTCTTATTCGAGGCAAGTCACCTACCACTTGGGTCCAGTTCAAACAAATGTTTGCTTCAAATTGATTGACAAGTACCTTTGAAGTAGACATTATGACAACTTGGAATCAGTTGAATTCCAAAGACTGCATGAACTTGGATCACTATAATAAGAAGTTTTGAGATGCATTGTTGCCAGTTACTTCTTGTCGCACATTCTTATCGCACAGTACCCCTCCATGAGTAGGTGGAGAAGTATATTTGTAGTTTGCCAAAGGGTATTCAGGATTTTTGCATTAAGTCCACTGTTTCCAGCATGTCTCAGCTTATAAAAACTGCTACTATAGCCAACACATTGCTGCGTGGAAAGGATGCATGATTCCACAATGATGATGCCAAGTCACATATCAAAGAGTCAAAGGCTGAGAAAAAGGAAAAATCTGAAAATAAAACTGAAAATCAGGGCAGATCTGAAAAATAGAGCTGGAAAGAGGAACAGATCGCAAAGAAAGAGTGGGAAAAGTGATACACTGTCATGTAAACCTCAATTGTCGGTTGTCAATATGGTTTATCACATTGAGTTGGATGCCATGAAAGGGCAATATGTTGCTGATTTGAACTTAACTAATGTTTATAATCATCTTTGCAATGACCAAAGGCATGGACACTTTGTATAAGAGATGGGTTTCCGATGATGCATGGACGTCTGTGTGTCACAAAGAAGTTAAGGCCTAGAGTTATCACTGAAAGTCGTGCTCCTTGGTATGCAGGACATAGAGGTATTGATGCCACGGTCAAGGCAGTGGAGCATTTCTTTTATTGGCCAGCTTTGAGGTATGATATAGAACACATTGTTAAGACATACATCGTATGCCAGAAGGTAAAGCATGATAGGCAAAAGATGCCGGGTTTGTTACAGCCCTTGCCTATTCCAGATAGGCCTTGGCAGAGCATTGCAATGGACTTTATTTTTGAGCTTCCTAAGATACCTACAGGAAATGATTGGATATAGACTATCATTTGCAAGTTTAGCAAAAAAGTCCATTTCATTCCGGTGAGAAAGAAAATAAAGGTTGATCATATGGTACGATTGTTTCTGCAGCACATCTTTAAGTATCATGGTATCTAGAGTCGATCATTAGTGATCGAGACCCCCGGATGACTAGTTTATTTTGAAAGGGCTTGTTTAAGAATATGGGTACCACACTAAAATTCTCATCATCCTTCCATCCGCAGACAGATGGTCAGTCTGAGGAAGCACATTCCAGTGTTAGACCTTTTTGAGATGCTATGTTTCAGACCACAAAATACTGTGGGAGCAGTATTTGCCCTTGGTTGAGTTTGCTTACAACAACACAATGCATAGTTCTATGGGCAAAGCTCTAACTGAAAGGCATCTAGGTAAAGCTACAACAACTGAGAATGAGTTCGGTCAGGTTCAGCAAAACAAGGGTCCGGAGTATTGCCTGATGCTC
Organism: Lygodium microphyllum; assembly: GCF_053477565.2. NCBI lineage: Eukaryota > Viridiplantae > Streptophyta > Polypodiopsida > Schizaeales > Lygodiaceae > Lygodium > Lygodium microphyllum. The sequence continues at coordinate 31,401,439 of NC_141156.1, read as the reverse complement.
AAGGGGGAGATAGCACTTCCACTCCTCCGGTTATGGACAGCTCTCGCATGTAGTGAATCTCGGATGCATTCAGCATGCATCCAAGGTACTGCGATGATAGTATGTTTGCCATGAGGTCACTACTTAGTGTACTAGTCACTGTGAGATATATGCAGATGAGTATGAGTTTCACCCGAGCACTGGAACTATACTTTTGCATCAGCTTATGATCAATTTAGCATGAATTTTGCCTCCATTTTGAGACAAAAAATTTGATCAATTTCAACTCAGTTTTTGATCAGCTTGAGAACCGTTTATGGTCACTTTTTGGATTAGTTGTGCATTAGTTTTCGCACTGATTGCTGGTCAGTTTTTGCAATGAGTTTGTGATAAGTTTGGGGTCACATTTATAGCAGTTTGTGATCAGTTCTCATATCAGTAGGTGATCCGTTTATGATCAGATTATGCTCAATTTTCAATGGTTTACATCTAGTTCCACGGGCAACAACATATGTTGTAATGCCATTGATATTTTAGCCATGGTTTATGTTTGGTTTTCGCTTACTGTGGTTTGGTTTTGTGAGATGAGTTGAGCTCATGAGAAGTGGACATGTCATATGATAATCTGGCAATGTTTTTGAGATTCTTTGTGAGTCTTATGTTATGTTATGTTATGTTGGCTAGTAATTTTCAGCATATGTTGGGCATATGGAATGGTTGAACAGCAGTGCGCAATGTTATATTAACTATGATGCTCTATGGAAATTCCAATGTAGTACTTTGCTTTTGATGCATTTGGCAGTGTAATCGAGGACGATTGCAAGGATTTCAAGGGGAAGGACTGTCATGAGAACATGTATTTTTGGCAAAAGTTGCTATTAGTTATGCTGCACAGGTACTTGGTGGTATCTGGTTCTAGTTGTTGACCTAGGTCATTCATTTGGCCATAAGTAATTGGTGACACTAGAGAAGTGGCATTTAATGATACCTAACACCAATCTGATGGTCAAAGATGGCACAGAGACTCTCGGGAATGAAAGTTACATAGTCAATTTCATTATTGGCCAGTTAGATTATTTTTCAGGGCACCGAAATAATTATTAGATTAATTTTTAGTATTTGAAGACTGAAAATTAATATTTAATTGTGGATAATGCTGGAAAAACCATTTGGGAAGGCTGCCACTTATCAAAAATGTCCATGCAAGACTGAAAAACGTCTTTAGAGGCTGGAGAGAGACATTTTTAGTGTATCCAGCTTACAAGAGAGAGGAAGGAGATGTTGCTGGTCTGCTTTGTAGCCATTGGAGGACCTCTTGAGGCAACCAAGGGCAGGAGAAGACCAATCAATAATAGGTGACAGCATCTACAAGTTGTTGAGACATGGCAGCAGCAGTAAATGACTGATTTTCTTCAGTTCTTTGCATTTACAACCTGTTGTGGCAGGGCAACAGCTGCATTTGACTGATTTTCAGTCATTCTTCGCGACAAAACTCTGAATTTTCTCTCTCTACAGCTTTCTCTCTCATCTCCCAGCCATTTCACATCCTTGCTTCAAAGATCTCAACATTTGGACCCTTGGAGGTTGAGAAATTGCAAGTTTCTCTGCTGTAATTTATTATAGCAATTAATAGAGACTTGTACTAGTGATCCTCCAAGAGCCCAAGTATGAACCAACACTTCAAATCCACAAAGTCATCTAAATGTCCTATCTGAGACAGCCCTTCATGCCATCTCAATTGCCCCAAACAATGTTCACCACAACCAAGCCACAAATGCTCTGACTCACTCACCCATAGTTGTCAGGTACGAAAGGTACGATGCAGTACGGTACGATAAAATATGGTACTAAATGGTACCTTACGATTTTATAAGGTACGGTACGATATTAGTATAGAAAAAAATTTAACATTATTATTTAAAAAACCATAAGTCATTAAATGATAGAACATTAAATACATGTTTAACATGGAAATAGCCATTTCATTACAAAATAAGATGAATACATGAGGGTGGCCATCGTGATCGCATGGGTTGTGCGAAACATGCGATACAACTAGAGTCTAGTACATACATGGTGACTACTCCATGGATGATGCATCATAGTGGCATGTGGATACAATGATAGTAGATACAAAAAAGAAAGAGACCTATGAATATTTGATGAGGCATCACTATCACTATCACCATCATCATCATCATCAAAACCATCTGCGTGCTCATCAAGAGATTCTTAAGATGACTCCTCAGCGTCAAATGATGAGACACTCTCATACTCATTTTCACTAATGAGGTTACCATCATCATCAAATGATGGCTCCCTAGGTGCCGGCTGTATAGGCAAGGGGATGTCATGGTGAGGCACGGAATATAAGCTACTAGAGCCCTACCTTACATATGTATGCAAGCCACTCGAACCACCCCTTCTCGATATCAGAGGGTGCCGAATGACCATGTCCTTGCTACCATCTACTCGAACTCTTTACCCACGAGCACACTGACTGCGAGTGTCACAAGTATCTGCTGTTGTAAGCTCTCTATAGAGCTCAGCAAAGATCCTCTCCTCCTCCTTGTCCACCTCCTGATGTACACTCTAAAGAGTGTCGCCTATCAACTTGAATGTATCAACATTCACCAACACAATGCACATAAGATTGTAAATGCTAAAGTCTAAATAGTGAAGTATGAACTTTAAAGTTTAAAACAACAAATTTTAAATTTTATGATTAAGTGTTTACTTGCTTTGGACTACCATGCTCATCATAGCCCTCATCATGCGCAAGTTAGTGCGGCAATAGACTAGCTGCTCTAATTGTCGCATGCTAAGCTGATTGCAAATCTTCGTGTGAATGAGAGAATAGACACTCCAGTTTCTCTCACATGCACCCAAAGAGCAATCTTGAGCAAGGACTCTCATGGCTAAGGGCTAAAGGTTTTCCAAAGTGTATCCAAAGTTTTGCCACCAAAATAGAGGCTTCACAAGTAACTCCCTCCTCCAACAAGTGGAAGAAGCAAAAGCCACATGCCCTCTCTGATCTGCATAGCATCCTAGCTCCTCTAGCACTGCATTGTGGTTATTCACAAAAACCATACATGTCTATCGTCCATGACTGTCAGCAACTTATAGGCCCAATATACCAATGATGCAAAACCATGGATGAGCTTATGTATCCATGTCCATATCCTCACTGCTATCTCTAGAACGTGCGTGCGCTGTGTCTTTGTGATCGTCGTGCAAGCACATGCCTCCACCAATGCTGCTCTAAAGCCCATATTGGACCCCTTAACAATGGCATGGACTTTTTGCCAGAATTGCTCACTAAGGCACAAGGGCTACATAGCTTCAACCTCCTCTATCTCATGCTCATCCCACTCATTATAGAGTGGACACCACTATCTGGTACAATGCGGACCACACCTCATAAAGGCACTTGAGTAATAACCACATGTAAGCAAAGTGAGTTAAAGAAGGCTTATTCAACTCGAGTGTGCTATGCTCGCGATACACTGCAAGCACCTTTACCTTTACCATGAAGAAGATGACAAGTGATGTGGCTTTACAAGCCACCCTCTTCACCCACTTGAACTTCCCAATGTCCTTCACGAGCAAGTCCAAACAATGACTTGTGCATGGAGTCTACACAATCGTAGGGAGCTCGGCCTCTAGCAAACGACCCATGCACTAACAATTCAATACATTGTCAGTAACAACTTGCACCACATTCAAGGGGCCCACCTATAACCACAAATTACAATACTTAAGAGATCCGAGAGAGAGAGAGAGAGAGAGAGAGAGAGAGAGAGTTGAGCCTCGAAAGATTCAACTTTCAAGAATCAAGAGAGATAGAGGCTTAAGGGGAAGAGAGAATCAAGGTAGATATTAGAGAGAATAGGGAGATAGATAATTATGATTCATGAATAATGAAAGAAATCAATTTAAAAGACAATGTATACCTCAAGATAGCTTGCCGAATGTAGCAATAGATGAAGGCACCCGTCATTTTCCTCCTTGCTAGTGTCTACGGCCCACAAAAAGTAAGTGCCAAGTGGACATAAAACGAGTATATTGCTGAATCCCTTTTTTTACTATCACTCCATCCGTCCATGAGCATGGAGTGACCATATTTTGTCCATGCGGCCTGAATAGGATCAAGGGCTCTATCAATCCTCTCCTTCTCTTCATTAATCTTTTTCGTTCTCATGTCGTTGTATGTAACACCGGTCCATTCTTCACAGTGCAATCACCATGCATGCAATTTCAATATCCGCAAATCATTGTCTTTCTCTAAGAAAGGCAATCGATCCACGCACACGACCAAGAGCTTGAGAGATAGAGGATTGCCTCTCTGGTGCCACATGAGTCTCCACTCTGTCTTTTGCCGGAGCCAACTGCAAACGTGGAGTCACCAGCCACCAACGGTGGAGGCCCCATCCACATCGGTTGAAGATACGTCCACATTTTGTGCTTTCTCATTAGTAGGCATAGGTATTGGTGCCGATACACCATTTCCTCCTCCTCTAGTGGATCCTCCTCTCATCTTGGTGAGAATCTTGTTCACGATATTTTGAGGGATTTCCTTGTATGGAGCAACTTGACTTCCCCCCCTCCCCCACAGTCTTAGCAGGATGTTGGAGACGGGTCGCACCACTTGTGTAGCGCTTTCCGCAATACTTGCACATCCAATGGTGGGAGGTTTAACTTCTTTGTGTCCCTCTCCACATGAATGACATGCAAATTGAAGGCCTCGTGCTTCTTACGAGTCATGATGCCGATGGAGAGGGAGAGTAATAAGTGAGAGAGAGGCTTGAGAGAGAGAGACTCAAGGGATAGTGAGAGGCTTGAGCCTTGAGCCTTGAGAAAGAGAGGGAGAAATGAAATTATATGAAATGACATGAAATGATATATTAACGTCTTCAAAAGGCCAAAATGACCTATGAGACCATGAGTTACAATCATGTGTATGATGGTACAACTGTCTGGGCAAAATATGTATGTAGCACAAAGCAAAATAAGAAAGGAAACTAACTATGGCTATGTGTAAAACATAGAGCTCTATCTAGTAACAATGAGCTCCAAATGGAGGACCTAGCTCTAGCCCGAGCAATAATCCCCTGTATTCGCCTATGAAGGTGTCATCGATGTTTGTGCCGAGGCCTAGGACGCCTCGATTGGCTAAGCTGAACGGCTCGATCAATCAGTACTCCTTGTCTGTGTGTGGACTGTGGCGGTAAGAGAGGCTCTCGTGTGGACTGTGGATGTAATTGTATTGAAGTCTTCTAAGTCTCCTTTGCAAAGAAGTCTGTGAGCTGCCTCTGTGAAGGGCCTCGTTGTCCTGGAGTAGCTATACTCCTGAGGCTCATGTCAGGAAGCCGTCGTATCTCAAGAAGAAAGAGGCCAAGGCATCGCTGATCGGTAAAATCCATGACTCTAGGTAGTGGTCCAAATCCGTCTCTAAAGAGACAGTGGAAACGACCACGGATCTCATAATACGCTGGGCAAAGGCAAATATAATGCTTCTCTATCTCTCGCCCTAATTGGCATATCTGGCATATGCGCTCCTCTAGTGGGATGGATCTATATCTGCCTGTCTCAATTTCTAGCTGATGTGAGGAGGTGCGCAACTGGCCAATAGTACATCTGATCCCATAGGAAAGATGGGTGTCCATGTATCTCGGGCAAACAATAAATTCATTATCTGTAACATGAAGGAAATGCACACGGTAGAAAGCCATCTTTGTCCCTAGCTCTTGCCCTGGCATCAACCATGTCCGTCTAATATCCAACTGGGTAAGATCCATCCTGATGAACTTGCGGATCTCTAATCTACTCAGATCAAGAGATGGTGCATCAAGGGAGTACAGGACGGGGGGTAACTTGTCAATGCTAAAGCCATGCAGCTCAAACCAAGCCGGCATCTATGCATACCAACATGAAGTATCACCCTCTCTAGCAAGCTGTTTGGAGGACTCAAGGGCCAACCGTGCATATCTGTGTTTAGGTAAGTCCCATAGGCTATGTAAGTATGTGACCGATTGGGTGAGGGCCTCTACCACAATCGGTGTAACTGCTAGCTCGGCTCTGATGATCTCATGTGGCACTAAGGCCTTACATCTGATCATCTTGGATATCATGGACACTAGGGGTTCTCCATCAACCTCCATCCGTCGTAAGTGCACCCTGATCTGCTAAGGTGGTCAAGACTTAGGTCCCCATATCTGTACTCCATAAAGTAGTGTGGATGTGACCAGTGTATCGAAGAGACATAGCTTGGTGGGGGGTTCTTAGAATTGCACCTGTGAGCACATCCTCTCCAAACTACCTAGTGCTGTGTATCCGCAAGTCAATCCAGTCTACTGCCTCTCGCATAGAAAAGGTGGGCCTTGTGAATAAGACTCCTAGGTATGTATAAGAATCCACATACTCCAACCACAATTCCTTTGAGTCGTCCACAATTGCCCTAAATAGGCTTTAGGGGAACTGCCAACTAACTGGTCTAGTTGTTTGCAAAACAATTTGACTAGTTGTGTATGATACCAACTATAAGAATCACTATCCTAATTGCATAACTCAACCAAAGATGAGAGAACCCAAAAAGGAAAAAGAGATCCTCAAATTTTCATTAGAGTAATTAATGGAGATCTATAGAAGTGTTGGCTTCAAGAGCCCAAGAATGAACACCCTCTACAATTCCTTGAAGCTGCCTCGCTGTCCGCTGAACCAACTCAGCTCTTCTACACTGCACGCCCATCTTCAATCAATTTTCAGCCTTGATCTGCCACAAACACTCCAGATTGCTGATCTCATAAACACACTGTTTTGTCAGCTAGACTTCTCTTTGTTGCTCCTCGTAGTTGGCATGGACAAAAGGAGAAGAATTGTGTTCGCCGATCACGTTATATGCACCATGATGATGACTCCAGCCATGGGCATCCTTATTCTTATTCTAGGTTCGAAAACTTGCAGCCAAGTGTTGCAATCAGGCTAAATACTTTTTTTTGCTACTTTTAAACTGGCTTGCTTACTGCCACATCATCATAATATTTTAATATACATGTTTTTGTTGTCATTTCAACCATAACCTGCTGCCCGACCCTACAGGCCATCATCATGACCTATCTCATCATGTTTCACCGGTAATACACAAGCAATCCACCTCTCATGCAATCCTTCTATCCACCTGGCTGTCCAACAAAATCTACTCCCGCCTGTCCCATCGCATGCCCACCATATGAGCTGTGTATGTGGGCAATGCCCAAGTACATTACACATGAGAGGTGGCACTCATGGTACTGAATCATCATCTTCTACTTTAACTGCTCTTACTCCAGAGCGGATTTGTTGAGATGGTTGCCATTTTATTGCCTTATCAGTGAAGAGAAGAGCCATTCCTTACATGAGGTCATGTAGCAATGAGGCACACATTGCTTACCTTCATAAGCAACTTTAGCATGGATGAAGGTGGTAATATTGATTTTAATTTAACAAACATTAGAGATCTTAGGGAGCAGTTCTTAAACATTGATGAAGTTGTTCCTGACAATCAGCGTTGTCTACTAGACTTAATAGTTTGCCCAAGTGTTATCAAGGTTTTGCCACCACTCTGAGGTTAGCAACTATGAGAAACCAAGTCAACTACACCTCCGACCAGCTTGTTTCTTTATTATTCTAGGAAGAGCAAAGCTATGTCAATCACAATGCAACAATGACTCATAGAGGATAAGGAGATCCCCAAGGCCCACCAATTTCCAAAGAATACTGGTCAAAAATTCGCCACTACAAATGCCATTCATAATGCTTCATCCCCTCATACTGCATCTCTTCTCATGCTTGTCAATCTTCAGCTCACTCCCAAAAAGGTACTACTTTGAAGACAAAGAGATGTAACTACTGCAGAAAGCCAAAGCATGACATCATTGAATGTTCTAACTTCTAAGCACATCGCTTCAAAGAAGCAAAAGAGGAAGTTAGGTCTTGCTATCACCAATGAAATTGTTGCCTGCACTCAGCATAAGGACTATACATCTTCATCCAATGTCAACATTGTCACCTGCACTCAGCATAAGGTATATACATCTTCATCCAATGTCAACATAATCCTTCTCTTTGTGATGAGCGTTCATCAGTTTTTGCTGTTGGGGCACCATCATGTACACCAACAATGTCTTTTTGTGCAGTGAATTTTATTGATCATGTGCAAGTCATTACAGTTTTTTGGTACTCTTGTGCTCTTGCAAGATGTTCTCTATGTGCCAAGTATAAAGAAGACTTCAATATGCATTTCAGCCATTGCAACTTGTGGCTTTCAAGTTGTTTTCGATGCTCCGAGGTGTGCAGTCTATGACAACAAATCTCGTTCTTCTATTGTATTGACTACCACATTGGCAAAAGGCCTCTACAGACTTGATTCTTATGACCAACAGCTTGCTGGAAATTATGTTCATCATACTTTTTCAGGCTGTGATTCTATAGCAGCTGAAACTGCCTTCAGAAGTAATCCAAAGAGTAGTGAAAGTAAACTAGCTTACAGACACAAAATAAATCAGTAAATAAATAAAAGACTCCTTGAACAAGAGAGCTAGAATGCGACTGACTTAGTCTCACTAACCACCATCCTCTCAATGCCAGTGATTCTCATGTGCCTTGTAGCTTGCTCTTGAATCAGACAAAACGTGTCTCCAGCATGGTGTCATCAGTTGCCCTCCCCAACCTTGACCAAATGCAAGACAAATCTGTCCATTCACGCCTAAAGTGCAATGCATATGAAAACACGTTGTTCTCAGTCCAATGGACCTACAAACACCATATTGAAGATGCAAACTTGGTCCCACATTATTGCCCATTGCAAACCATGTATATACACACAAATTTCCATTCCCAAATTGAGCCACACAACTTATCTATGGAGACTTGAGGACCGTCTTATCCTTGTTAATTGGCTTTGATTAACTCAGGGACTTTCCAAGTGTCCGACAACTTTGTTACCTTCATTGTTGGACTCAAACATGTCATAGGACGAAATACTGAGCTCTGATACTATGTCGAGAAATGGTGGAGTTTGCAAGAAGGAACACAGAGTGTATGGCAAACATTGAGACAAATAAACTTAGAAACACTAAAGAAGAATAAAAAATGATGAACATTGAATCATGTTAAATGAATCATGCTAATACAATGGAGTAAAGCTCGAAGATAACTGCATTATCCTAGCTAATCAGGTGGCAACACTTGTGAGTGAAGATCTCTCTGTGTAAGTGTCTGTAGATGCATGATTGCTGGGCAACCCTTCAAGAGCGAAGAAAACACAAAAACGCATCTAATGTAGGGCTGATAAAGAGGATGTAACTTCTTGTACACAACCTAGATCCACTGCAAATGTAGCCTCCATAAAGTGGCTAGTGGCTGGATAGTGGAAACCATCACATGGGTGTTGAGGAGGCAACAAGGGCTGGAAACCCACAATAATGATGAAGATGATCGATTGTACCAGTACAAGGAGAAGTGAAGCTAGAAACACAGCAATGGAAATGATGAAGAAAAGGTTGGCAGGCTTTTTGGACTCGACGGCAACAATCTGGAGTGTCTGGAGCTGATGGCAATGTGGAGAAGACCTCCAAAATGAAATCACCTGTTGGTACAATGTCATGGTCAGCTCAAGAGCAACATGAACTGAGATCTCTGCCAAGGTAGGCGTATGGACAGCACTGGTAGAGAGACAAGGCTGAACGTGTCATGGGGGAATGATGAAGAGTGAATGAGAGAGTAACTATAGAGTGATGAATGTGCCCTATATATAGCCACATGAGTCATTGAAGTGTCTAGGGTGGCACCCAAATACTACTAATAAAAATAAAGCCTTTTTCGGGCTGTAAATGGAAACTAAATAGGAATTCATGGAATATATTGCACTTAATGACTTTGGTTGCTCAACAAAACCAACTCTCGATTTTTCAAAAGTCCATGCATAGGCTTCATCCTATGCCCTATCCAAACCTTAGAAAACATAGCACCTTTGAGCTCATGGACCAAACTTCAAAAGAGACTTTCCCTACACAATTCTCACAATCCCACACCATTCCTCTTTTACGTAATAGAATTGTGAGAAAATCACTTTTTTCGCGACAGAATGGTCTAGAAAGTACAGAAGGCTCGAGTGTGAAAGTGCACAATAGAAAGGAAAGCTGAAACCAACCTTTCTTGATACAGAAGGGTGGTGGAGCCCTAAAATGTACTGATTTACAGCAAGCAATAAATTAATAAAATTGAAAATTCAACACTTTACCACTTTGGGCTAGATTGCCCATAAGAAAATTGAGAAGAGTCAACACCCAATTCGCCCCAAAACATCGGCGCCCCTTGCAGTATTTGAAACTGAACTTTCTTCTTGGCAAGGGTGGTGATAACCTGATTTGACTTAAATTAGAGCAAGCAATAAATACATAAATCTGGAAACACACACTTAATCTTGGACAGCCGACACTCGATGCCTAGCACCTAGCGCCCCTTGCAGTATTTCTTTATCTTGTATTGCTATAAGGTTGAAGTACACTAAGATATAGGCTGATCTCCTTCAATCTTCAATACAAGAGCCTATCATAAGTGACCAACACTGCTTGGGCACAATTTGCCCCTTGATTGTACAACAATCAGAGCTATGCTTGGGTCTTCAATCTCTCACATGTGGGCCACAATAATTTGGGAAGGGCTATCCCTCGGATCAGCTGCAAATTGATGCCTTCTATTGCTACACTAAGTACCTAGGTCTTCAGTAATTGGCATGGATTTGAAGGTGGTTATGGAAACCCTAATGGCTGCTGCAAATCAGGGTTTCGACAGCAATTTCTTCAATTGCTCTTCACCAATGGCTGGAATATATTGAGGATTGCTAAGGAAATGTCAAAGGATGAGAGAGAATTAGCTGAAAGGAGTACCTTTCAAGTAGTAGATCTAATTGCAATTTTGATGGCCCCAATAGCTTCAAAAATGGGGTAAAAGCTTAGCATAACTATCAAGCCCTCCTCTTCTATCACCGCCTCTCGTTGAGGCAAAAAAGGAAACTTGTTGTCACGAGGACGTGAAAATTTGATGCTTTGCTTATGTTTAATTGGCATTTGATTAAAGGATTAATCAAATGTGCAATTAAAAGATGCACGTGTTGCACATGTGAGGTGCAAGCTACTTTTTTTTACAGTTGAAGGCCGAAGGACCCTGTGAAAAAGATGGGTGTCAAAGGCAAAAGTTGTAAAAAGTTACACTTGTTAGATTCTAGGTGAATTTTGGTGTCAATTTGCCCCTAGGACCATTAATTGGCCATTAAGTGTCAGCGGTGACACTAGGAACTAGGCATTCATTAATGGATTAATGCTTGTCCAAGGGTCAATTAATGCATGGGACCACTTTGGGTTGCAAATGGCCTAGCCAATTAATTTTTGGATGTGCAAGGTCAATTTTCTGGGCATGGATTAAGGGCTGAATTAATTTTCAGAATTAATTAATTCTAAAAATTCATTAAATGGCTGGAAATTGCTGAAAATTGATTAAGAAAGCTACCACTTGGCAAAACTTTCCCATGCAAGTGGGGGAAAGGCTAAATAGCGTTGAAGGGAGATGGAAATCTCGTTTTTTCATTTTGGAGCTGTTGGAAAGAGGTGTTGGACTGTTGCTGCCAGCTTTTGGGGCCATTTCCCAGCCATTGGAGACCATTTTGGTGATGGAGATTGCATATTCTTGACCTTGGGAAGCTGGCAATTGCTACTAATGCACTTTCTCCTGAAGATCAGTGTCTCTGATGCTCCTATTGTTGTTGCTGCATCCGTTTGGGGTTGGTACAACAGGGCAGCAGCTGATTTTGATCAGTTCTTCGCGACAAATCTCAAAATTTTCTCTCCTTACAACATTCTCTTCTCTCCTTCAGCCTATGCTCAGCCATTCTCAGCAATTCTCAGCCATTGGAGGAAATCTCAGCCATTTATGGTGGGCTGATCTGTAATTTCTACAGTAAACCCTAATTTACAGCAAAAATTAGGGTTTAGCAGCCACCTTGGGATCCGTGCCAAAGATTGAAGGCTCAAGGGACTGAAATCAACAGTTGATAATTAAAGATAATCAAGGGATTTCAAGAGCCGGCCCATCCCAAATTGATTTGGGGTAGCATTTGACCAACCAAGGGTCAAATTGGAGAAGAAGTCCTAGGTGAATCAAGGGGCAAATGACCCAAAAGACTTGCTGGTCATTTATGACAGCAAGAGCAATTGGTTAGCAAGAGGAGATTGAAGAATCTCGAGTTTTACTCCTTCCAATTAAATGAAAGCTAAAGAAATACTACAAAGGGCGCTAATTTTGGGGCCAACAAGGTGTCTACTGTCTAAGAATGTTATGATAAAGTGTGTATTTCATTTTATGTGCATTTATTTATTGTTGTAATTAAGTGCTTAATCAGATTAAACCACCCTATCCGAGAAGAAAGGTTGGTTTTACTTGTTTCCCCTATCATACCGCACTACGCGATAAGTTGTCGCCGCTCTTAGAGCTCATCTAATGCCGGCTCCTTCCTCCATCAGCGTCTTTAGTGCTGGAATGACCCTCAACTAGACCCCAAACAACTTCTCTCAACTTGCATTGGTAATTTTGATAAAGTGGAAGCCTCTTTTGCCATCAACGACCTTCTAACTTTAATATGATTTTTAATCACATGATTAAATAAATGTTGCACATGTGAGGTGCAACTAGGGTTAAAGTAAATTTACAAGCCCAAGACCTGAAGAAATCACGAGATGTCAAAGGAAAAAGCTGCTATAAGTTATGCCGCACACGTACTTGGTGGTATCTGGTGCCAGTTGTTGGCCTAGGTCATTCATTTGGCCATAAGTATCAATTGGTGACACTAGAGAAGTGGCGTTTAATGGTACGTAACGCCAATCTGATGGTCAAAGATTGCGCAAAGACACTCGGGAATGGAAGTTGCCTAGGCAATTTAATTATTGGCTAGTTAGATTATTTTTCAGGGCACTGAAATAATTATTAGATTAATTTTCAGTATTTAAAGACTGAAAATTAATATTTAATTATGGATCATGCTTAAAAAACCATTTGGAAGGCTGCCACTTATCAAAAATGCCCATGCAAGACTGAAAAACGTCTTTAGAGGCTAGAGAGAGGCATTTTTAGAGTGTTCAGCTTGCAAGAGAGAGAGAGGAGATGTTGCTGGTCTGATTTGCAACCATTGGAGGATCTTCTGAGGCAGCCAAGGGCAGGAGAAGACCAATCAACAGCAAGTAACAACATCTACAGGCTGTTGAGACAAGGCAGCAGTAGTACATGACTGATTTTCTTCAGTTCTTTGCATCTACATCCTGTTGTGGCAGGGCAGCAACTGCATTCGATTGATTTTCAATCATTCTTTATGACAAAACTCTGAATTTCCTCTCTCTACAACTTTCCCTTTCATCTTCAAGCCATTCACAGCCTTGCTCCGAAGATCTCAGCATTTGGACCCTTGGAGGTTGAGAAATTTCAAATTTCTTTGCTGTAAACCCTAATCTGCAGAGCAAAAATTAGGATTTAGCAACAGCCTTGGAAGCGTGCCAGAAATTAGAAGCTCTAAGACTTGGATTCAACAGGGCTGAAGCTGTTTTTTAGCCTATTCAAATGGAGGGACCAGCAAATAATTGAATATGGGGCATTTTCCATCTCCATCAAAGCGGGTGAAGGCCAATTGATTGCCCAAATCAAGGGGCAAATTAGATTAAAGACTTGCTGGTGATTTTGAACAGCAAGGGGAGTTGGAATATCGAAAGGAATTGGGAGAATCCCATTGTAAACCAACTTCTTTTTCAATAAAGCTAAAGAAATACCGAAAGGGGTGTCAATTTTGGTGCCAATCGGGTGTGATTGTCCAAGATCGGTAGATAAATTTGTATTTTCAGATTTGCACTAATTGTTTGCTGCTGTAATTAAGTTGTAATCAAGGATTTACCACCCATCCACGGAAGGAAGGCTGGTTACAAGTACCCACAAATATTTGCCCAACATAACTATATTAGTTTTGCCAATGTCACCCACTATTCACTTGGTTACTTAAGTCGCCGCCATGATTTAATTGACTTGCACTTCACATGTGTATCTCACATGTGCACAACTTAATAATACCAAAGCTAAGCACTAAAGATAGACATCCTTGTGATAGTATTTATTTTTACATTGATTGAGAATACCTATTGTGCATTGAGATTTGACTGGAGTCCCCAAGAAGAGTCAAGCTTTGCTTGGAATCTAAGAGGGATGTCTCTCCAAGGATCCTGATCCAAGAGGGATCACTATACAAGGATCCACTCTTCGTCTTCGACCAAGCCAATTCTCCAACAACATTTGGAATATCAAGTTGTCCTCTACAACCCCTAGCTTGGGCACTAGGGGACATTGGCAAAAGTTATGATAGAAAAATGCCAATGGGATGCCTAAGTCAAATCTTGATCAAGGACATTGAATTTTCTCTTGTAAATGACTTTTGGTGTCACGGGATTAGGGATTTAAGTAATTTAATATCCTAGACAAAGGTTTGTGAAAAGTTCAACACTCTCAAACTCAAAGAGGTTAGGAATTTGAAATTGGGGCTAGGCATGGCCCAAGTGTGGGCTTGGACATCTATTTTCCAATTTCAATTCATTATTCTTGGCTGGAAATTAAGTCTAGAGACTGAGTTGTTATGGACAGCTTTAATGCTTGACAATTGGCTAAATTTGGATACCATGCAAGACTTTGGAGAGCTATTTGGGATAGATCTAAGGGTAGAGATCTCAGTTTGGAGAGAGAGAGAGTTAATATAGCACCATGGTAGTGGGGCAACCTTGTTTGGAGAGGATATTGGAGCCACCAGCTCAGTGGTGGATGACCTAATTTCTTGCATGAACAAGGGCTAGAATAGTAGGCAAGTCATCACGAATCAGGATACCATGCAAGAACTAGCAATAGCATGTATTGTTGTGTTTGATGCAAATGACTAGTTCTAAGTGATGGAATACAAATCGCCGATAGCTAAACAAAATGCCAAAAAATTAAGCCTCTAATCCAAAATCTTAAGCCCTCACAATTTCCTACTCAAACTCAACAAGTCATTGGCTACATGGGCACTGACACCAGCTCCTCTCTCCAATAGGAAGTCCACCTAATGAATGATGATGACTGAAGAGGAGGACGAGCCCCACCAAATATAAGCATAAAATAGGCCAAATATATCAACTCGTCAGCCATCATTAAATGCTGGCCGACTAACATAAAATGCCACAAATGTCACACAAATAAATCACTAAAATGATACCTAAAATAATGATGATATACTCAGCCCTAGCAAGCATGCACAAACTCACACATAAGTTGGCCATCCTGCTAACAACCCTCTCTCAGATCATGGGTAATTTGATACAATACAATGATACAATGATAATGACTCATCACAGTCTATACAACATAGAACGACCAAAGTAGAACCATGGATACCCAAGCAGTGGGTAATCAAGCCACCATCAAGGTGCCTCAAAGAGGACCTGAGGTCAATGTCAATCATACTAGCTCCTAAAAATAGAGAAGAACCATAGCATGTCTCTATGTCTATCAAAAATACCTCTGAACATATGTGTGTCAGAGTGCAGCGGTGCGGAAGCGTAGGACTGAGAGAGAGAGAACGCAGAGAGAGAAGAGAGAGAAAGAGACAGTGGAAGATGAAGATCTGCTATATAAAGAGTACTGAATACAAAGATATGCAGATATATACACGGGCGCAGTGCGCTGGACTGCATGTCTCCACCTCGACGATGCAACCTGCTGTTCACCTCGAAATCCGCTGCAGTCTGCACTGTCTCCTGTCTGAAATCTGCGAACAGAGACGGAATCTGCGCGTGTCACCGGTCTGTAATCTGCGAGCAGAGAAGTGTGTCAGACTGCTGAGAATGTCGGCTATTTATAGCCGAGAACTGCCTGGAAATAGGGCGCCAGAAATGCCCAAAATGCAGCCGACTGCCTGCAGTGGGTCGGACTGCCACGTGGCAGTCCGACTGTGCAGTCCGACTGCATGCAGTCCGACTGCACCAGGCTGAAACCTCCTGCCTAGCTGTGATCTCTCTAACACCCCCTCTCAGAGCCTGGGCAGGGCAGAAGCCTGAGGGATCTGGAATGTCTCCGAAGTAGAGCCTGGGGAAGTGCCTTCGTAAACAAATCCGCAAGATTGTCCTCCGTCTTGCAATACTCCACAGTGATGGTCTCATCCAAAAGCTTCTCTCGGATGAAGTGGTACTAGATCTCTATGTGCTTCGTCCGGGCATGAAAAACAGGGTTCCGTGCCAAGGCAATGCAACTCTCATTGTCACATCGTAGCAAAGTAGGACGAGTCTGGGAGCACCCAAGCTCCTCCAATAATCTCCGAAGCCACACAGCCTCACATGTGGTGGAAGACGCGGCCCGATACTCCGCCTCAGTAGACGAAAGGGCTACCGTGGGCTGCTTCTTGCTACTCCATGAAATAACACCTGCACCCAAGGTAAAACAGTAACCTGTAGTAGACCGCCTGTGGTCCACATCATCGGCCCAATCCGAGTCGCTCCAACCTGCAAGTACAAGATCTAAACCATCTGTGCCTGTGGGGTAATGAATCCCTAAATCAGACGTCCCCCTCAAATACCAAAGTATCCTCTGAGCAGCCTGCCAATGCACCGTCTTAGGTTCACTCATGAACCCTGCCAACAGCCCAACAGCAAAACATAGATCAACCCTAGTGTTGAGAAGCCAAATCAAGGACCCAATCAACTGACGATAGCGGGACGCATCCGCCAAAGGAGAAGCTGAATGGGAAGTGGCCTTCCAGTTCGGATCCATAGGAGTAGAAAGGGCCCGACACTCCATCTCAAAAGACACCAAGAGCTCCTGTACATATCTCTGTTGAGAGATAAAGATCCCCCTCTGAGACTGATAAATCTCATGGCCTAAAAAGAAATGGAGTAGACCCAAGTCCGTCATCTCGAACGTCCGATGTAAAGCTGACCTCGTCTCCTGGACCTGCTGTGCATCATCACCTGTGAAATCAAATCATCAACATATAAGACAAAAAGCACACACCCATCCTCGGAAGTGTGAACATACAGCTGCGGAGGCCTGGGACCACCGATATCCCAACTGAGATTGGAGGAACGAATCAATCTTCTCGTTCCATGCACGCGGAGCCTGCTTGAGGCCATACAAGGCCTTCTTCAACCTGTAGACTTGCCCATCTAAAGATCCAAAGCCAGGAGGCTGCTCAACATAGATCCCTCCTTCAAATCACCATTGAGGAAGGCCGACTTCACATCCAACTGATAAACAGGCCATCTCCTATGGCCAGCCAAAGCAAGAACAGCTCTAATGGTCGCCATACGAGTTGTGGGGGCAAAAGTATCAAGACAATCAATCCCTGGGCGCTGTGCAAAACCTTTAGCAACAAGGCGAGCCTTGTGCTTATCCAAAGAACCGTCGCTAAGATATTTGTTCTTGAAGACCCACTTGACTCCAATCACCTTGTTATTCAGGGGGCGGGGCACGAGTGACCAAGTGCCATTCCTCTCAATAGCCTCCAACTCGGCTTCCATAGCTTTCTTCCATGGTGCGGACTGTAAAGCCTCCTTCACGGAGGTGGGCTCTCAATCCTGCATAACACGGCTCATCAAACAATAGTTAGAGCAAACAAGCTCCGTAGAATGTGCCCGGTGCCGCCGTGACCGCCGCGGACCATCCTGCAGTCCCCACTTCTCAGGAACCCCCTCGATCCCTGAATCACGGAGTGTGTCACGGGCCCAGCGAGGAGGAGGCCGAACCTCCCCTCGTCTCTCTCCATTAGCAGAAGACTCTGGAATATCCACCGGTGGTAGCTCCTCTGAGGTGACCGGTGGAACAGTAGACTCTGTGTCAGAAACAGAATCATAATCAAAAGGCACGGGCTCCAGTGGAACTGTAGAAGGAGCCCAACTCTCCCCTGGATCTCCAAGAACGGGATGCTCCTCACCCGTTGAAGTAGCCGGAACCTCCACAAACCGAACATCGCGGCTAGTGTACACATCCCGCTTGACGGGATCATACAGTCGGTAGCCTTGGGACTGGGAGCTGTAGCCAACAAATACCTGTTTTCGGGAAGCTGCTTCAAATTTATCACGGTGAGCCTTGGGAATGTGAACATAGGCATCACACCCAAAGACCCGGAAGTAAGAAACATCTGGCTTCGTCCCAAAATAAGCCTCAAACGGGGTCATCCCTTCCACGGCCGAAGTAGGGGATCGATTAAGGATGTGGACTGCAGTAGCCACAGCCTCGGCCCACAGAACCTGTGGGGTCTGTCGGTGCTCCATCATGGTGCGCGCCATCTCGATCACACTGCGGTTCTTCTGTTCAAGAATGCCATTTTCTTGAGGAGTGTTGGTATTGGCAAACTCCTGGTGAATCCCTCTATCGGCACAAAACCGAGCAAACTCATTAGAAACAAATTCACCTCCCTTGTCGGATCGCAAGGTCTTCAACTTCCGGCCCGATCGGTTCTCCTCAAAGAGAAGCCAATCCTTGAAGTGTGAGAAAGCTTGTGACTTTAATGCCAAAAAATAGGCCCAAGTCATCCTACTGAAGTCATCCACGATCAGCATGAAGTACGAGCTCCCACGCAAGGACTCATTCCTCATAGGGCCACATAGATCCGTAGATACAAGCTCCATCGGTGAAGTAGACCGCCGCGAAGCTGTGTGGGAAATGGCATCCCTATGCTGCTTCCCCTAAATGCAGGAGACACATGGCTGCTGGCTCACCACTATATCCGGCAACCCTCGAACAAGCTGTCCACGTGACGCCCTCCGAAGATAATCATAGTTCAGGTGACCAAACCGAGCATGCCATAACTCTGACTGTGACTGAGAGGTAAGAAGAAGAGTAGAGAGGGCGGTGGAAGACTTCAACTTATAAATGCCGTTCTCCTCATATCCGAATGATAGAACTTTCCTCGATCCACGGTCAAGGACTCGTACCGTAGTACTGTCAAACTCCACCAAAAGGCCAAGGGAGCAAATCTTATGAACTGAAAGGAGATGGTACCCTAAGCCTGGTACATGCAAAACCTCTGAGGTATGGGTACCACCGCGTCCATCGGGAATAAGCTGCATCTTACCCCGACCTGCAATAGATACTGAAGAGCTGTCTCCAATGAGAATCTGCCCACGCGAGGGTCGCAATTGGGCAACACCATCTGATGAAGGAGTCATGTGCTGTGAGGCACCACTATCAACGATCCACTCTCGAGCCTGGGGAGCCGTCATCGCAGCATCAGAAGCATTCAGTGAAGCGTCCTCAATAACAGCTAGATGAAGAAATGCAGCTGATGAGGGTGCAGCCACTGCTCCAGAATCCTTGGTGTCCTTCTTGTTGGTGTCCTTCTTGTTGGTGTCCTTCTTGTCTTTGTCAGGGCAATCCTTCTTCCAATGGCCAGTCTTTCCACAAATATGGCATGTGGAGTCTTTGTCCTTGTCCTTCTTGGACTTGTTATCCCCCTTCTTCTTCTTTTGGTCCTTCCCCTTCTTCTGAGAGGCTTGACCTGTCAGCGCCTCCGACTTGGAAGCATTCTGTCCCTTTAACTGTTCCTCTTGGTCCAAGACCATAGGAACCAACTCTTTCCACCGAACAGTAGATTCTCGTCCCGAAGCAATAAGGGCAGAGTAAAATGTACCGAATCGTGGCGGCAACTGGGAAAAAAGTGTAATCGCCATGTCTTCGGAGGAAATCGGCTTCCCCGCATTCTGAAGCTGCCTTAGCTTATTAATGTGCTCCCCCAACGAAGAAGACTTATTTACGGACAAGGTCCGCATCTGTACCTCCAAAGAAACCCGCTTCATAAGTGTCATCCGATTGTACATCTGATCAAGCTCCAGCCATATCTCCCGAGCCACCGTCAAGTACTCGATGTGAGCGATCACGGCTGTAGTACATGATAGAAAGAGAAAGGAACGAATCCTGGCATTCAGTTTGTCCCAATGAGACTGTGCCTTGGCCAGCTCCGCACGAGCATCGGAAGAGAGTTTGGACTCATCTCTTACCGAGAGCCGGTCAATCTCCTCCTGTACCAGCTCCGCCAAATCATAGGACTCAAGGATGGCCAACATCATGACGCGCCAAATGCGGTAGTTGTCGCCGTCGAGCTTCTGATCTGCAGGAAGAGCCGGTAAGACAGGCACCTTCCGGTCCATAATTGACTGGAACTCCAAGTCAATCTCTGTAGACATCTTCACCTGTAATGCCTTCACAAACGCAAAAGCAGCCCCCTCTGAGAGTGGGAAAACTCAGCCTGCTAAGGCTTTTCCGCGTCCTGAACCTTCTTCACCCGCCGGAGGCGATGAAAAAGCAAAACCTGCACTTGTAGGCTGAAAACTCAAACTTCCTCCGCGTCAAACAGCAGCAAATCCACCACCTGGACTCCTTTCCTGTGCGCCCACACTCGTTTCAGCCTTGTTCCAAGGCGCAGCCCTCCTGTCTGCCCTTAAACGCAAAAAACGCAAATTTGTGTCGCGATGGAAACTCCTCTTCAGGTTGCCAAATTTGATCGATACATTAGGAACATCCCTCTCTAGAACCTGTGCACCTATATAACTATATAGATGAGGCTCAGCTACCCCATCTCACTACCTTGTCACACTCCCTCTCTTGCACTGAAGAGTCGCGAGGGATGACCGCATCACCTAGAGTAGAAAGCAGTAGAGGAAGGGGCAGTCAAGCCCTTCCCTCAATCTGAAGAAGCGGATCCCTTCTGCACCTTGGACTTCTCCTTGGCCGGAGGACCAGAGTCTGAGTCTGTGAAAGAGGGTAACTCATTGAAGCAGTCCACATCCTGTTTCTTTTTCCTCTTGTTCTTCTTCTGTGAGACTGCCAACTCCTTGCAATCCTTCTACAAGTGGCCCTTCTTACCATATTGATAATGCTCGGCCTTGGACTTCTTCTTCCTGTCACCCCTCTTGGAAGTTGTAAAGGCCTCACTGAAACCTCCACAATGAGATAGAAGCCTCCCCTGTAAACGCAAAAATGCCTCATGCTCATGCAGCATTTAGGACATATATGTAAAGCTCACAAGCATGGATAATGTCTGTGTTAAAAACCCTTCACCCGTAGTTTGCGTTTTTCGCGTTTCTACGTTTTACGTTTAGGGTTTGTAGCCCCAAAAAGGGTGTCATCCTAGACTGACTATGCCTATTTATAGGCCACTCTCTCATTCATTCCTCACGGCTGATTCATTCAGTTCGTTACCTCTTCTCTCTAGCCTCTCCACTACCCTCACACCCCTTCAGGAGAACATTGCGATTCGTGGCTGTCATCATCATCTTCCTTGTGCTACGGCACCCTTGTTCCCTTGTATCACATTCACTCCATGATTCAAAACTTCATCCTTCCATTCATCAGAGTTTTTCTCTCTTCTCTTCTCTTCTCCATGTTTGCCGAGTTCACTCCGTGTTCCTCCCCGCAAACCCTACTGTCTCGCTGGTACGTTATCTTTTGACATGGTATCAGAGCTGGATCTGCTCAAACAGCAACAAAGATCCTCCACTCCTTCCACCTGCCTTCACAGTCTAGCGCCTATTTCCTCCTTGTTGTTATCTACAGTCTAGCGCCTATTTCCAGCCTTCCACCTGCAACTTGCAGCTGTTTACAGCAAAACGAATGTTGCTAATCACTCTCCATTCAGAAAACAATTTAGTTTTTGCAGATTTCAGGTATTTAGCTTGTTGTCCACACCCCAAACGCGGAGGACATCACGGTTCAAGCTAGCCATTGCTGTCTAGAACAGTCTGGCGCTTGTTTCCAGCCTATCACACATTGTTCGGAGCTGATTTCAGCATATTGACTGTTGCTGTTGTTTTTCCCTGCATTTTTAGTTTTTCTCTCTCTTGCAAGCTATCTTGCCTACGTTTTTAGTCTTTCTCTCTCCTGCTGCCTGCGTTTTAAGTCTTTCTCTCTGTTGCAAGCTGTCCTACCTACGTTTTTAGTCTTTCTCTCACCTGTTGCCTATGTTTTTAGTCTTTCTCTCTCCTGCAAGCTGTCCTACCTGCGTTTTTAGTCTTTCTCTGTCCTGCCTGCGTTTTTAGTCTTTCTCTGTCTTGCCTTCGTTTTAGTCTTTCTCTCTCCTCACCTGCATTTTTCTACTAGTTGCAATCTCTTACTACTAGTCACATCCTCCTCCCACTGGCAACTCACTTTCAGCCCTTCCACTATCCTCCCACCCCTTGAGGCAAACATTGCAGTTCGTGCTTCACACTGCCCTCACACCCCTTGAGGCAGACATTGCAGTTTGTGGCTCATGGTGGCTAACCTCTTCCTTCTTCAACAAGGCACACTGGTATCCATGGCTTCAACATCGACAAATTGCCAGTCTACTAGGTATTCATGTTGCGGCACGAACAGTCATCCCACCAAAGACTGTCGACATCGACCTTTGCTCCCCACCCCTCCGGAGTACATGCGTCTTCCACCAGGCACTCCTTGTGCCACCTCTCCTTTCTGGGCCACAGAGATCATTCTACATCGGCTATCAGAGTACTATGCTCAAGACAATAAGACGCATCCAAACCGCACTAAGTCTTCGAGCACATGGAGGATTGATTGGCGCTACGACCTCATGGAGATCGTCGCAATGCCAGCGGCAGTCTTCTCCCACTTATTTTCAGGTACAGTGGCTTCCATGACCTTCGGATCTACAGTCCGATACATCGAGAGACAATGATTGTTTGATACCGCGCCTTCGTCAATCTGCTCCTTCGAGAGACAGTGGCTGCTCGACTCCTTCCTCTTCTTCGACTACCCAGTCTGCTCCACTGAGAGACAGTAACTGTTGCCCACCTCTTGCTCATTCTGAGCTCCACCCTTCCCCACCCTCGACTACTCAGGTTCGAGAGGCTACCTCTGGGAGCTCTTCAACACGCCAGATATCTTCTTCAGCACGACCGGCGGCACTTCCTTCGTCATCAGACATTTCGGAGTCCGGATCCATGAGTTTTTGGATTCCCTATCTACTTCAAAGGGGGATGTTATTTCTTTGCCCTCAGAGGGGGCATCTCCCTCTTCTTCGACTTCAGTGGGGGCCCCTCCACCTCCCACCTCAGAGGGGGAACCTACTCCACATGAAGTTCTTCACCCATCCTCTACTTTCTTGGGATGGCTGTCTTCGACCAGTCATCTCTTCTACTGATATCCACGATCTTCAAGTACCACCTAGATTGGGACCTCGGAGGTTCAACCACGACTTGGTGACGAGACCTTCGTATTCCTTCCAGTACGGATGCACGGAGCTAGTGGGTTCTCTCCCGAGGTTGTGTTTCGGGTTCTCCAGTTCACTCTGTCTACTAGTCCTTACTGCAGGTTCCCTTTCCAGTGGAAATCTTGGATCTTAGGGATCCTCTACATCTTTTTCATCCTCTTCTCTTCTTGCCTTGGTCACTTAGTCAACATGGAGCCCCCTCCCGAGATTGAGTAAGGGCATATCCTTATGGTTCTCGGCACCACACAAAGTCCGACATTCCTCCTATGCATTGCATGTTTTCATCATCTTTGTACTAAGGCACTTGGGCAAGTAAACAATTTAACCACGAGGGACATTGTCCAAGTGGCACCTGCTGCATAAGCATTGCATCTCCACCTCACTCTTCTCTTGTTCCTCTTTTTGGGCCTGAGAGGGGGTGTTGAGAAACCCTTCAACCTTCACCCCAATTTGCGTTTTGTGTTTCTGCGTTTTGCATTTAGGGTTTTCGTTTGGGATTTGCAGCCCCAAAAAGGGGCGCCATCCTAGACTAACTACGCTTATTTATAGGCCACTCTCTCATTCATTCCTCACAGGTGATTCATTCAGTTCATCACCTCCTCTCTAGCCTCTCCACTACCCTCACACCCCTCCAAGAGGACATTGCGGTTCGTGGTTCGTGGCTATCATCATCATCTTCCTTGTGCTACGACACCCTTGTTCCCTTGTTTCACATTCACTTCATGATTCAGAACTTCATCATTCCATTCATCAGAGTTTTTTCTCTCTTCTCTTCTCTTCTCTATATTTGCCGAGTTCACTCCGTGTTCCTCCCCACAAACCCTACTGTCTCGCTAGTACGTCATCTTTTGACAGTCTGCATCCTCAAAGCATTCGTCACTCCATCAAACTCCGGGGGGAGCTTGTAGAGTACCGTTCCCATGAGATGTGCCTCTAGAAGGGCACTGCATGTGTGAACGTTGGTCCTATATCTATGTAACACGAAGCAATCATGAGTAAATGGTGTTCTTAGACTCAAACTTCATCTGTTGAAACTGGCCATAAAGGGTTACTATACGCATGGTGGAGGTGCCTTTTACAACATCTGAAGCTTCGACCATACTTCGAGAGATGTCCTATAGGAGATAACCATGGATAGAACTGCTTTAGAAATACATCGAAGAATAGCAAAATAGGCACATGCATCATCTGACTCCCATGTAAGCACAGCTTCCTCATGATTATCCTCATCAAAATCTTAGAGCAGTGAAAAAGGATACTAAAGATGGGCAATAGCTCCACAAATAATATACCAAATCCATTTCTACATAAACCAGGCTTTATGACAACACTCCATATAAGATAGTTAGTGTTGGGAATAAAGGGTCATCGTGCTCTTTTATACGTGCACAAATGTGAACACACCGTTAGCACTTATACTTATATATATATATATATATATATATATATATATATATATCTAAAAACCTAAAGTTGTGTACTCGTCATTGTACCCACAAATCGTGCTTACTCTCACTCTCTGTCTCTCTCTGCTGCTAAGAATCCCTACGTGTTTGGATCCTCGCGCTCCCCGTCACTACAAACTAGTATCAGAGTGGCAAGGAGTATATGCTTCTCGAGACGAAGCAGACGGCAAGTGTTGCAGAAGTCTCAAGTGGACTCGATGAGCAACAATCAACATTTGACAGGTGCAAAGAGCAGTCGAGCAAAAGACCAACGGGTGCCTGCTAGCGTGTGAATAGAATTGACAGGTCAATGTTAATCACACGGGACCAACGCGGCAGTCAAGCAGTTGTCAATAGGTTGCAACCCAAGTGGAACATTCGACGGACAGTCTAGTTTGCAAGCTTGACGGCAACCACATGACAGCAAGCGACCAGGCGATTACCACGTGACTGCAGGCAGCCAGGCGCACGACAAACGGGACAAGCAGGGCTCATGGGCACATGACTGACGGGTCAACAGACCCATCATCCATTTTTTTTTCTTCTTCAAAATTTTTTGAAATTCCTCTTACCCTACCAAGGATTCACGCGTGGAGGCACAACTCTCAATTTTTGTGCAATCTAAGCCCAGAAATTTGGGGCTTCTCCAGACTGAGTACTGTTCATGCAAAATTGAGGCATCTACGTCAAAAATTGCACACATTGTGTGCATTTCAATTGGGGATTTCGCCAAAATTATTGAAATTTTGCTCATCTGAGTAAAATTTCTCAACATTGGACCCATAAAATTTGGGGCTTTTACTGTATTGGTGAAATTCTGTTCAGTTGAGTCAAATTGGCTGACATTGGTACACATTTGGACTCGAAAAATTTAAGGCTTTTGCAATATTTTGTGAAATTTTGCTAATTTTGCCCGGTTTATGCTTTCGGGAACATCTATTAATGCAATTAGGACAGATTGGTCAGTGAAATTTGGGGGTTTTGCTGAAATTGCTATATTTTGGCAGAATCGGCCTATTCTATGCATGTTAGAGACAGTTCAGATGTATGGTTAATGCTTTGAGCACAAAAATTTTGGGGCTTTTGACCGTGCGTGTCAAATTTTATGCCCTTGGGTACATGTACAATAGAAATTGCAGCTAAAATTTGGGACTTCTCATGTAATGTGATGTATTTGCCCTTGGAACAGCTGTAATCAGTTGTGGAATGTTGTAACACATGGTTTGGTGCTTCTGAAAATTTACTCAAAGATCAAAAATTTCTGCTTCTACGTGGTCATTTATTGCTGGTTGGTACTTGTTTGTACCTTAGTCACTTGTGTGACAGTTTGTGCCTGCATTTGCTGAATTTTTTGGTCACATTTGGGCTGAAAATCATGGCTAGCAGTAGTGACAGCAGTAATCTCATGCACATTAAAAAGCTTGAAGGAGCACATAACTTTGCAGTCTGGCAAAAACAGTGCTACAATATCCTGTTGCAAAAGAAGCAAGCAAAGCTGATTAAGACCAAAAGGGCAAAGCCTGTGGATATGGAACAGAAAGATTGGGATGAGTTAAATGAGCTTGCACGCTCAACCATCGAGCTATCGATTTCTGATGCCTTGCTATTTAACATTGAAGGTTTGGACTCTGCATATGCTATTTGGACTTGACTCAAAGAACTGTATGCATAGAAGAGTGCTGCAAGCAAAGGTGTATTGGCTGAAAAATCTTATGGATTTGCGTATGAAAGAGGATACAGCAATGTCTACTCCCTTGAGTGAGTTTAACTCCATTTTCAGCCAGCTGGTTGCCTTGAAGTTCTTGATTGATGAAGAATTTAAGGCTACCTTCTTGCTTTGCACTCTTCCAAAGAGTTGGGATACATTCAAGACTACTATGAGTAATTCTAATGTGATTCTTTTGTATGCTGATGTAGAGAGTGCACTACTCATGGAAGAAATGAATCGGCAGAACAATGCATCCAGTAAGTCTTCTAGTGCTTTGCATACTAGGGGCACATCACAACAGAAAGGCAAATCTGATAGCAAGGGGCGCAATAAATCACATGGCAAAGATGTTGAATGCCATCATTGTGGCAAGAAGGGTCACTTTAAACATGACTGCTACAAATGGAAGAAAGAGAAAGGAAAGGACAAGAAGATAGATGATAGCAAGTAAGAGAAGAAAGAGAGTCAACCTAAGCAGAGCAGTGTCAAAATTGAAGAGGTGAATGTAGTCACTCATGACAGTGACAGTGGGAATGACGTACTCTGTCTCTTCACACTTTGGTGCACATGCTTTACTTACAAATACAGATGATTACATACATACCTGGATTCTCGATTCAAGAGCTTCCTTTCATGTCACCCCTCATCGTGAGTGGTTCTCTGCCTATACAGGGGGTCGACATGGTATTGTCCATCTTAGGGACAACTATGCATGTGACATTGCAGATATTGGCAGTGTGCAATTGCACTTTCAGCATGGTTCTATCTTCACACTTCAATATGTACGACATGTACCTCAGCTCAAGAAGAGCTTGATTAGCACAAGGCAAATCGATAACAATGGATTTCATACCACCTTTGGTGATGGAAAATGGAAAATCTGTAAGAGATCTAGAGTGATTGCCAAAGGTTGTAAAAGTGATACCTTGTCTCCATGTATCTAGTGTGTGCGAGACCGAGCAACCAAGTATTTCTTTGTGGCATGGCCGGTTGGGATTCATAAGTCAAACTGGAATGAAAGTGCTCTCGCATTTGGGTTACTTGCCTAGTCTTCGTTATGCTGATTTTGAGCATTGTGGTCATTGTGTTTATGGTAAACATGCACAAACGTCTCATAAAAAGTCTCTTTCACTGAAATCTTCTCCTCTAGAGTTAGTACATTCCGATGTATGTCAGATGCTAGGATTATCTTTATAGGGAAAGAAATATTTTGTCACCTTTGTCGATGATGCTACACGGAAGGTATGGATTTATCCTATTCATAGCAAGGATGAAGTGCTTGACAAGTTTAAAAAATTCTTGGCATTGGTTGAAAATCAAACTGATAAGACACTTAAATGTCTTTGCTCTGACAATGGTGGGAAATATGTGTCCAAGGCCTTTCAGGCATTTTGTGAAAGCAAAGGGATAAAGAGGGAGCTCACTGTCCCTCATAATCCACCCCAAAATAGTGTTGCAAAGCATATAAATCGGACCATACAGGATAAGGTCTGTACAATGATGTCTCATGCTGCATTACCCCAAGGTTTTTGCGCAGAGGCTGTAATGACATCCGTACACTTGATAAATCGATCACCAAACAGGTCTTTGGGGAAGGGAGTTTCCCAAGAAGCGTGGTCGAGCAACCCACATTCATATACTCACCTGAAAGTGTTTGGCTGCAAGGCTTTTGTACACATTCGTAAAGAAAAACGCAGCAAACTTGAGCCAAAGTCCTGTAAATGCATTTTGCTAGGATATGATAACGAAGGTGAAATGGGGTATAGATTATGGGATCCCGAGAAAAGGAAAATAGTACGCAGCTTATCTTCCAGGAAGATCGCATGCATGAACAGCCTGAAAAGATTGAGGAGGTCTGTAGGGTTGTATTCCACGAAGAAATACCTTTTGGACAGCAAAATGTGTCTGTTGTACAGCAGCAAATACTTGCTGTAAATGAATCTGTAAATACAGAAAATAATGTTGGAAATGATCAACCAGCTATTGCCCATGATAATGAGCCACTACATGTGCAGGAACAGCCAGGACAGCAAGCTATTAATGCTCATTTGCAGGCTGAAATGCCAGGACAGCAAACTGAAAATGCTCAACAGCCAACAAACAATGATCATTGGGTTAGGAGATCATCTAGGGCTACTACACAACCTGATAGATTCATTCTTGGTGCAAACAATGTGGCTGATTATGTCATATTGAAAACTGTGGTGAACCGTCTTGCTGCAAGGAAGCAATGGACAAACAGGACAGCAAGAAATGGTATAAAGCCATGTTATCAGAAATGGAATCTCTTGAGAAAAATTGCACTTGGGACTTGGAGCAGTTGCCTAAAGGGCAGAAAACACTTGCATGCAAATGGGTTTACAATATGAAGGTCACTTCTGGTTCCTCACCAAAGTACAAAGCAAGACTGGTTGCGAAGGGGTACAAGCAAGAACATGGAATTGACTTTGATGAGATTTTCTCTCCTATAGTCAAGATGACTTCCTTGAGAACCATTTTGGGCTTTGTTGCAACTGAAGATATGGAGCTCATACAGATGGATGTAAAGACTGCATTCTTACATGGTGATCTGCATGAAGACATATATCTGCAGCAACCTAAAGGGTTTGTGGAAAAAGGGAAAGAGAAGATGGTATGTAAACCCAAAAGGAGTTTGTATGGGTTGAAACAAGCACCAAGAGAATGGTATCATAACTTTGATACATTCATGCAGTCTCAAGGTTTCCATAGAGGTCAAGTGGATCATTGCTTGTACACCAAGAAGGCAGCAGATGGCAACCTGATTATCTTGGTTCTGTATGTTGATGACATGCTGATTGCTGCCAGGGATACTCATGCCTTGGACTCACTAAAGCAACGCCTTCATGACAGCTTTGACATGAAGGATCTTGGTGATGCAAATCACATTCTTGGCATGCAAATACTCAAACATAGGTCGAAAGGATTGCTCTCTCTATCTCAGCAGGAGTATATCTCCAAGGTTTTGCAGCGTTTCAATATGGGGAGGGGAAAATAATTGGGGTTCCATTTCCTCCTTATGTGAAACTCAATGCAAAGGATAGCCCTACATCTGATGATGAGAAGGCTGAAATGGCCAAGATACCATATGCTCCAGCTGTGGGCAGTTTGATGTATGCTATGGTTGCTACACGTCCTGACATTGCCTTTGCAGTGGGAGTGGTTAGCACATACATGGCAAACCCTGGTAAAAAGCATTGGGAAGCAATGAAAGGTATTATGAGATACCTCAAAGGCACGAAGGAGTTGTGGATCTGCTTTGGAAAGTAGAAGGCTTCTAACGTTGGATTTACGGATGCAAACTATGCTGGTCATGTGGATTGTGGAAATTCCACTTTAGGGTATGTGTTTACTTTCATAGGAGGAGCAATCTCTTGGATCTCCACGCTACAAAAGTGTGTTGCATTGTCTACTACAGAGGCAGAGTATGTGGCTGCCACTAAGGCATGTAAGAAATCTTTATGGCTTTCACATCCGGAGGGAGAGCTTGATATCACAGAGTTACCTATTCTCCATTGTGATAGTCAAAGTGCTATCATGCTGGCACGAAATCCCGTCTTTCATGCAAAGACGAAGCACATACAGGTGAAGTACCACTTCATTAGAAATGTACTTGATAGCAAGAGCATTGAGCTTGTCAAAATGCATGCAGATGATAATCCTGCAAACCTTCTCACAAATGGTCTTCTAGCATAGCGATTTGCTCATTGCCGACAGATGATGGGAGTTGGATAGATATATGTATTTCAGCTTTGTACATACCTAGACTTAGCTGATAATTTTCTCCTCTTAAGGCACATTTCCTTTAGGTGGGAGGTTGTTGGGAATAAAGGGCCATCCTACTCTTTTATACGTGCACAGGTGTGAACACACCCTTAGCACTTATACTTTCATATATATATATATATCTATCTAAAAACCTAAAGTGGTACACTTGTCATTGTACCCATAAATCGTGCTCACTCTCACTCTCTGTCTCTCTCTACTCCTAACAATCCCTACGTGTCTCGATCCTTGGACTCCCCGTCACTACAGTCAAGTCCATGTAACTTATCATCTACAGAAGTGTATGGAGGAGCCATATAGAGAGGATAAGAAGAGAAGATAGAAGGTAGACAATGAGAGAAGACAGCCAACCAAACAACACAGACTGCACAATAAGAGAGTTCAGACGTAGTAATCACTAGCTGATCACAAAAACACAATGTTGCAAGTACCAAAATCTGCAAGAAAACAGTTAGAAGCTGTCACCCAACAATAAACAAGGGTCAAATGCTGAAAACACAGAAAATCTGGGTTAAAAACAGTAAATGATAGCAATACAAGAGCTGCCAAACACAACCAAAGGGTCGTAGCCTAAAAACGCGGATCCTAGGAGGGCTGACATCAACTGACACTGCAGTAAATGCAACCAACGCAGAAGAATCATAGGGAAATCTACACAATGGATAGCAACAAACAGTCGCTTGATCAGCAAATGAAGGGGAAGGTCTGAAATCAGCAGAGAAATTGCAGCAAGAACCTAGATCCTACAATTTGATACCATGTCAAAAGTGTTGCAACAATGGAAGCATCGACAAGTGCTGAAATAAACCGCTAAACATGAGACAAAAGAGAGAGAAAACATAAGAAAAATGCAAAAGAAGTGAACTCAGAGATGTGCTCAGGAAATGGAATCCATATACCAAACACGAGACCATTGTGTACAATAGGGAGTCACTCGCTCCGTGGGCACTGGCACTCGCTTCTCTCTCCAACAAGAAGTCCACCTGATGAATGATGATGATGACTGAAGCGGAGAAGGAGCCCCACTAAATATAGGCACAAAACACAACAAATATAGCAAAGCTAGGCTGGCCGACTAGCATAAAATGCCACACAAATAAATCACTAAAATAATGCCTAAAATAATGATGATGACCCAACCCCAACAAGCATGCACAAACTCACACATGAGCTAAGAATCCTGCTAACACAATGGGAGCAGAGAGGCCTTGAATGGATCACTCCAAGGATGTCCACAAATGGGTATGGAACACAACTAGAGATGATGTAAGGAGCTATTGAAGGCACTATGACCTACGAGAAAAGAACAAGGAACAAGGGTCATGGGATAGGCATGAAAGCGGCAAGGGATGGTGGCTTGAGGATGAAGGAAAGAGGCTACTACATGAAAGAAAGAACCAATGAAGATTGCAATCCCTCAAGAAGCTCCTTGCAATCCTAGAAATCCCCCTCTAGAACACAAAATTGTATTTTAGTCATGTTCCTATGTTTGTGTTTTCTAGCACAAACCCTAGCATATCTTCACAAATCCTACCAATCTTACTAGTCTCCCATCTATATCCTTTAAGTAAACCTGCAAAACACAAGAAAAGAGGCTGCTGATGTGGAAACCAACCTATAGGATGACTTCAGCCTGTTTGGGATCTGCTTGCCTGTGGTACAGCAGTAATCTGAAGTGCAGCAAATCAGTCAAGGAGTATGCAGGGCTGAAAAGTCAAACACATTGCTGTTAAGAGATGCCTGGCTGCAAAACACAATCTATAGAGTATGCCAAGACAGAAAAAGCAGCTAAAACAGAGCTGATTCTGAACACAGCATAGAAACACCCTCTCTGATGTAAACACAGCTTGCTCTGCCACCCAAGTGATGTCACCAGCAGTCTAGGAAGGCCACTCAGCAAAATGCAGCTTGAGATGCCAATGCACATGGAAATGCAGCTGGAGCCAACTGAAAAACTGGCCGCCCTGCCTAAAAGCACAGATGTACAGCACTTGGATAATGTACCCAGCTTTGCCACAAATAGATGCTCCTCTTCAATTACATCATGGCCCCACCATGGTGAATGATAACATGTGACAGTGCACAACACAAAAGGAAAGTGAACATGGAGTGAATAGAGGAGACAAAAGTAACGCAAAGAACTAAATGAACAAACTGACTGAAAACTGAATGATACAAGGCCGCAACAATCAGCCCCAACACGCTGCTTCGAGCATCAAAGTGGGAAATAGGAGTCAAGAGGATGTGACAAAATGATGTGTAGGGCTGGCTGAATGATGGACAGATGCAGTGGAGTAAGGGGGTAGGCTATATATAGCCAACAACTAACAAATGAAACCAGCCTTCCTTCTCGGATAGGGTGGTAATACTTGATTAAACACTTAATTATAGCAATCAATAAATGAGCATACACTAAAATGCACACTTTTACGTTAAAAAGCTTGGACGGTAGACACCCTGTTGGCCCCAAAAACTAGCGCCCTTTGCGGTATTTCTTTAGTTTATATTGCAATTGGATGGAGTACAACCAAGATTACACTCTCTCTTCTGCTGATCAAAAAGCCCTTTGTTATCTGAATTGATCAACAAGTCTTCCAAGCAATTTGCCTCTAGAGTTCCGCCCACGACTTGTACGAATTGGACCCACAATTGGCCAAATTCTACCCCAATTTACAATGAAAGAGCTAGCATCTGAAATCCCTGACAATTCCTTGAAATGCAGGTGCTGATTTCAATGTACAATGCCCTTGAGTAGTGGCAAGGGTCCAAAGGAGGCTGCTAAACCCTACTTTTGTACAAATTTAGGGTTTACAGCAAAAATTCTCTTGCTCCACACCTAAATCTGACTGTGATCTTCTCCAAATAGCTGAGAAATACTGAGATAACCAGAAATCCCTGCTTTTCTTCATGGGAAAAGCCTAAAATTGGCTGCTGCATGCTCTGATCAGCCCCAAATGATGTCGCCTACTACCAAGAAGTGCATTTAATGCTGTCACCTGCTCTTAGGAGCTTCAAACCTGCATTTGTCTACCCCTACTCAGTCTTCTCATGTTGTTTTCCGCCCCAAAAGATCCTCCAATGGCTGAAAACCAAACCAACAACTGCTCCTTCCTCTCTCCAACAAGCTAAATGCACTAAATGCTCTCCATCAGCCCCAAAAACGTTTTCCTCACTTGCATGGGTATTTTTTCCAAAGTGGCTCTGAGAGTGCACAACGAAAGGAGCATGAACACAAAGACAAAGGAATAGAGAGAGACTACAAGAAAAGAAGAAAGAAACCTACACTAAACAAGGAAAGAATACCGAATACAAAAGGAGGACTCATCAGTCCCTGCACACAACCCACAGCATTGGTAAGGGCACTAGATCAAGTTGCTGATAAGGGTAGTACTACTGGAGACATAGGAAGTTGATGGAGTCACAGTGTGCACCCGCCAAGGAAGGAGGAAGATGAATGAATGATCTGTCAACTAAGTGGGGAAGGCTATAAATAGCCAAAAATACCCCCAAATTTGGCCAACCTAAAATGTGGGGCCAAACTATGGCCGGCCAGCATTTAATACTGATAAAATGCTAAAAAATCTTAGGAAAAAATCCTGGAAAAGGTGGACAATGTCCCACAAGTGAGGCAGATTAAAAAATGCAAAAACTGCCCAAGAAATGCACACAAAATCCCAACTAGAGAAGAAAATGAACTAAAAGGCAATAAACTAAGTGCTCTAAAATGAGCTACCTCCTCTATCAAAACAAGTAACAGACAAATCAAAACTCCTAAAACCCTCGTCTGCGAGGCTCACACGCAAAAAATGACAAGGCATGACAAACAAGATTGCTAACACTCCCTCTCAGATCTTGGATGCGGTGGAAGGCCAAGAAAGAAATTGATCTTGAGGAATGCCAATGTTGATAAAGTCTGTCAATGTAGATTGCCAATGAAGAAGCTCATTGCAATCCTAGGAGACCCCCTTTAAAGCATGAGGGGCCAGGAAATCCACAGTTGCATCATCGAGATCATCTCCCTCTAAAAGGGATGGGGGGTACAAGGAAAGGAACCTATGCAATAGATGGTGCACAAACGGGAATAGGTGTAGTAATAAAGAACTGCCTCAAAGGATCATATCAGCTAAGAGCAACATCCTATTTGTTATTCTATTAGTTGATTCCCACAAGCATGCAATTGAGGATACTAAAAACCCTTACTACACAACCTCCGATGCTTCCAATACACACACACACCGGGATACATGAAGCCGAACAATGGCGAACAACAATATTATACATGATGATGATGATGTGTAATGACTCATGAGGGCCTAAGATTTTGGATGAGAGACTGATTTTTTTGTGATTTTGTTTAGTTATTGGACTTTTTAATCTAGTTTCTATTCTTGTCTTGAGAGTTGATTATTATACGACTTTAGTCTCATTTATGTGTTATTTACGATATATTATGATTCATTCTCGATTTTAATATTTTGTCACTTTGTTTTGAAATGAGAATCGTGATGTTGAAACTTGACTCGGTCCATATTGTAGATAGGCTATTTACATCATTACATGTTTATTTCAATTTTCTTTATATAAAATATATAAATCAGAATGGTTCTAAACCATAGTATAGCTTGTCCAAAGACTAACTTTGACATAAGTGACAAGTCAATATTGGATCATGGATACGTAACGTATTATTCTCAATTGAATCTATTATCACTCAAGCTCAATTGGCCATTCTTTGTTTAAGAGAGAGGTCCATAGAGGTTTAGAACCTCTTTCCCTAGTCAAAACCATTAAAAATCCCTATATAAAAAAACCTGCATTTCTTCTTTTATCCCCTCTTGAAATAAACTTACAAAACATATTTCTAACGTTTCGTTTCTAAACATTTCTAGCTGCTATGCAGAGAACCTTACATAAAAGAAGGGAAATGGAGCCTATAAAGCCCGCTCTCCTACCAACTTATTGCGATAACAACACCCGTAGAACAATCCTCAATACAAACAATCTACTCGGTGAAGGCAACACAAGTACCAAGCCTAGTAAGGCCATAAACTAAGAGGAGTGGAAAGCCCAAGTCTGGAACATAAAGGGCCTGTGAAAGGGAGCTCAAAGCGCGGTCAAGAAACAAAGGCAAAGTGTCAATACCACTAATAGGCAATGATACAATGTCACAACAATGACGGAATCCTCAAAAGGATGTAGATCTTGCAACAAATCACCTCTAGGAGTCATATGACTAAAAGCACCACTATCAGCCAACCAAGGCCTCTCAGAAGATGAGACAACCTCGGAAAAAGACTTCTCCAACTCAACAATATGAAGGAACACTGACTCATGGGTAACTATTGGAGTAGAGGTACAAGTCTCGAATGTTTTAGCTCCATCCTTAGTTCCCGCAACAAAGGTGAGGAGACTTCTTTCAACATTTCTCCTCTAGATCTATCCCCTTCCCACAACAGATTTGAGAACTGATCACAAACTGTTGCAAATGTGACCCCTCAACTACTCACAAACTGATTGCAAAAACTGATCCGCAACTAATGCAATACTGATGCAAATTTGATCCCAAAAGAGATCATAAACAGTTCTCAAACTGAGCTGGCACTAATCAGAATTTTTTTCTCGAAAATGAGGCAAAAACACATGTCCAACTGATCATGAACTGATCCCAAATTGATACAAAAGTATAGTCTCAGAGCCATGGTAATAACCATACCCATCTGCATACATCTCACAATGACTAGTACACTAAGTAGTAATCCCATGGCAGACATACAGTCAACACAGTATCTTGGATGCATGCTAAATACATCCAAGAACCACTACATACGAGAGTTGTCCACAACTAGCAGAGTGGAAGTGCTACCTCCCTGTTGGGCATCAAGCAATACTCAAGACCCCTACTCTACTAAACCTAACTGAGCCCATCAGCTATTACTGAAAGGCATCTAGGTGAAGTCGCAACGACTGAGGATAGTCTACCAAGTCATCCTCTTCCATCCATTTTACATCTATTGGTGAAACAATGCTAAAGCTTCACCAAGAAGCATATGGAAACTTTACCTCTAACTTTACTTGCCTCGAAACCTCCACTAGGATGTAGACCTTTCTTCCCCTTAAGCATTGCAATGCTTTATACTTTCACACTACTGCAATTCCAACTTAACTAATATGCAATATTGCATCCAGTTGACTAGCCCCTCATGTGTACTTGATATGCTACGAGCACCATATGCATTAGGAAACATTCTTGTTTGCATACTTTGGACCATTGTAATGTGACTGTGCATGGAAATTTGCATACTACCAACCATAACATGATACATTTTCCCATACATTGCATATATTACTAGCTGCATTTCCCTCATGAACAATACTATACGGAGCATTCGCATGACCACATTAATACCATGAGTCCCAAGCATAGTGATTGCATATACGCATTGCCAAACTTGCCACTTTCTGCCCTAGCATCATGCCAACATTTCTTTACATGGGGTTATGCATATTACTAGCCATACCGAGATACATTGGACATTGCACACCACGCATTGCTTGTTGCATATGATAAGGAGTTGTATCATACATCCCCATATGTAGTCCTTGACCCACCATAGCATAGAAACTAGTGCTACCACCAAAGTATCATGGCTGCCCCATCATTGCATACACGCCATGTTGTCCAAAAGCATTGGATTGACACTTCCAAGTTGGCCTTGCACATGCATCAATTGCCCCATTGGCATCATTTGCTTATGCTCACTACCCACGCTTGAAACATCATGTTGGTGTGGTGGCTCTTCCTTTAGTGCATCTTGCTGTCCCAAAGCTCTCAAAGACGATTTCCTCTTCTTGTCTTTGTTGCCCTCCTTTAAGGGTTCAAAAAGCACATAAACTGAGGATCATTTGCTAATTGCATAAACATTTCAGCTGTTGTCCTCAGCTGATATTTACACTAGTCATGAAATTCCTCTTCCTCTTGTTGTGGTCATTAGCTTCAAGAGACCTAGAAGGACCCACATTTTGGTATAGACCAACATTATCAGCTTGCTATCCATGTTGTGCACCTTGTCCAAAATCAAGCATTGCATTTCCCTAATACTTTGTGAATTTTCAGATTGGGAGGCACCATCCTTGCATGATCCCATCTCACTATCTAAAGACATTATTGCTGTAATGCTCAGTAGAATGCAATTTCAGTACTAGAGCAAAGCTTCAAACCTCCAATCAGGTACCTCAGGCCCACCACTTCAAGGGAGTTGATGGTATCCCGGCAACAAAACCTTGAAACCAGCCTTCCTCCTCAGATAGGGTGGTGAATAACTTGATTAAGCACTAATTACAGCAAACATAAAATTCATATAAACTGAAAATGCACATTTTATCACTTTAATCTTGGACATTGGACAACCTATTGGCCCCAAAACTGGCGCCCCCTTCGGTATTTATTTAACTTATATTACAAATGGAAGGAGTACAACTAAGATCCTTTGACCTCCTCCACTAATGCAAGTGTCTCTTATTATCAAGACTAACCAACAAGCCTCCAAACCAATTTGCCCCTTGGTTTGCTCGGGAATTGGCCTTCACCCTACTTCTTGAAAGACAAATTCAGCCCCAAATTTGATATTGCTCAACTGGCATCTTGAATCTCCCTAAAATTCCTCAATTTTAGCTACTAGAATTCAAGTCCTAGGTCCTCAATTCTGAGCATGCATCCCAAGACAGTTATCGAAACCCTAATTTCTCCTATAAATTAGACTTTACAGCAAAGATTGACTAAAATTTCTTTCTCTGATGGCTGCTAGAAAATGCTAAGATTACATAAGAGATGGTTGTGGGATGAGAGAGAATGCTGTAGAGAGATCAATTTCAGAGTTTCATCGCAAGAAACGTTGAAACGCTACTACTGTCTTGCTCAAATAGCCATGGAGGCTCTCACTACAGCTTAGGACCACTAGAAAGACTATTGCCCCTCCTGTACGTTGTCATTTGAACCGAAAAGACTTTAGCTGCTATCACTTACTGCTAGAGAGCTCCAAACTACTATCACTATAGGACTGATCCCTAGTGGCTGCAAATCATATCAACAGTCTCTCCTTGCTCTCTAACAACCTTCTTCTCTCTCACAATGGTTGAAATAGACTTCCATCAATCCCTAAAAACGTTTTTCTCACTTGCATGGGCAAGTTTTGCCAAGTGGCAATCTTCTAATCCCATTTTCCAACATTATCCAGCTTATTAAATTAGTTTTCAAAATATTCATTCTGAAAATTAATTTATTAATTATTCTAGTGCTCAAAAAATTAATTTCACCAACCAATAATTAGAATGGCTAGACCAATTTATCTTCCAAGTATCCCTAAGCAATTATTGATCCTTAGACTAGTATTAATTAATTAATTAATGCCTAGTCTCTAATGTCACCACTAACATTAACGGCCAATAAATTGATTAGGTGCAAATTTGACATCAAATACCACCTAGTACCTGTCAGACACAACTTATTACAACTTTTGCCTTTGACACCCATTGCATCTTCAAGGTCCTTGGCCTATTAGCATGAAATAACCACCGCGTGCATCACATACTAAACAACCATGTTATTGGCAAGATTAAAGCATCTCAAAATTTCATATCATCGCGATAAGTGAATGAGCTATTAGAAAAAAGAGCTGATTTAGTCTAGCTTATCTCCTTTTTGTTTTCAAATACTATTAGTACAAAGAAAAGATGGTTCATAACATATATGCATTGATTATCAAGCTCTAAACAAGATGAGGATAAAAAATCAGTTTCTGATCCCTTGTATCGATGATGTTATGGATAGATTGTAGGGGGCATCCATATTAAGCCATATAGATTTAAAAAGTGGGTATTATCAAATATGTATTAGATCAAAGGATGTGCCTAAGACAGCTTTCAAGACATCTTTTGGATTATATGAGTTTCTTGTCATGCCTTTTGGGCTTACGAATACTCCTACCACTTTTAATTGAATTATGGATCATATCTTCAAGCCACATAGAGGATTTGTGGGTACTTTATTTGATGACATAATTATCTATGCAAAGAATGAGGTAGAGCATAGAAGATGCTTGGACATTGTATTCAATGAACTACGTAAGCATGGTTTGGTTATCAATGGCAAGAAAAGTGAATTCTTTTTGCATGAAATCCACTTCCATACTTTATCAGGGACTTTGTATGCTAGACATTGAAGATGATACTAGTCTGCATAGTGCTTGTACAGATTTTAAGCCTTTTGGATTTGTTGCTTGAGTTCTTGGTGTATATCTGCTAGGTGTTGAGCTTTATCTCAGGCGGCAAGGTTCTTTACTTGATTGGAGAGATGTACATCCATCCTTGCATGCTAGCCATAGTGTTGGGAATAAAGGGCCATCATACTCTTCTATATGTGCAT
Organism: Lygodium microphyllum; assembly: GCF_053477565.2. Classification (NCBI taxonomy): domain Eukaryota; kingdom Viridiplantae; phylum Streptophyta; class Polypodiopsida; order Schizaeales; family Lygodiaceae; genus Lygodium; species Lygodium microphyllum. The sequence goes on along the minus strand of NC_141156.1, from coordinate 31,361,789 downwards.
GAGCGTGAACACACCCTTAGCACATTATACTTTCATATATATATCTATCTAAAAACCTAAAGATGTACACTCTCGTTATTGTACCCACAAGTCATGCTCACTCTCTCTCTCAACTCTGCACTCATGCTCTCTCTCTCTCTCTCTCTCTCTCTCTCTCTCTCTCTCTCTCTCTCTCTCTCTCTCTCTCTCTCTCTCTTTCTCTCTCTCTCTCTCTCTCTCTCTCTCTCTCTCTACTGCTAGCAAGCACTGCGTGTCTTGATCCCCACGCCCTCTGAGCTCAACAAACTGGTATCAAGCATAGGTGTTCAATACTCCATCAGTCGTGCAAGAGTCAAACGGCAGAGTCGGAGTTGTGTGTTGGGTTGGGGCAAAAGACCACATACGCAAAGGCCGAGTTGAGAAGGGGAAGTTGGGTTGCAGGAGAAGACTAGTAGTCACGTTGACAAGAGCCACGCTTGACGGAGCTGGATGCAACAGTGCTACGTGATGGGGCAACGATACTACGTAACGCGGTGCTGCTGAGCGACGCGATTGCACGGTGACTTCACAGGTGTTGATGGCAAGACCACAGTGCACAACGGACGAGAGGCTTTAGTGGATCGTCGAACCTGACAGGTCAACAGCACGTCAAAGTGCAGATTTGTAAAAATAAAGGCCCAAAAATTTGGGGCTTTTCCAGATAGAGTGCTGTTCGTGCAAAATTGAGGCATCTGCGTCAGAAATTACAGAAATTGTGCACGTTTGAATTGGGGATTTCGCCAAATTTATTGAAATTTTGCTCATTTGAGTGAAATTTCTCAAGTTGGACCCATAAAATTTGGGGCTTTTACTGTATTGGTAAAATTCTGTTCACTTGAGTCAGATTGGCTGACATTGGTACACATTTGGACCCAAAAAGCTTGGGGATTTTGCAAAATCTTGTGAAATTTTGCATGTTTTATGCTTTCAGGAACATGTATTAATGCACTCCAGACAGATCAGTCAATGAAATTTAGGGGTTTTACTAAAATTGCTCTATTTTTGGCAAATTTGGCCTCTTCTATGCATATCAGAGACAGTGCAGATATATGGTTGATACTTTGAGCACAAAAATTTTGGGGCTTTTGACTGTGTGTATCAAATTTTATGCCCGTGGGTACATGTACAACAAAAATTGCAGCTAAAATTTGGGACTTCTCATGTAATGTGATGTATTTGCCCTTGGAACAGATGTAATCAGTTGTGGAATGTTGTAGCACATGGTTTGGTGCTTCTGAAAATTTACTTACAGATCAAAAATTTCTGCTTCTACGTGGTCATTTATTGCTAGTTGGTACTTGTTTGTACCTTGGTCACTTGTGTGACAGTTTGGGCCTCATTTGCTGAATTTTTTTGTCACATTTGGGCTGAAAATCATGGCAAGCAGTAGTGACAGCAGTAATCTCATGCACATTAAAAAGCTTGAAGGAGCACATAACTTTGCAGTCTGGCAAAAACAGTGCTACAATATCCTGTTGCAAAAGAAGCAGGCAAAGCCGATTAAGACCAAAGGCGCAAAGCCCGCAAACATGAAACACAAAAGTTAGGATGAGTTAAATGAGCTTGCACGCTCAACCATCGAGCTATCGATTTCTGATGCCTTGCTGTTTAACATTAAAGGTTTGGACTTTGCATATGCTATTTGGACTCGACTGGAAGAACTGTATGCACAAAAGAGAGACGCAAGCAAAGTGTATTGGATGAAAAAGCTTATGGATTTGCGTATAAAAGAGGATAAAGCAATGTCTACTCACTTGAGTGAGTTTAACTCCATTTTCGGCTAGCTGGTTGCCTTAAAGTTCTTGATTGATGAAGAATTTAAGGCTACGTTATTGCTTTGCACTCTGCCAGAGAGTTGGGATACATTCAAGACCGCTATGAGCAACTCTAATGCGATTCTTTTGTATGCTGATGTAGAGAGTACTCTACTCATGGAAGAAATGAATTGGCAGAACAATGCATCCAATAAGTCTTCTAGTGCTTTGCATACGAGGTGCATATCACAGCAGAAAGACAAATCTGATAGCAAGGGACGCAGTAAATCACGTGGCAAAGATGTTGAATGCAATCATGGTGGCAAGAAGAGTCACTTTAAACGTGACTGCTACAAATGGAAGAAAGAGAAAGGAAAGGGCAAGAAGATAGATGATAGCAAGGAAGAGAAGAAAGAGAGTCAACCTAAGCAGAGCAGTGTCAAAATTGAAGAGGTGAATCTACGTAATCACTCATGACGGTGACAAAGAGAATGACGTACACTTTGTCTCTTCACACTTTGGTCCACATGCTTTACTTACAAATACAGATGATGACATACATACATGGATTCTCGATTCAGGAGCTTCCTTTCATGTCACCCCTCATTATGAGTGGTTCTTTGCCTATACAAGGGATCGACATGGTGTTATTCATCTTGGGGTAAACTATGCATGTGCATTGCAGGTATTGGCAGTGTGTAGTTGCACTTTCAACATGGTTCTGTCTTCACACTTCAATATGTACGGCATGTACCTCAACTCAAGAAGAGCTTGATTAGCACAGGGCAGCTAGATGAGGATGGATTTCATACCACCTTTGGTGGTGGGAAATGGAAGATTTGTAAGGGATCTAGAGTGATTGCTAGAGGTTGTAAAAGTGATACCTTGTATCCTCTCCATGTATCTAGTGTGAGTAATCATGTTGTTGCCGTGACCAAGCAACCAAGCGTTTCTTTGCGACATGGCGAGTTGGGACACGTGAGTCAAACTAGAATGACAGTGCTCTCTCGTTTGGATTACTTGCCTAGTCTTCGTTATGCTGATTTTGAGCATTGTGATCATTGTGTTTATGGTAAACAAGCACAAACGTCTCATAAAAAGTCTCTTTCGCTGAAATCTTCTCCTCTAAAGTTAATACATTCCGATGTATGTCAGATGCCAAGATTATCTTTAAGAGAAAAGAAATATTTTGTCACCTTTGTCGATGATGCTACACGGAAGGTATGGGTTTATCCTATTCATAGTAAGAATGAAGTGCTTAACAAGTTTAAAAAATTCTTGGCATTGATTGAAAATCAGACTGATAAGATACTCAAATGTCTTCGCTCTGACAATGGTGGGGAATATGTATCCAAGGCCTTTCACGCATTTCATGACAGCAAAGGGATAAAGAGGGAGCTCACTGCCCCTCATAATCCACCCCAAAATGGCGTTGCAAAGCATATGAATCGGACCATACAGAATAAGGTCTGTACAATGTTGTCTCATGCTACATTACCCCATGGTTTTTTGGCAGAGGCTGTAATGGCAGCTGTACACTTGATAAATCGGTCACCAAACAGGTCTTTGGGGGGGGGGGGGGGGAAGTTCCCCAAGAAGCGTGGTCGAGCAACCCACCTTCATATGCTCACCTGAAAGTGTTTGGCTGCGAGGCTTTTGTACACATTCGTAAAGAAAAACATAGCAAACTTGACCCAAAGTCCTGTAAATGCATTTTCCTAGGATATGGTAATGAGGGTGAAATGGGGTATAGATTATGGGATCCTGAGAAAAGGAAAGTAGTACGCAGCAATGATGTTATCTTCTAGGAAGATCGCATGCATAAACAGTCCGAAAAGACTGAGGAGGTCCGTAAGGTTATATTCCAGGAAGAAATACCTTTTGGACAGCAAAATGTGCCCGCAGTACAACAGTAAATACCTATTGTAAATGAACCTGTAAATACAAAAAATAATGTTGGAAATGATCAGCCAGCTATTGCCCATGATAATGAGCCACTACATGTGCAGGAACAGCCAGGACAGCAAGCTGTTAATGCTCATTTGCAGGCTGAAATGCCAAGACAGCAAGCTGAAAATGCTCAACAGCCAACAAATAATGATCATTGGGTTAGGAGATCATCTAGGGCTACTACACAACCTGATAGATTCATTATTGGTGCAAACAATGTGGCTGATTATGTCATGTTGATAGACTGTGGTGAACCGTTTTGCTTCAAGGAAGCAATGGACAGACAGGACAGCAAGGAATGGTATTAAGCCATGTTGTCAGAAATGGAATCTCTTGAGAAAAATGGCACTTGGGACTTGGAGTAGTTGCCTAAAGGGCAGAAAACACTTGCATGCAAATGGGTTTACAAGATGGTCACTTCTGGTTCCTCACCAAAGTACAAAGCAAGACTGGTTGCGAAGGGGTATAAGCAAGAACATGGAATTGACTTTGATGAGATTTTCTCTCCTGTAGTCAAGATGACTTTCTTGAGAACCATTTTGGGCTTTGTTGTAACTGAAGATATGGAGCTCATACATATGGATGTAAAGACTGCATTCTTACATGGTGATCTGCATGAAGACATATATATGCAGCAAGGGTTTGTGGAAAAAGGGAAAGAGAAGATTGTATGTAAACTCAAAAGGAGTTTGTATGGGCTAAAACAAGCACCAAGAGAATGGTATCATAAGTTTGATATATTCATGCAATCTCAAGGTTTCCATAGAGATCAAGTGGATCACTGCTTGCACATCAAGAAGGCAACAGATGGCAACCTGATTATCTTGGTTCTGTATGTTGATGATATACTGATTGCTGGCAGGGATACTTATGCCTTGGACTCACTAAAGCAAAGCCTTCATGACAGCTTTGACATGAAAGATCTTGGTGATGCAAATCACATCCTTGGCATGCAAATTCTCAGAGATAGGTCGAAAGGATTGCTCTATCTATCTCAGCAGGAGTATATCTCCAAGGTTTTACAGCGTTTCAATATTTTGGGGGGGGGGGGGGGGGGGGGGGGGGGGGAGGGGAGGGGGGGGAACAATTGGGATTCCATTGTCTCCTTATGTGAAACTCAGTGTAGAGGATAGCCCTACATCTAATGATGAGAAGGCTGAAATGGCCAAGATACCATGTGCTTCAGCTGTGGGGAGTTTGGTGTATGCTATGGTTGCTACACGTCCTGACATTGCCTTTGCAATGGAAGTAGTTAGCACGTACATGGCAAACCCTGGTAAAAAGCATTGGAAAGCAATGAAAGGTATTATGAGTTACCTCAAAGGCACAAAGGAGTTGTGCATTTGCTTTGGAAAGCAGAAGGCAATTGTCGTTGGCTTTACGGATGCAGACTATGCTAGTCATGCGGATTGCAAAAAGTCCACTTCTAGGTATGTGTTTACATTCACAGGAGGATTAGTCTCTTGGATCTCCAAGCTATAAAAGTGTGTTGCATTGTCCACTACAGAGGCAGAGTATGTGGCTGCCACTGAGGCATACAAGGAGGATTTATGGCTTTCATGTCTGGTGGGAGAGCTTGGCATTACAGAGTTACCTATTCTCCATTGTGATAGTCAGAGTGCTATCATGCAAGCACAGAATCCTGTCTTTCATGCAAAGACAAAGCACATACAGGTGAAGTACCACTTCATTAGAGATGTACTTGACAGCAAGAGCATTGAGCTTGTCAAAGTGCATGCAAATGATAATCTTGCAAACCTTCTCACGAAGGGTCTTCCAACAAAGCGGTTTGCTCATTGCCGATAGATGATGGGAGTTGGATAGATATATGTATTTCAGCTTTGTACATACATAGACTTAGCTGATTCTTTTCTCCTCTTAAGGCACATTGCCTTGTCAATGATGCTACACGAAAGGTATTGGTTTATCCTATTCGTAGCAATGATGAAGTGCTTGACACATAGTTTGCAAAGAAAGGAGTTTGCTTGGTAGATGCATGGATACTATTATTATAATCAAACTCTGCAAAGGGCAAGAGCTCAAATCAATCACCAATGATAGTTGATGGTGTGCAGCAAAGATATTGTTTTAATACTTGATTTACCCATTTTGTTTGACCATCAGTCTCTGTGGATGATTGACAGTGGATAACTTAACTTGGACACCAAGGAGGTTGCAAAGGCTCTTCCAAAAACCGGATATGAATTGGGGACCCTGATTGTTGATGATGTCGCCTGGGAGTCCATGTAATCTAAAAATGTATCTAAGAAAGTGTTAGATTACGGGGACAGATTTCTTGAAAAGATGGAAGCACGAGTGTTCTTCACCTCCCAGCCACGCCTAGATAAGTGCTGGCCCTCAAGCTTATCTCTTTGCCAGCCGTCAACTTCCTGGAGTCCTACTATTCCTGGACTCCCTTACTCTCTAGGCTCCCCTTAACCCCATTCGGGCGCCCAAGAGCCCGGACGGTCGTTCTCGTGCATGTTCCCTTAAATTTACCTTAATGTAACATTAAATATCCCTTTTAATGTCACATTCCACACTTATGACCTTAATGTGACATTAAATATCACTTTTAATGTCACATTAATGTCACATTTCCTTCCCCTTAAGAATCGGTTTCGTCCTCGAAAACGATATTTGGAAGGTCTAACTGTAAATCGGGAAACCTTTTCTTTAAAGTACTTACTCGCTCCCATGTTGAGCTTTCTTCTGAACAATCTTTCCACTTAACCAAACATTCTTGATAAATAGTATTCCTCGTTCGTCTATTACGAACATTTAATATTTTTTCTGGTTCATGTGGATTAGATTGGTCATAGAATAACTCCTCAATATCATCATTTAAGATTAGATTATCCAAATCACCCAGCTTCTTCCTTAGTTTGCTTACATGAAAAACTGGATGTATTTTACTACCAATAGGTAGTTGGAGCTTGTAAGCCAATTCTCCCACCCTTTTAAGTATTATGAAAGGACCACAATACCTTGGTGAAAGCTTTGGACAATGTCCCTTTTTCATAGTTTTAGTTTGTTCAGGCACTTTAAGATAGACCAATTCTCCTTCTTCAAAGGAGATGTCTCTTCGGTGAGGATCTGCATATGCTCTAGCTCGATTTTGAGCTTTTTTAATATTTTCTTGAGCAAATTTTAACATACTATTCATATCCTCCAAAAAGTCTTTAGCTGCCTGAACCTTTTCCTTATGCAGTCCTACTGCAAAAGGAGCTCTGGGCTGAAACCCATACATCAACATAAATGGACTATATCCAGTGGAAGAGTGTTTGGCACTGTTATATGCAAACTCTGCTATCGGTAAATACTCTTCCCAATTAGTTTGCCTTTTACTTACATATGCCCTAAGCATATCTTCAAGATTTTGGTTAACCCTTTCAGTTTGCCCATCTGTTTGCGGATGATCCGCCGTACTCATGCTAAGTTTAGTATCCAATTTCCTAAATACCGCACGCCAAAAATGGCTATCAAATTTTCTATCCCGATCAGAAATTATATTTGCCGGAAGGCCATACAATCGGTATATGTTCTCTACGAACAATCTAGCCAATTCTGGTGTTTTAACATCAGTTGAAGTTGGAATAAACCTAGCCATTTTGGTTAACCTATCCACAATTACCCACACAGAGTCGTGCCCCCTCTGTGTTCTAGGTAGAGCAACAATAAAATCCATGGAGATACTCTCCCGTTTTCCCGAAGGAATTTCTAATGGATGGAGAAGTCCTCCCATTTTTAATTTTTCAGCTTTATTAACCTGGCATTTATTACATTTGACCACATAGTCAAGGACGTCCTTATTCATTCCAGGCCAATAGAACTGCCTTTTAATAAGACTATAAGTCTTATTAACTCCTGGATGTCCCGCACTAGGGGTATCATGACACTCAAAGAGTATCTGGCGCCTTATTTCTATATCTTTCGGGACACATACCCTACCCTTGTAGAGTAAATAACCATTATCAATGGTAAAATTCTTCCACTTGAATCCAGTTTGAGCAACCCCTGATGCTCCATTTCCTAGTTGAACATCCTCAGATATTCCTTCCTCAGTAGAAGCACTTTCATTTGGATCCCCATTTTTTATTGCTTCCCATATGTTGGAATATGCCGGATCAACCTGGCATTTCCCTTTTAAAGATTCAAGTAAATTGGAAGTGAACTGAGTAAAACTCAATTCATTAATGATGGGCATTCTGCTGAGTGCATCAGCTACTATATTATACTTTCCTTTTCTATATCTTATCTCATAGTCGAACTCTTGGAGGAGTTCGGCCCATCTGGCTTTACGCCCATGTAAATCTGGTTGATCATTAAGCCACTTAATGCTTTCATGATCCGATAAAATCAAAAGTTTGGCACCATACAAATAGTGCCTCCATTTCTTCATTGCATGTACTATTGCATACAGCTCCCTTTCATAAACAGAATAATTCTGTTTTGCACGATCTAATTTCTTGCTTTCAAAAGCAACTGGTCGACCTTCTTGTAATAAGACCGCGCCTATTGCCTTATCACTGGCATCAGCTTCAACCACAAATGGTTTATTGGGATCCACTATTAATAATACTGGAGCTGTAGCAATAGCTACCTTAAGTTTTTGAAAACTTTCATTTTGGTCTGTTCCCCAATTAAAACTTTTCCCTTTTTCTTTAAGTTGGTCTGTCATTGGAACAGCTATTTTGGCATAATCTCGAATGAATCTACGATAAAATCCAGATAAACCTAGGAAGATCTGCAGCTCTTCCAGGTTCCGTGGAGGTGGCCATTCAATAATTGCCCTTACTTTTTCTGGATCCATGTTGATTCCCTCTTTCGAGATTATATGCCCTAGATATTTGACCTCTTGTGCAAAGAATTCACATTTAGTTTTCTTCGCATAAAGGGAATGTGTTCTTAACAGTTCGAATACTAATTGTAAGTGTTCCAAATGTTCTTCTCTTGATTTACTAAAGATCAAAATATCATCTAAGAAGACTACTACAAAATGTCCTAGATAGGGCCGTAAAACACTATTCATCAGCTTCATAAAGGTAGCTGGTGCATTAGTGAGGCCAAAAGGCATCACCAAAAAATCATAATGCCCGTATCTAGTACGAAATGCCGTCTTGGAAACATCTTGTGCCTTAATTCTTATTTGGTGATAACCTAATCTTAAGTCTATCTTTGTGAAGAATTTTGCCCCTTGCAATTGATCAAAAAGATCTTCCATTCTGGGCATAGGAAATTTATTATTCACCGTTATTTTATTAAGTGCTCTATAGTCAACACAAAGTCGCATAGAACCATCTTTTTTCTTTACCAATAAAATTGGTGAAGCCCAAGGTGAATTACTAGGTTGAATAAATCCTTTATCTAGGTAATCCTTAATTTGTCTCTCAACTTCTTGATGCTGTGTTTCACTTAACCTATACGGTGGTTTTGAAATTGGGTGTGTATCCTTATTTATATCAATTGGGTGATTTATTTCACCCCTATCAGGTGGAAGGCCACTAGGTAAATCAGAAGGAAACACATCTTTAAAATCATCTAACAAACTGTTCAATTCATTATTTACATTCAATTCGCAAACATAAGAAAATTGTTGCTTTATATTACAGAAAGTAAAAGTACTCTGTACAGGAAGAGACCATAGCATATATACCTCACAAACTTCCTTCTTTATCAGCTTCTGAACTTCAGTAGAACACAGCAAAGGATTATCAGATACTTCATGTTCACCTTGAATGACAAAAGTCTTACCATCCCTTTCAAATTCCAGTGTATTATGGTGATAGCTACGTTTTAAGGATGGTTCCAATCCCCATAGCCACTCCCTCCCTAGAGCAATATCAACTCTTTCCATGTTCATTATTTGGAAATCAAGCTTATCTTTATATCCTTGAATCTCGATTTCCAAATTGGATACCATTGTATCCCATATTTTATTGTCTTGGCCTTGCATCATACGAACAACATATTGATGCTCACTGTTTTGTTGGGGAAGTTTCAATTTTTTGACAAGTGCATAATTTATAAAATTATGTGTGGCAGAGTCATCAATCATGACTCTAACCCGTTTTCCAGCTATCAATCCATGTACTCTAAGTAAATCATGTGGCCCAAAAGTAGGCTGCCACAAAGAAGTTGACATACAACACTTATGTTGTACATCCATGTGCAAGACCTTTAAAGATTTATACTTTTCATGGCCCTTTAATTCTAAGGTCTGCACTACATGGATTTGTTTTTCTTTTCCCTTGCCCTTGTCCTTTCCTTTGTCTTCCCCCTTTTTCTTTTGAGGGCAATTCCAAGCAGCATGGTTAGGGGATAGGCAATTGAAACACAATTTTTCTTTTTTGGCCTTATCAAAGTCATCAGGACTTAACTTTGGCCTCATATATGGTTTCTTTTTAAAAGGTTGTTTTTTACCCTTGAAAAATGGCATTTTTCTTTTAAATTTGCCCACAAATTTTGAGGTTTCTAATTCCTTAGACTTGGGCTCCATATCAGTGAGACTGGTGAGTGTACTTGGACGCATACTATCTTCATAAATTAATGCAAATTTAATTGCCTCTTCAAGCGTCTTAGGTAAACTCCGTTTTACTTCCTTTTTACAGGCTTTATCCAGTCCCCTAATGAATCCTCTTGTTTTTTGGAATTCATCAATTCCTTCCAGTTTGAGGATTATCTCACGATATTCCTCCAGATATGTCAGTAGGGGCCGTCCCTTTTGTCTGACATAATCCCAATCTTCCCAATTTCTTTCCATTTCATTTTCAGGAAGAAATTCTTTTAAAAAGACGGATTCAAATTGAGCCCAAGTTTCAGGTATTTTATTCGCCTCCTTTAAAGTTCGCCACCACTTATATGCTTTGGGCCCCAAAGTTAAACTGGCCTCCAGTGCTTGGAGATGTGGTGGGGTATTTTTTAATTTATGTAAATCTTCCCATTTTTGGAGGAAATTAAAGATTGTATCTTTATTCCTATCTTTTTCCTCCCCGTAAAATTGAGGTGGTTTCATATCCTTTAAAACCGGATTATCCCTCAATTTATGATAAGTTTGGGGTTCTTTAGAATCTCGAATGGTCACATCTAAATCTTTCGATGAAGATGGGACATCTGAGATTTCTATTTTATTTTTATCTTTTTCCAACAATAAAGTTAACTGAGATTTTATTTCAGTAAGTGTTTGAGTTAAAAATTCCATTTGAACCCCCTGAGTTTGCACACGAGCAGAAAGATCATCAAATTGCTCTCTCGTGGCAAAAAATTCTTCCCATTGTTCTTCTTGTATGTCTGGTTCATGGGGGTCTACCATAGGTTGATCCCCAAAACTAGAACTTTCCATTACCCTTTCTTTCCCTTTTTCTGCCATTAATACACTGGAATTGGAAAGCAAAAATAAGAAATTTGCATACAAGATAGAATACTTCCCTGATTTTTAATGGCAGGCTGTGGCTTCAGTTATGTATGAAGGCTGTAGCTTCAGTTGTGTATGAAGTTTTTCTGCCTGTCTCACAGCAGTCGCAGTCCTATCCGTCTCAGGAGCAATCGGATTCACCCATCAACAGCCATCATAACAGAATCACGTTTTTGTTTGTTTTTCAATGACCCACGTCTGATGCTGGCGGCTCCACTTCTGATCTGGTTCTCGTGGATGCTGGTATCTCCACGTCTGATCTGGTTGGTCCTCGCGACCCTCTCGCGACTCTGATTCTCCCGCCCGAACGTAACGTTTCTGCCCGTAACGTTTTCTGCCACGGGTCCCCGTAACGTTAGACCAATATTAAATGTCACTTACGTGACGTGCCGCTGTACTTCTAATATGACGAGTCGCTTCTCCGTTTTCTTCACGGCCCGTCGATTCTCACGCGACGAGACGGGGCGCTTCTGGCTTCCGTTCTTCTTCACGATCCGTTTTCTCACGCAACCCTTTTTCTTCCAATTCGTCACTGCTCTTCTATTGAAGACCTTCAAGAATTCTCACGGCTCTGATACCAATGTTAGATTACGGGGACAGATTTCTTGAAAAGATGGAAGCACGAGTGTTCTTCACCTCCCAGCCACGCCTAGATAAGTGCTGGCCCTCAAGCTTATCTCTTTGCCAGCCGTCAACTTCCTGGAGTCCTACTATTCCTGGACTCCCTTACTCTCTAGGCTCCCCTTAACCCCGTTCGGGCGCCCAAGAGCCCGGACGGTCGTTCTCGTGCATGTTCCCCTAAATTTACCTTAATGTAACATTAAATATCCCTTTTAATGTCACATTCCACACTTATGACCTTAATGTGACATTAAATATCACTTTTAATGTCACATTAATGTCACAGGAAGTGTCTAGCGATAGCTATGCCTGTGATGGTCTTGGTAATAGGGATGAAATGTGCCATTTTTGTAAGCCTATCTACTGCAACAAGAATAGAGCCATATTGGTCTGATTTGGAAAGATCTGTTATGAAATCCATGGACAAAGAAGACCAGGGTCGCATTGGAATGGGCAAGGGTTGCAGGAGGCCATGCGGTTTGTGACAAGGTACCTTGGCCTTGTTGTAGATATCACATGATTTTATATATCCCTTAACTTCTTTCCACATCTAGCTACCAAAAATCTCTTGAAATAAGCTCTGAGGTCTTATTAACTCCAAAGTGTTATGTTGCTAGGATGTCATGGCGTTGTTGGAGTACCTAGAGTCTCAACTTTCCTAGAGGGATGTAAAGTAGATCCTTATCCTCATAGTATAACAATCCATTAGTTTCCTAAAACTCACAAACTTCATTTCCTTTTCCCTCTTGATTTTTAATCTTGACATTGTTGGCCAAATCATCATGCAACAGGGCTTCATGGATTAATTGGATCAAGGTAGGGTCATCTTGGTGACAATTGGAGACGATTGCTAGCTGGAGGTGCTCTGGCTTGAGTAGTATTGCTCGTTGTTGATCAAAAGCTCCTTCTCCCTTCAAGTAGGATCTTCTTAATAGAGCATCTGATTGGCATTATTAGCATCTTGGGTGATAGGTGATGACAAAGTCGAACCTAGATAAGAAGTTACTCCAGCGGGATTGTCTTCGAATGAGGATGCAGGTTGTCATAAAGTACACTAGATTTTTGTGATATGTATAGATGATAACTTTATGGGCTGCACCCTCTAAATGATGATACCAAATATCAAAGGCATCTACAATAGCAAGGAGTTCTTTGTCATGGATATCATAGTTTATCTTTGGGGGAAAAAACTTCCTTGAGTGGAACACCAGCAAATGCATATGAACATCATCTCCATGTTGGGACAAGATGGCTCCTAAGGTAAATATCCTATAGAAGTTGGCAAAGCCAAGGAAACATTGGACATCACGAACATATGTGGGTGTCTGCAAGTCAAAAATAGCCTTGATCTTCTTGGGATCCATGAAGAGTCCTCTCTGGGAGACATTGTACCCCAAGAATTCCACTTCTATCTAATGGAAAAAATACTTCTCTGTGATGTACCTTCTTATCATTCAATGATAGAATATTATTGTACTTTGTCATTTCAGTCATAGTCAGTGTCTTACTCAAGATTGTGTTTATGAGTCCAAGCTTCTAGCTTGGAACCTAATTCACTTAAGTAACAATTGGTCTCTCTAATCTATGTCATCATGAACATTGTCTTTGTGTTCCATCCGCCATAGCCATGCTCAAATCCATGCATTTCAACATGGTATCAGAGCATGGCTAAAAAGGATTTAACATGAAAAACCGGCTAAGCAAACGGCCTCTGTTTCATATATATCTGTGTTCATCGTGAGTACACCGGCAACGGCTGTAGGAGAGTACCAGAAGACTGGCATGATGAGATTTGTGTAATGTTGGTGCCATAGCTAAGCAAGCAACGGCTGCAAGATTCGGCCTACTTCAACAATAGATAAGTATACAAGAAAGAGTGTGTTGCAGATGTAGGTGACCAGAAATGGAGTGGCTGCCATGGTGAGCATGGCGGCTTAGCTCAAATCAGCTCCCTTCTCTACTCTCTTAGCTCCTCTTCACTTTTGATCAGCTCATTGTTAGCTTATGACCTTAGTTTCCACCTCTATTTCCACTTGACCCTCCACCATGGCAGCCACTCCATTTCTAGTCACCTACATCTGCAACACGCTCTTTCTTGTATACTTACCTATCATTGAAGTAGGCAGAATCTTGCAGCCGTTGTTTGCTTAGCTATGGCACCAACATTATGCAAATCTCATCATGCCAGTCTTCTGGTACTCTCCTATTGGCCGCTGCTGGTGTAATCACGATGAACACAGATATATATGAAACAGAGGCCTTTTGCTTAGCCGATTTTTCCTATTAACTCCTTTTTTCATTCGACCTCTCCCCTCCCAGATTAAGGTCAAGCAGCGATCAGTCAGAATTTGCTTCATCATAAATACAAAGGCAATAAAGCTGAGTAAGGTGCCAGTCAACTCTTGCACCAGCTTGGCTACTCCACTCTCCAGCTACATCGGCCACGCACTGATCGCCTTAGATTCCTTACCGGTCAATACCCTCTGCCTCCCTCCTGCGAGCCGGGAGCACCCCCGATTGCGGATTGCGGCAACCCCCTCGCCATAGAGACGACCGAGACAGCCTCCGTCCAAGAACCTCTCGGGCGCTCCTTCCTTAGCACCAAGTACAACAGAAGGTGCAAGATCAGAAATCGACAACCTTCTGTGTCAAGAATCGCGTGGTGGGGGGACTTGCTCGAGATGATGCGCCGAACACACACAGAATGCACAAAGAAAAGCTCACTCAAGAGACAAGAAGAGAGATGAAGGCCAAAAACGTTTTCTTGCTGGTTTCTTCTTCTTATTCCACACTCTTTACAATGTACACAAAGTATAGATAAGATACAACATAAAGGAAAGTGGCCTACTAAGTCAAACAATGCATAACCGACTACACTAGTCGACTGGCGCTATAACTATCCCAGCTATAAATAGGTGTAACAACCTGAATATAATAAGTAACGAGTCAGTGGCCATGTGTGAGTCATAATGACCACCGACGTGCTAAGTGTAGACATGTGGACCCATCTAACCAGGCGGTCCATCATCAATGTCCGCATGTGTTGAGCTTGTCATCTCAACACTCCCCCTCAAGCTCAACTGCATCTCTGCAACTCCAAGTAAGCTTCGAAACTTTTGAAGCTTCTCTGTACCCAATGTCTTCGTGAAGATGTCAGCTATCTGATCCTGTGTGCTGACATACACCAAGTCAATCTCACCTGCTAGTACCTTCTCTCTCACAAAGTGGTAGTGTACCTCAATATGTTTTGTCCTGGCATGGAACACAGGGTTCCTAGCCAACTGTATACTGCTCATGTTGTCATAATAAATGACAACTGGACCTTCCACCTACACATCCAAATCAGCCAATAGCTTTTGCAGACATACTACCTTACATGTTGCAACAGCAGCACCTCTATACTCAGCCTCTGTACTCGACAAAGCAACTGTAGATTGCTTTTTACTGCTCCATGCAACTGCTGCACTACCAAGAGAGAACATGTACCCGCTGGTAGATCTTCTATCAGACATACTACCAGCCCAATCTGCATCTGTGTATCCAAACACCTGTACATCTGTACCTGCCTCATAGAAAATTCCATAATGTAATGTGGACTTCACATATCTCAATATGCGTCTGACTGCATCCAAATGTGGCTTTCTAGGTACTTGCATAAATTGACTCACAAGACCAACAGCGTAGCTCAAGTCTGGCCTTGTAATGGTCATGTAGATCAAACTCCCCACTATCCTCCTGAACATAGTAGGGTCTTCTATCTCATCCCCAACATCAGTACTCAACTTTACATTCTGCTCCAATGGGACTGAAAGTGGTTTGCATGCTGTCATACCATACTTGGACAACATATCCAAGCCATACTGTCTTTGGGACAGCCATATACCATCATCACATCTGATCACCTCAATGCCAAGGAAATACCTTAGCTCACCTAAATCCTTCATCTCAAACTTCTTCAAAAAATCCTTGACTTCAGCAATCCCACTATCATTATCACCTGTAATAATCAAGTCATCCACATAGATGACTATGATGACCAAACCCGCATCTCCCTTTCTCACATAAAGTGAGTGATCAGCATCAGAAACATAAAAACCAATATTGACAAGATACTCTCTGATCTTGTCAGACCATGCTCTAGGTGCTTGCTTGAGCCCATAGAGTGCCTTCTTCAACCTGCACACATATGTGGGATGCTCTAAATCTTCATAACCTGCTGGCTGATCCATATACACTTCTTCTTGCAAATCACCATGCAAGAAAGCATTCTTCACATCCATTTGCTGCAACCTCCAACCTTTGGCTGCTGCCAAAGCAATCACACATCTGACAGTTGCCATCCTAGCAATTGGACTGAAGGTTTCATCATAATCTATGCCATATGTCTGGGCATAGCCTTTTGCAACCAGCCTAGCTTTGTACCTACTAATAGAACCATCTGCATTGTGCTTAATCTTATAAACCCACTTACATCCAATGGCTTTCTTGACCTTCGGCAATGATACTAGATCCCAAGTCTTATTGGCCTCTAATGCAGCCATCTCCTCATCCATTGCTACATCCCAATGAGCATGACCAACAGCCTCCTCAAAACATGTGGGCTCAACATCCTCAACTAGTTTCACCATATAAGCATAATGGTGAGTTGCATAACCTTCAAAACCAAATCTTTTAATAGGGTATCTCACCCTGCTAGACCTGCGTACCACTGGATCACTCAATGGAGTCTTTGCATTAACGTGTGCTCTCTGCACACCTGGAGTCCTCACTAAAGGAATGCCAAGCTCATCATCCCAACTCTCTGAGCCACTGGAGTCTCCATCAAGAACTGCATCAATGCCTTCTGACACTTTATTCTTTCCTTTGTCTTTACCTGTAGTGCTACTAGATGCACTCGAAGATGTAGAGGTACTCCTTAGTCTCCCAGACCAAGGACTACCAGATGATGTCTCTGGTCCACTAAGAGTTCGTGATTCTTGCTTTTCAGCCTGCACATGAGTGTCATGATCATCATCATCATCCAATGCATCACCACTAGATGCATACCAACTGCTCATTTCATCAAAGATGACATCCCTGCTCACTCTGAACTTACATGTGACAGGGTTGTAACATCGATACCCTTTCTGCTCTAAAGAGTATCCAATAAAGACACACTTTTCAGCCTTTGGATCCAGTTTCTTCCGCAACTCATCTGGCACATGAACATACGCAATGCAGCCAAACACTTTCAAGTGTAATACATCAGGCTTCTTGCCAGTAAAACATTATTCAGGAGTCATACCATGAACTGCAGCTGTGGGGGTTCTGTTCATAATATAAACAGCAGTATGAACAGCCTCAGACCAGAAATGCTTAGGCATATTCTTTTCAACCATCAAGGCGCGTGCAATTTCTGCAATATGCCTGTTTTTCCTTTCTGCAACCCCATTTTGCTGTGGGGTATACCTGCATGTGAACTGTCTCTTTATCCCATGAGACCTCAGAAAATCACTGAACTCATTCGAGAGGTACTTTCCCCCTCCATCTGACCTCAAGCACTTTACTTTCAAGCCTGTTTCTCTTTCAACTGCAGCCTTGAAAGTTTTGAAGTGCTCAAACGCTTCACTCTTTTCCTTCATAAAATATACCCACAGCTTCCTAGAACAATCATCAATGAATGTGACGAAGTATGAACTGCCTCCAAGAGATACATTTTGTGTAGGCCCCCAAATGTCTGTATGCACAACATCAAGGATATTTCTGCTTACATCTCTGTCATGTGAAAAGAGTTGTCTTGCTTGCTTACCAAACTGACATGCTTCGCATACCTTATGAAATTCTGCAACTCTAAATGTAGGCAAACCTGTAACCAACCCTTTGGACTGCATTAATTTCAGCCTTTGTACATTTGCATGTCCAATGCGTTTGTGCCAAATTTCAATATCTGCAACAGCTTTTCCTTTAGCATACATAGTAGCATTCATAGTAGGAATTCCAACATCTAGAGTAAACATACGTCCAACTCTACTTCCCTTTGCTACCAACCTGCACTTGTCATTGAAGTCTTCTACAAAGCAGCCCTTTGCATTAAATCTTACTTGCAGCTCTTGCTCTACCATTTGACCGATTGACACCAAGTTCTTTGTAATAGATGGCATATGTAATACAT
Source organism: Lygodium microphyllum (assembly GCF_053477565.2). Lineage (NCBI taxonomy): Eukaryota > Viridiplantae > Streptophyta > Polypodiopsida > Schizaeales > Lygodiaceae > Lygodium > Lygodium microphyllum. The sequence goes on along the minus strand of NC_141156.1, from coordinate 31,343,881 downwards.
CTGAAAGACTTTGTCTTACCATGCAAGGACAAGGGAACTTTTCCAATATGTGAAATTGGATGGCATGAATCATCACCCGTCTGCACATAACCTGCATTTTGCAAATCCTGCATCTCTCCAAACCATTCTGCATGGCTGGTCATATAATTGGATGCACCTGAATCAACATACCAAACATCATCATGTGTTCCCTTTCCTATAACAACATTTAGCATATGCTGCATAACAAACAGACGTTCATTTTTGTCTTCATTCTGTCGTGAAGACGATGCATAGTTTCCTTGCTGCAACTTACCACTGGGAATATCATCTTTCTTAGCATAACATTGGACTGCAATATGACCTCTTTTGCCACAGTAGTGACACACAATACCAAAATTATTAGAACCTCTGTTCTGCCATCCACCTCTTCCTCTAAAGCTCCCCCTGCCTCTAAAGTTACCACAACCACCTGAAACCTGCATATCGCCAAATTGTTGATTCAATCTGTTTTGCTGATTGTCACTACCACGGCCTCTTGAAGAGAACCTGCCACGTCCCCTTCCTGAACTGGAGTAGAAAGCTTGGACCTATTCACCACCTTTTTCAAATATCTCACTCTGCATGTTGATCTCTTCAGTGATCATAAGGGAGACCAACTCATCAAAATCTGGAAATGGCTTTCTAACATATACGGAAGTTACAAAAGACTTCCAAGCCTTTTCATTGTTAAGTCCACCAAAGGTAGACGACACCAAATCATCATCATCGGGCATTGCATCAATCGTTGCCAATGCATCTGCAATGCTTCTTACCTTCAGTGCATACTCATTGATAGACATCTTCCCTTTCTTTAATGTATTCAACTCTTGCTTGAGTTGAATCTTTCGTGCCTTTGTATTTACAGAAAACATACTTTCAAGTATGGTCCAAGCTGCATATGAATTCTCTGCATTTCTAATGTGTCCCAGCATATTATTGTCAATTACTGTAGACAACCAATACATGACCTTCTTGTCTTTTGCATTCCATTCCTTCCGTACCTTTGTCTCTTCTACAGTTGGAGGATCACTCACCTCCGGCTCCTTTTCTTCACCTAAAACAAACTCGTAGAGGCATTTTCCAATAAGGAAGTTCGTGACACGGAACTTCCATGATGGGTAGTTGTTCTTGTCGAGCTTCTCAATGATGGGGCTTCCACTGTTCTCTGTCATTATCACAAAATTAATACCAACAGCAAGCAAATCTTCTACAACCCTTGACCTGTAGTGCACAGCAATACACCAAACAGCCTTTTTCACTGTCTGCTCAACAATACATGCAATCTGCAACCTGTTTGCAGATAAACCTTGTGTTTACTCACTAATAAACACCTTTGAACTTACAGATCTGAAATCTGTAACCTGCGCACCCACTTTCAGTCAATACAGTCGAAGTCACTGTGTACCCTGAAACTGCTGTCTGCAACCTTGCGGCTCTAAAACGGACCCTGAAACGGCCTCAGATGCCCAAAATAACTGCGGGAAAGCCCTTGACCTGTAAAGCACAGCAATATACCAGACAGCCTTTTTCACTGTCTGCTCAACAATACATGCAATCTGCAACCTGTTTGCAGATAAACCTTGTGTTTACTCACTGATAAACACCTTTGAACTTACAGATCTGAAATCTGTAACCTGCGCACCCACTTTCAGTCAATACAGTCGAAGTCACTGTGTACCCTGAAACTGTTGTCTGCAACCTTGCGGCTCTAAAACGGGCCCTGAAACGGCCTCAGATGCCCAAAATAACTGCGGGAAAGCCCTTAAGGGGTTATCTGCAGAATACACAGCACTCTTCGCGCACACCAAATCTCACTGCAATCTGAGATTTTTTGCTCTGCCCTGCTTCCGGTGCCTCCGCAGGCACTATCCAAGAGAAGGAGTGGAAGAATGGGAGAGCTTCTTACCCATGGCTTGCTTGCTCGAACCTTGCTTCTTCTCCTTCACTTCAGCCTTCGGAATCAGCCTCTCTCAGTGGCGCGGCTCTGATACCATGTCAAGAATCGCATGGTGGGGGGACTTGCTCGAGATGATGCGCCGAACACACACAGAATGCACAAGGAGAAGCTCACTTAAGAGATAAGAAGAGAGATGGAGGCCAAAAACGTTTTCTTGCTAGTTTCTTATTCTTATTCCACACTCTTTACAATGTACACAAAGTATAGATAAGATACAACATAAAGGAAAGTGGCCTACTAAGTCAAACAATGCATAACCGACTACACTAGTCGACTGGCGCTATAACTATGCCAGCTGTAAATAGGTGTAACAACCTGAATATAATAAGTAACGAGTCAGTGGCCATGTGTGAGTCATAATGACCACCGACGTGCTAAGTATAGACGTGTGGACCCATCTAACCAGGCGGTCCATCATCAATATCCGCATGTGTTGAGCTTATCATCTCAACATTCTGAAGGATGGGATTGTAAAAGAGCAAGGTGTTGAAACAAGAGCAAAAGACGGGGATGCTAAGAGATCTGGTTCAACTAATAATATGGTCAGCATGGCAGAACATGATGATGCTGGTTACGAAAAACTGATTGTCACAGAAGAGACCTCACAACCTTATGCATCCCCACGAATGTGAACAGGAAAGAAACCGCCTGTGCTAGCCTGTTTATGTGCCCCTTTTGGTTCCTTGCAGAGCTCACATTCAGTTTATCTCTCAAGTACAAAACTATAACCTCCAACATGATCTTAAGTTCAACTTCCAGTCTGTTCACGTTCATCATGTCCCTAAAATTTCTGCGAGAGAAGTTCAAATAGGTGAAGCTATGGAGTATGCTTCTTTGTATGGCAAGGACAATAGTTGTGAGCTTGTTAGATTTGGAGGCAGGTAGTAGCAGAGTCATTAATCCAGCATGGGGCGACTTACTCTGCCTTATATTAGTTGTTTTCTATGCAATGTACACAGCACTGATCCGGAAGAAACTTTTGGACGAAACAAGAGGAGAAGAGAAAGCAAGTTCCTTGGATTGTTCAATGGCCTTGTTTTATTCCCAGTCGCACTCCTACATTTTACTAGTGTGGAGCCATTTCACCGTCTCACTCTCAGGAAAGGGCAAAATGTAGATGCCCATACTAAAGAGCAATCAATGATCTTATTTGAAGACTCTGAAGACATTTCTGTTGTCTCAAAGATGATGATACATTTCCTTGAGGGGGACATGGACATAAAGATTAATGCAAGCAAAGTCAATGAAGAAGAAAATCAAAAAGACCAAGAAAAATAAGACCATGAAGACAAAAAGAGTATCAAAGAAAGCAAAGTGAACTACATTAAAGAAGAGGACAAAACAAAAAAAAAAGATCTGCTATGCCTACCTGATGAAGAAAGCCACAAGGGCCTGTCAGTCTTTGTCTCCACTTTTTTCTCTAAAACTTTTTATTGTATATACTTGCCATTAATGCTTCTATCATACGCCTTGTAAAACTCCTCATGTAGCCTATGCATAACAGCCTCTACACACTTAGTGACGCCTTGTAATAGCCCCTGGCTGTTAGCCATGTTTTTGGTACCACACTTAGCCTTTTCTGCGACAGTCTCTGAATGATTACCATATATGTGGCATATCCACACTTAGCAAGATTCTACTCATGACAGCCTCTGTACACTTAAGTGCCTTTTTTTTCACGGTTGTGATTGAGGAGGGATATTGAGAGTTATGCAATCACACCCATGTGATAGCCTCTTTGTATGGAGCAATAGGGCAAGACTTAAATAGTCTACTACAGAAGATGCCTGAAATACAAGATGCCTAAATCCCATAAGCACAGTGGAGAAAAAGGGAACCATCATGAGCCTATAAAGTGATGTACCTTCTTATCATTCAATGATGGAATACTATTGTACTTTGTCGTTTCATTCATAGTCAGTGTCATACTTAAGATTGTGTTTATGAATCCAAGCTTCCATCTTGAAACCTAATTCACTTGAGTAACAGTTGGTCTCTCTAATCTATGTCATCATGAACATTCTCTTTGTGTTCCATCCACCATAGCCATACTCAGATCTATGCATTTCAACACCAAGAACTCTAGTATCAACCACAAAGGGTATCGATTCTTGGCTGTTATCTTGTTGATTCCTCCATAATCCTCACACATTTGAATTGACCCGTCTTTCTTCTTCACGAACAAAATTGGGGCTCCAGCAAGAGACTTCAAGTACCTAATGAACCCCTTGGCTAAGTTCTCATCAATGTTCTTGCATAGTTCAGCTAGTTCGTCACGGGATAGCCTATAGATGGGTCCAAAAGGTGGTTGAGCCACCTCATGGAGTTCTATAGCACAATCATATGGTCTGTATTCGGGCAAAAGATCTACTATCTTTTTTTCAAAGACATCTTGGAATTCTTGATATTGGCTTGGTAGCTTGACTAACTCATCCTTACTAGATTCTTGAGCTAGTATAAGATATATCATCTAGGTCGGTTCCTGCCTTGCTATGTGTATAAAGGCTTCGGCTCCTAGATATACCGACTTTCCTTGATTTTCATGACGTATAATCTTTTGCTTAACCCAATCAATTTTTGGGTTGTGTTTCTTTAGCAAAGGCATCCCAAGGATAATTGGATTTGTAGAAACTAGATATGACATTAAAGCATACACGAGATTTGTGATCACCAAGAGTTACCACGAGTGGTCAAGTTTCCTTGGTAATATCTCCAAATGATAGAGATCTTCCATCCACGACTTCAATTGGTGCAGGATTGGTCTTTTGGAGTACTTGAATCTGGTATCTATTCACAAAGCCACCATCAATGAAACATGCTGAGGCCGCGGAGTCGACCAGGGCTTTGAGAGAAAGGGACTTTCTCGGCAGGATCATGCGGACTATGACAAGGAAAGTTTCCATGGGTGTGGCTGGGATCAAGAGACCCTTTCTTATATCAAGGTCAGGTTGTACGGTCTCATTTACAATCGGACATCCTCGTTTTCCTACTCGAGGATGGTTGCAACAACTCTTCGGATTCTTCTTACCCTTTTATTTGGACAATTTAGGGCAATGTGTCCAGGGTTTCCACAATATAGACATAGATGATTCTCTCTTCGTCTTTGCTTTTCTTGTGGGGTCAAGGGCTAGAAATTGATACTATCTATTTGCATCTGTTTGGTCTTGGTTTCTTCTCTGATTGGATCTTTGATTGGGACTTGGTTCCATTGATGAGACCTTAATTCCATTGGCAAGGCCTTAATTCTTCTCACTTTTCTTACTTCCTCTCAAACAATCTATTATCACATTGGATGGCTTGAATGATATAATCATTGAGTGTTTTTACCTCAGGCATATTGAGCATAAGTTCCTTGATGTCATCTCGAAGACCCTATCTGAATTGGCTGATAAAATACTCCTCATGCCAAGTGAGGTCACAAATTAATAGCCTAAATTCAAATGCATAAGTAGAGGTAGGGTGGTTACCTTATCATAGCTTCCGAAGTTTTATTTCTGCTACTCCACCAATGTCTGCATCTCCAAATGTGGAAGTGAGCTCGCAAAGAAATATTGCATAGTTATGAAGTACTAGCATATTCTTTTTCAAAATTGGGGTGAACCATGATAAAGCTTGACCACAAAGCAAAGTCCATATGAATCCCACCTTGGAAGCATCATCTGGATACCTATCCGGTTGCATGCAGCTATAGAGATTTATTTGTTGCAGCAATCCCCTAAACTTCGAACGGTCACCATTGAACTTCTCTAGCATGTTAATCTTGGGTTCTCTTGTTGGGGGGTGACGAACACATGGAATCATCCGATCACTTCCTCTGTTGTTCTATAAGTCTAGGACCTGGTCTTGCATCTCTTGAAGCGCAAGGCCTAAATGCATAGGGTGTTCTATTTGAAGTTGCCTTGAATTTGTTGTTGCAAGTTTTGAAGGGAGGCCACGATTCTTTCAAGGGTCGCCTCCATGCTACTCAGTAGGGCTAGAAAGTGGCCTTGCTAAACTATTATGGGAGCACTAGACTGTGCTTGACAGACTGGACTAGATGCAAGATTTGTTACAAGATTTTTGATTGCAAGATAATCCCACGTAGGGGCACAAGGTACAATGATAACTTAACAAGATACGGAAAATTCCACAACCCGGGACCATAGGTATAGACAACAGGACTCAATAGGATATGAAGGATTGCACAACCCGGGACCGTAGGTATGGATATAAGATATCAAAATTACAAGATCTCCCTCCACGAGAATGAACAAGATACGAGACAGTATTAGACAAGATCTCGTACTACGAGACTACAAGGGGACAAGACAACAGGAGTATAATAGAAGATGAGACAAGACTAGATACCATGACTAGTCAAGAACTAAAACTAGAACTTGAAGTTACTTGGAGGTCTCGAATCTTTGAGCTCCCAAGACTGGCATTGGCAAGTTTGAGGAGCTCTATGGCGAACCCCTCCTTTTATAGGTATTGGAGGAGCTCTATGGCAAGCCCCTCCTTTTATAGAGCGACTAAAGATCTAGAATGTTCATAATGGCATCATCGATGATACAAGCAATGACATGGTATCTCTTCTAAAAGGTTCTATAATGACATAGCAAGCTTAGATTCGCATGGTTGGCTCGAGGATGTCCTATTAAGAGTGTGTTCGCATGGGGTGTAGATTCATATGGCATGAGCAAGAATCAATCCATACACTTGATCATGGCATGTCCATGACAGTATTCGCATGGACCCTCCGAAGGTTGAGGCAATATGATCATGGCCACCTTTAAAAATTATGCATGAGATCCATAACTACTTGGCTTTATGTTCTTAGTATAGGATGTACATGCACGGGTTTTGCTGAAATTGCATCTTCATTGCATGCTTTGCAAAAGAAAAATGTGCCATTTAGACGGACAGCTGTGGAAATTTTGGCAATGTGATGCAAGTGGTAACAGCATTGGGGGTATTCTTATACAAGATGGCCATGTTATGGCTTATGAGAGCCAAATTCTCCATGGTGCAAAGAAGAATTTACAAGTCTATGAAAAAGAGCTCTTGGCGATAATTTGTGCACTATCTATGTGGAAACATTATTTGTTGGGGACCGATTTTACAGTGCAAACAGATTGTCAAACTTTGAGGTACTTTTTGATGCAAACCAAGTTGTCAAAGAAACATATAAGGTAGGCAAATTTTCTCTCTATATTTCATTTTCAGATTGTACATATTGATGGTTAAAAAAATGTCATGGCTAATGCACTGTCACGTAAGCCACAAATTTCAGCCATTAGTATGGTTTGTCACACTAAGTTAGATGCCATGAAAGAGCAATACACTACTAATTCGGACGTTACTAATGTTTATGATCAGCTTTGCAATGGCCAGGGGCATGAGCACTTCGTACTTAAAGATGGATTTCTAATGATGCATGGACGACTATGTGTCACAAAGCAATTAAGGCCTAGAGTTATCACTGAAAGTCATGCTTCTCTATATGTAGGACACAAAGCCATTGATGCCACAATCAAGGCAATGGAGCGTTTCTTTATTGGCCAGCTTTGAGGCATGATGTAGCATAGTTTGTCAAGACATGCATCGTATATCAAAAGGTAAAGCATGATAGGCAAAAGATGTCGCGCTTGTTGCAACCCTTGCCTTTTCTAGATAGGCCTTGACAGAGCATTGCAATGGATTTTATTTTTGAGCTTCCTCAAACACCTACAGGGAATAATGGGACATGGACTATCATTTGCACGTTCAACAAACCCGCCCATTTCATTCCAATGAGAAAGAAAATAAAGGCTCATCATAAGGCACAATTGTTTTTGCAGCATATCCTTAAGTATCATGGTATGCCAAAGTTGATCCGAGACCCTTAGATGACCAGTTTATTTTCAAAGTGATTATTTGAGAATATGGATATGACGTTGAAATTCTCATCCTCCTTCCATTCGCAGACAGATGGTCAGTCTGAGAAAACAAATTCCTCATGTTTGACCTTTTGAGATGCTATGTTTCAAACCACAAGACACAGTGGTGGCAGTATTTGCCATTAGTTGAGTTTGCATACAACAATACAATGCATAGCTCCACTGGCAAAGCTCCATTTGAGATGGTTGAGGATGGCAAGAAGATACTACCTATCTTGCAGATTAAGGATAAGATCTTTGAGGTTGATTATTATGTGAAAAACTTGGATGCAGCCTATGCAAAGATAAAAATATGCACTTTAGAGATCACAGGAAAAGAAAAAGAAGGCAATTGATCGCCATAGACATGCTTTGCACTTTGCAAGTTATGAAAGGCAAGGCTGAAAAAGATGAAAGAAAGAGAGAGGTTGCATCCTAAGTTGAGTATAAGATATTATGAGCTCTTTCAAGTGTTGGAAAATATCTGCAATATGGCATTTTACCTCCACATTAAAGAATACAAAATGCCTTTCATGTCAATTTGTTGAGGCCTTTTCGTGGTGATGTGCAACAGGATATGTATCCTGAAATTCAGCCTGAGGTTAAAGAGCTAGATGAGATTTTGTTACCTAAGTAAATCTTGGCACATAAGGAAAGACAGGTTAGAGGTAAAGTTTCTAAGAGATATTTGCTAAAGTTTCAAAATTATTCACTAATGGATGCAAAATGAATGGAAGAGAATGACTTGGCAAACCATCATCAATCATTGCATAGAGCTGACTTTAGTTTGGGCTCAATGAGGTTCAATAGACTAGGGGTCCGAGGTATTGCTTGATGCTCAAGGGGGAGGTACCACTTCCACTCCTCCAATTGTGGACAGCTCTCGTATGTAGTGGATCTCAAATGTATTCAACATGCATCCAAGGTACTATGCTGACACTATCCCTGCCATGAGATCATTACTCAGTGTACTAGTCACTCTGAGATGTATGCAAATAAGTTTGGTTGTTGCTGTTGCTCTAAGACTATACTTTTGCATTAATTTGGGATCAACTTATGATCAGTTAGGCATGAGCTTTTGCCTCAATTTTGAGATCAAATTCTGATTACTTTCAATTCGATTTTCGATCAATTTGAGAACCGTTTATGGCCACTTTGGGATCAGTTTCACATCAGTTTTTGCATCAATTGTTGATCAGTTTTTGTAATGAGATTGTGAGCAGTTTGGGATCACATTTGCAGCAGTTTGTGATTAGTTCTCAGATCAGCAAATGATCAGATTATGCTCAGTTTTCAATGGTTTGCAGCTGGTTCCATGGACACCAGCATGTTAGAAAATGCCATTGATAGTTTCAGCCATGGTTTATGTTGAGAATATGATTTACTATGGTTGTGAAGTCAAGACAATTGAGAAACATGAGCTATGGATGCATCCAATGGGTTTCTAGCAACAATTCTGGACTGTTTTTCAGATTTTTATCATGTTTATGCTAGCTGGAAATTTTCAGCACGTTTGGGGCATGTTGCATGGATCAATCACGAGGACATGAAATTTTGAGATGCTCTAATCTTGCTGATAACATTTGATTAAGAATTTGATCAAATGTGCAAGGTTGCTTAGCACATGCAATGCACAAGGCATTTATTTCATGGTAACAAGCCAAGAACCCCGAGGATGCAATCAGTGTCAAAGACAAAAGTTATGATAAGTTATGCCAATTGGGTTTTGGTGGTCAATTGGTATCAGTTTTGACCCTAGGAGTATTGTTTGGCCAATAAGTGTCAGTAGTGATACTAGGGACTAGCATTAATTGATTAATTAATGCCAACTTTTGTATATAAATTGCTACCAAGACATACTGACTCAATTTCCAAATTAATTTAATACTCGTGTATAAAAGGCGATTTGTATTACGTGAGTATTTCAAAATATGATTAAATGTTCATTTTTCTTTTAAGGGTGGGTGGCCAGTAGCCAAAGAACTTACAATTATGATTGGGTCGTCATTGGCGAGATGCCCAAGAGAAATTAAAAGTTTAGTCGAGTAGTCGAATTGACCAAAAAGCTTAGAATGACTAAGACTTTTATACTTAGATAGTCAGATTGTGACTAGAAACATATAATGAGTGATTTCAGAAAGTGAAACCAGATGCTCATGATCAAAGAAACAAACCATGACCTCATGAACCTATATAATGAAGATCTTCAGAATCTAAATTTAGTGACTCCTAAAATTTAGAAAATTACTATTTGTGAAAGTTGCTCAAATGGAAATTTTATTCATGATAAAAGCTCTAGAATTTCGCAAGATACAATTTTGTCTTCAACAGCTATCTTAAATTCTTAACAATTTAAGAGATTTTTAGAGTCGAAGGTTTAGAAGCTTCTTTTTCTAGAAAAGTGACATGTGGCATGTAGAAGAGGACATGTGTCATTTTAAAGAGACAAGCGTTCCTACACTTATTATTTTTAACAAACACGTCATTTGTAACCTCTACTTTCCACTTTTGCGCATCCAAGTCTCACATCTATATATTAGAGGTCTCTCTCTTCATTTGGAATAAGCCCTCATGCTGAAATTTCAGCCACATGCTTTATACTCTCCTATCTATCTCTCAGCCAAGAAGCACTTTCAACGTAGCTTGATCTAATCCAAGCACTAAAGAAGAAAGTCAGCTTACTGCCTAGAGTTTGCAGAAATTAGAGCTTCAAAAACCCTAATTTTAAGAATTGCAGCAAATCATCCCTTTTGTATATGGTTCAAGCACTCAGTGCTCGTGGTTTGTTCCAATAAATTCTAGTCTCCTCTCTCAACGTGCTCTCTCTCTCTCTCTCTCTCTCTCTCTCTCTCTCTCTCTCTCTCTCTCATTTTCATGGTGAAAAATGATCAAGTTGGTTAGTTCAAAGAATTGTCATTCTCACATTCTTTCCCACGTTTGCATTGGTATCAGAGCCAGGTTTCTTCTTCTTTGCAAGAACTTTTTCGGGGTGACAAGATCTTTGGGCCCAACTCTCTCACCATATCAAGAGGAGGAGAAGAGAATTTTTATGAACGACTGGAAGGCTCCTGACACTCTATATATGTATTCTTCTCTTATTATGAGAAGATACAAAGATACAAGGAGCTGGAAGCTGATCCCAAAGTTCAAGCTTTGATGGAGAAAAGAGCTAAAGTACAGGCTGAAGCGAAAGTCTTTGAAGATTTCCTTATCGAGAAGGCTCTTGAGACAGATGGTATTACTGTTGAAGGCCAACCTCAACATGAAAGGTATCAATGTTATTGATACAACTAATTCTATGAAAGATAATGCATCACCTATCATTCACGGATCCACCCAAGCGGTGACTTCAAAGTCCCATCATACACAAGCTGCTTCCTCTTGTCCCAAGAATCCCTCCATGTAGCTGAATCTCCAAACATGCTTTTAGCAAAGGAAAATAATGCTAAAAGAGACTTCAAGTTGGGAGAGAAGAGCGTCAAGTTTTACATTTTCTATGGTAAGAGAGATTCTCAAAAAGCTTTGTCTTTTACTAGATAATTTGATGCTACTTTTGGCAGTGAAGATTATACAGAAAAATCAAAGATTAGGATGGTTAAAATGCATCTAAAGGATGCCGCTTTGAATTGGTGGCTCAAAGTTGTTCAAGAGGGAAAAGAACTCAAGTCTTGGAAAGAGTTTAAGGAGATGTTCAACAAGAAGTTTCTGTCTTCATCCTTTGGAGCCAACGTGCAACAAAAAATGGCATGAGCTGAGGCAAAGCCATGGAGAAAATGTTGAAACATATATCAACAGGTTTACAACTCTTTCTCTTAAATTTACATCTCTTAATGAAGTTTCATCCAATACGGAGATGAGAAAGTTTATCCAAGGATTACATCCGACAATACGACAAGCTTTTGTGATGACAAGTCCTGGTGTACTTTCGAAGCAAACCAAGATACAACCCTAGAAGCTGAAGGATTGCATATATCATGGATGCTGGATAAGTCCTCAAAAAAAGAACCACAAAGGACGAAGACCAAGATATTTGACCAAAAGAAGTTAGATAAACAAAAACCAAAGCATAAGAATGGGGATATACCACATTTGCCATCTAAAAAGACGCTAACATATTAGCAGTTAGCAAAATATACAAGCGAAGGACGATATTTCTCTTGTGGTGAAAAAGAACACATGGCCGGTCAATGTTCTAATAAGGCAAATGAGGAAAATCAGCCCCAAAAGACACCTCAAGCAAATGTTGTACCTAAGGAATCCCTGCAACACGATGAAAATCCGTCAAAGAAAAGAAAGCTTTTTATGGCTTGGGGTAAGATTGCTACTCAACCTATTTTCATTCATTTTGATACAAGGGCTACATATTATTATATCCATCCTTGGATTGTTGAAGCTCTACATCTACCAAAGGAGAGGTTTGAAACACTAGAAATGTCAAGTGCTGCTTTACAAAAAATGGAGTCTGAAGCTACTCCCATTCTTGGGAAACTACAAATTGAGATAGGAGATTATGTAGATCAAAACCAATCTTCCTTCAGTGGATGGATGATAATTTCTAATTACAACTTGATTATACCAGTAACATTTAATACAACTTGATTACAACAGTAACATTTATTACAAACTTGAGAAATGCAAATTAACTCACAATCTTTGACAATGAACACCCTGTTAGCCCCAAAATTGGCGCCCCTTTCGGTATTTCTTTAACTTAATTAAAGAAGAAGTTGATGTACAATGGGATTTTCCCAATCCCTTTCAGTATTCCAACCCCCCTTGCTGTCCAAAATGACCAATAAGTCTTCATCAATCTGAGTTGGCCCTTGACTCGAGCTGTTAATTGACCTTCACCCGCCGCTGTGATGGAGATGGAAAATACCCTGAACTCATCAATTTGCTGGTCCCTCCACTTGAATTTAATTGAAAACAGCTTCAGCCCTCTTGAATCCAAGTCTTGGAGCTTCCAATTTCTGACATACTTCCTAAGGCTACTGCTAAACCCTAATTTCTACTGAAGGTTAGGATTTACAGCAAAGAAATCTAAAATTTCTCAGCCTCTAGTGATCTCAATACTGTAATTTTCGGAGCAAGTCTATAGAAAGGCTAGGAGATGAGAGAGAGTGCCGAGAAGAGAGAAAATCCATACTTTCTTTGCAAACAACTGAAGAAAATCAATCATTTATTGTTGTTGCTCTATCTGAACAACCTATAGATGTTATCGCCTAATGTTGATTGGTCTTCTCCTGCCCCTAACTACCTCAAAAGGTCCTTCAATGGCTGCAAATCAGACCAACAGTATCTCCTCCCTCTCTCTTGGAAGTTTTTCAATCTCTCTCCAATGCCTCTCTTCAATATCTAAACACGTTTTTCAGTCTTGCATGGGCATTTTTGACAAGTGACAGCCTTCCCAAATGGTTTTTCTAGCATTATCCATAGTTAAATATTAATTTTTAGTCTTTAAATACCAAAAATTAATATAACAATTATTTTGGTGCCCAAAAAAAATAATCCGACTGGCCAATAATTAAATTGGCTAGACAAATTTCATTCATGAGCGTCCCTACACCATCTTTGACCATCACGTTGGAGTTAGGTACCATTAAACACCACTTCTCTCATGTCACCAACTAATACTTATGGCCAAATGAATGACCTAGGCCAACAATTGGCACCAAATACCACCAAATACCAATGCAATATAACTTATAACAACTTTTGCCTTTGACATTCCGTGATTTCCTTGGGTCTCGGGCTCATAAATTTACTCTAACCCCAGTTACACCTCACATGTGCAACATTTACATAACCATGTGATTAAAAATTAATCCACAGGTTAAGTAAGGTTTCAAAAATACACATCCTCATAACATAAATCATGAGAGTTTTGTCATCGGAGATCTTAGTCATTGTGATGTTGTATTAGGAATACCTTGGTATACAAGAAAAGATCCAACCATTGATTGAAATCAAAATAAGTTTAGATTCTCTTTTAAGGATAAAAATGTATCTTTTGATGTGGGAGTGGAAGGAAACTCTATTTCCATCTTATCCCATGTACAAATTTATAAAGCAATGAAAAAGTCTATTTCCTCGTACTTGATTTTTGTCAAAGATTCTAACAAAGAGTCCAGAATTAAAGAGTCTATCTCTAAATGAACGAGGAGAGAATGAGATTTTTAAAGGAGTATGAAGATTGTTTTATAGACACTTTACCTGATGAGTTGCCACTAGAGAAGCCAGAAGATCATCACATTGATCTCATTCCTAGGGAGCTCACCCCAAATAGACTATCCTATCATGTGAGACCAACATAACAAGAGGAAATTATGAAGCAAATGAATGAGCTCTTGGAGAAGGGTGTAATGAGACCTAGTTCATCATCTTTTTGCTCTTCAGTCCTCTTAGTGCAAAAGAAAGATGAATCTTCGTGTATGTGTGTGGACTATAGGGCCCTCAACAAAATTACAATTTGGAATAGATTTTCCATTCTAAGAATTGATAATATCTTGGATAGATTGGATGGATCCAAAGTATTCAACCGGATTGACTTAAAGAGTGACTAACATCAAATAAGGATTGCTTGTCAAGATATTTATAAAATAGCATTCAGGACAACTTTTGGTTTGTATGAGTCTCTTGTGCTACCATTTGGTCTCACCAATGCTCCTACAACCTTTGATAGAATGATGGAAAGAATCTTTAGAGCACATCGGAAGTTTACAAGTACTTTCTTAGATGATATTTTGATTCATTCAAAATATGAAGAATAGCATAAGCAATACTTGAAAATAGTATTTCAAGAACTTCACAAACATAAACTTTATATAAATGGCAAAAATAGTGATTTTTCCTATAATAGATTCACTACTTGAGCCATATTGTATCCAAAGATGGGATTCAAATGATGGATCCAGAAAAAATCAAGGCTATTTTAGAATGGCCAAAATTGACTAATGTTCATAAAGTTCAAAGTTTCTTAGGATTATGCGCTTATTATAAGGGATTCATTAAATGGTTTGTAGTGGTTGCTGGACCATTGCATAATTTAACCAAGAAAGCAATGGCATTCCAGTGGACCAAACTAAAAAAGAAATCTTTTGAGGCTCTAAAGTTCTATATCAGCAAAGGACCTATTTTGATTATACCAAATTTATCAAAACCATTCTTTATGAAATGTGATGCTTCAAGAGACTGCATTGATATAGCCATAAACCAAGAAGGACATGTAATTGCTTATACAAGCAGGAGGTTGTAAAATGCAAAAAAGAATGTTACTACTATGAAAAGAAGTTAATGGCCGTCATTCAAGCTTTAAAAGATTGGAGATACTATCTTTTAGGTGGAGAATTTCTCATCAAGATAGATCATGACAGTCTGAGACATTTTCTCAACCAACCAAAGATTTCTGAGAAGCATATTTGATGGGCCAATTATTAAGCCCAATTTAACTTTCAAATATTGCATAATCCTGGGAAATAAAACAAGGTAGCTAATAACCTATCAAGAAGACCTCAAATTCATGCAATGTCCATGATTCATCATACAGATTTTACTAGTATGAGGGACATGTATACTTTTGATGAAGATTTTAAAATCATTTAGGAGAGTTTACAACTCAGTAAAAGGGTAAACTCTTATGTTATCTAAGATGGATTTCTTTTGATGGAGAATAAGTTATGTGCTACTAAAAATTTCAAGCCTAAAGCACTATTACCATGAAGCCAACCAACAATGGAAAAAGTATTTACCTTTGGTAGAACATACCTATAATACCATAGTTCATTCTTCTACAAGTAAAGCACCATTTGAGATTATATATTGGAAATCAATCTTACTACCTATTCTCAAAACAAAGGAGGAGATATTTCACGCCGATGAGTTCATGCTTGATATGGATACAGCTTTTGCCCAAGTTAGACAAGCTATCCAAAGATCTCAATAAAAACAGAAAAAAAAAAACAGATAAGCATCAAAGACACTTGATTTTACAAAAAGGAGATTGGGTATGTCTGAAATTTGACAAAGCTCGTCCAAGAAACTCTAACAAGTCTTCATCCCAAGTCACTAAGCTTGCAAAAGAAATTATAGGTCATTTCAAGTTACTGAAAAGATTAATGATATTGGTTATAGATTACAACTTCCAGAGCATTTAAGAATTCACAATGCTTTTCATATCCATCTTTTCAAGCCTTATAGAAGGCCTCAACCATTGAAACCTGTAATAAAGTATCCACCGAAGTAGATGAACAGAAGGATATACTTCAACCAGAGCAAATAGTCTTTTAAATGATTGGAAAATGAGAAAGAAACAGTTTTAGAAATTTTCTTCTAAAATTTAAAAATTACTCTCATTTAGATTCTAAATGGATACCAAAAGAGTACTTTAAAGACTATCTAGAAATACTTCTAGCTTATGAAGAAGCTATAAGATCAGAAATACTTCAAGCAATGTTCTAAGGACAAGATTCCAAGAGGAAGGGATGTAACTAACCTTTTGTATATAAATTGCTACCAAGATATATTGGCTCAATGATTCAAATTCATTTTATGCTCACATACTTTGAAAGGTAATTTGTATTAACTAAGCGTTTCAAAATATGATTAAATGTTCATTTTTCTTTTAAGGGTGGCCAATGGCCAAAGCACCTATAATTATACTCAGGTCACCATTAACAAGATGCCCAAGAGAAATTAAAGGTTTAGTTGGGCGGTTAAATTGACCAAAAAGATCAGAACGACTAAGACTTTTATACACAAATAGTTAGATTGACTAGAAATACATATAATGAGTGGTTCCAAAAAGTAAAACCAGATGCTCATGATCAAAGAAACAAACTATGAACTGGTGAACCCACATAATGAAGCTTTTCGAAATCTAAATTTAGTGACTTCTAAAATTTAGGAGATTCTCTCTCTCTCTCTCTCTCTCTCTCTCTCTCTCTCTCACACACACATTTTCATGGTGAAAATTGATCAAGTTGGTTAGTTCAAAGAATTGACATTCTCACATTCTTAACCACATTTACAGGTTGGGGATTACTCCAGGTTGCAAATGGTCTAGCCAATTTAATTATGATGGACACATTTGATCTTGGGTACATCAAAAGGGCCGAAATTAATTTTTAAGTTTATTTAACTCTGAAATTTAATTAAATGGCTCAATAATGCTGAAAAATGGGTTTATAAGGCTGCCACTTTGGCAAAAATACCCATACAAACTAAGAAAACGTTTTTGGGGGGACTGGATCTCATCCATTCAATCAGTTTACAGGCTAAGGGAGAGAGGGAGAGAGGGAGGGAGCTACCGGTCCATTTTCTCATCACAGAATAGCTATTTCTTACAAAAGACAACCATCTAGGGGCCTCAACAGACATGGGACAATAGGGAGACACCTTCCAAGGGCTGACAACAGCAATGTTGATCAAGTAACAGCATTTTGGAGGTACTTGGTAGTGGGTAACTACATTAAATGTAAGCTAAAGTAGGCAACATGCAAATTTTAGGGCTTTCTCATAAAGAAAAAATAAAATTCTCTCTCATCTTGGCTTTCTCTCACCTTCTCCAACCCATTCTCCGGAGATCTCAACATTTGTCAACCATTTTGAATAGATCTCAACTAAATTTGGTGGACAGCACAAGGATCTCTGCTGTGAACCCTAAACTTTGCAGAAGTTAGGGTTTAGAAGCCATCTATGGACTTGTGCCAACAAGATAAAGCATTGTACACTAAAATTAACAAATGCAACTTGTTGTATTGTCAAGGATTTCAAATACCCAGCCATCCATTGTAAATTTGGGGCAAAATTTGGCCAATTGGGATCCAGTTTAAGCAAGTCCTGGGTGAAAATCAAGGGGCAAATATCCCAATTTATTTGTTGATTATTGAATCAGCAAGAGGCTTTTAGATCAGCCAAGGAGATCATGAAATCTCAACTTATAATACATCCATTGACAGTTGAAGTTAAAAATTTACGAAAGGTGTGGCAATTTTAGGGCCATTTCACAATGTTCCAAGCTGGCCATTCCATGTGGGCAATGGCTATATCAATGCAGAGTAAGAGATTTTTTTTTTTTGGGTGGGTGAATTCTTTGGTCCCTTTCCTTTCATTTTGGTGGAGTATGATATCTTTTCAATGTACCAAAGTCTAGTATGATGTGTCTTTTTGATAGTTTATTGAGTACTCACTCCTTAGTACATTAGTTTGTATTCAGTTTGAGTTCTTAGTTATGACTCATGAGTCTCGAGTCTAGACTCTTGACTTTATTTTTGTATGTATTGTTGGCCTTGCCACTTGGGCCTAAGCTCTTTCATGATACTTTGATATGTTACTCAGCCTTCAAACATTTATGAATTATGGCTCTTGAGTCTTGAGAGTTTAATCATTAGAGTCTTAACTCTTTAGGTTGTGTGCATTATGTGCTCATATCTTATTTGAAGCATTGATTAGTCTTAATATATCTTGCACCATTCATGCAATAGTGAGCTTTTCAAGTGTCTTTGAATACTTGTGAAGTTGCTCAATGTAGAATTATTTTATTAACCCTATATATTTATCTATTTTTTAATTTCTTGTCCCCCCTATTCCCGGAATGGGACCTTCCCATTCCAATCACATTCCCCATTCCCATTACCATTTCCTGTTTTCCCCATTTGATGTGGCTATGTGGGCAGCAATAGAGGCAACAAAATGCAGTCCTCTCATCAACACAATATTGATCATGACTCCAAGCAACAAACACAAGGTCTGCTGGGTGAAACACAGCTCTACAATCAACAGATGATGGAGAGGATGACAATGTCAGCAGACAGCCCACTACCACAGCAAAATACAGCCTGCAAGCAGAAAACACGAGTAACAACAGTCTAGGAAACGATGATGTGGCTAGACTACAGCCAAATGCAAGGACCATGCTGACAATGACTTCTCAAGAGCTTGCAAGCAACGGTCTAGGAAATGATGATGTGGTTGGACTACAGCAAAATGCAAGGACCATGCTGACAATGACTTCTCAAGAGCTTGCAATGTCCTTTAGGGCAGGGTGGCAGCATCCTACAGCTGGGTGGTAGGTTGCATAGCAGGACCGCACCTCCTCTAGCTGGGCAATGGCTCTTGCAAGGAGTGTGGGCAGCTAGTTGAAAAGAAGGGAGAGGGAACATTCAAGGAGGAGTGAGAGAGTGAAAATGACATAGTGAAAAGAGAATTGTGAAACGGAATGGCAGGAACGGCACCTTAAACAGGGTAAGGCATTGTTCCTTGGACCCTGACAAGCTGGGAGGAGGAATGCATTCAACTTGGTGGAGCATATTACCTATCCCGTTCCCAACAATATTCTGACCTAGGAAAGTTCCAATGTAGGGAACTTTGTAGGAAATGCCACGTTCCAGCCTACTGCCTGCCACCAAGTGACAATTTAACCTAGTTTGACTCGATATTTGTATCTACTATTGGCTTTGCCACTCGAACCTTGGCTATTTCATGATACATACTTCAGCCTTTAGACATTCATGGCTCTTGAGTACTTACTCTTCAGTCTTTTTTAGTAGTATCTACTTACTTTGCAGCATTGACCGGTCTCAATAGTTGGAATCAATATAAGGTAAGCAAGATATTACGATCCAATTTTAAATTTCTTCTTAGTTAGGATAATCTTTTCACCCCTCCTATTACCTAGATGAAGGGCTTGCAATACAAAAGTCTGCAACCATTGGCTCCATATATAGTCAGTGATTGAATCAACATAGCCATACAAGGGACCAAGACTTCATTGAACCAAAACGATAATTAGAATGCAGAAGTCTAGATAGAATTGCCCTTGCGAGAATCCGGAAAAACATACTTCTTCCAATCCAAGTTTCTGAAGTAGCCTTGTTTTTTGTTTTGCTCAAATTCCGTATGTTTGTCTCTTCAAATTGATCTTTGCAGAACGTTTCTCCAACGAGCACATGAACTTTCATAATTTCTTCGAACAATTTTATAACACGTGCAAAAGCGGAAAAATGTCCATAGCATTTATGTGCTGAACTTTTGAAAGCAGGCTTTCTTGATCTGGTAAATTTATTTCTGCATGTGAAGGCAAGTGCCGCAAGGAAGGCACCCTATATCTAAGTAACAAAATAATTGAGAACAAGCGGCAGCATACCAGGCGTAGAGGAGCCATGGAGATCGCGATTACCAGCTGCACAGCAAACTACTTTCCAGGACTGTGCGCGCGTCGAGGTGAGAGGAGAAGGGGCCCCTCGGTAAGCCTGCTTGCATAGAGTCCTCAGCATTTTTCCAGTGCACTCGTAAGCAGAAAGAGTATTCCAGCTTTCTTTCAAGTTATTTGGTATCCGACTAACACTGTCAGTTTAACAAACTATCAGCAGCAGCGTGTAGGCCGATCGCTAATAAGGGTGTTGTCGCGGGGTCTTGAGATCAACGTACCTACCTCAAGGCTGCTATACCTTGGATTTTATCCTTGCTTTAATCTTTTTTGCATGCTTGAGGTCACTTAACCCCCTTCCTTCCCCCAACCCACCATAACATATTTCTTCATGCAAAGTCATAACACCTATGTAGAGTGCATGGTCTATTGAGCATGTTTTCAAGGAAAGCAAATTCCAATTCAATGAAGAGAAGTAGTCCAAATAGAGGGAAAAAAATCCCAAATCCTTGAGAAAGAGGCTAGTTTTAGAGAAAAAGTAGCTTTAGCCCATCAAAAAGGAACATATGTTTGACAAGCTAGCCTTATCTTCGAAGGAATACTCTATACTTGAGACTACACAAATGTGTGGATTGTGTGGTGTTAGTCTTGCTTAAAACTAAACTTTTAAGCTCCCTCCTTATGTGATGATGCTTTAAAGTAAATCATGTGCAAAATCTAGCATCTTAAATCTCAAATACATATAACCTTATAATGTACAAAAAAATTATATAATTGGAAAATCCAAAAAGAAAAAGAGAACTACATTTAAAAAATAACAAAGCATTTCATAAAGAAAGCTTATTATAAATCTACTACTCTAATGTTATTAAAATCAAAGATCTAATAAAACTTGACATTAAATAATCTTGGACTTATAATTGATAAGTAAGTTAGCACTTTTCATAGACTCTTCATAGATAATGCATGCTATCATGCATATATGTATATGCATACTATCATAATAATAAGCTTACTTTGTTGCAAATGGGGTTGTAGCTCAAGTGGTTTGAGTATGTGGGCATGTACATGTGTGTGACTTCAAACCTTGGATTCATCCTTTAGGTATATTTCAAATTTCAAGCCTTTCTCCAAAAAAAGAGTGCTTATTCTACAATTAATTAAAGATTATTCATACTCAATGAGTTTTCAACTCTATAATCTAAAAGTAAATACTAAGCAAATGACTATATTTGCTTTGCATTTATTGACCTACATTCAAAGGGTTAATTTGACCCGTATGTGAATAGAAAATTTCCATCTCTCCTCATAGAAAACTAGTTTCATGACCTAATATTGCAATAGAGAAAATGAACCCAATGAGAATATCAAATAATAGAAAGCTCTATGAGATGCACATACATGTTTTTAGAATCTAAGAATTGTAATAGAGAAAATGAACCCAATGAGAATATCAAATAAAAAAGAGTTCTTTGAGGTGCACATACATAATTTTTAGAATCTAAGAACTATAATTTCTCTTCTTCTATATTACACTAGACATGTCTTGCTTTGAGGTCCATCTAAGAACAATGAATTTGTCAACAAAGCTCTATATAAGAAACTAAATATATATGCACTACATATCATCCAAAAGATGTATCTAAATAGTGAAAAAAGAAATATAATGGGGATACTCCATGGGTAACTTGATAATAGGACTATGCAAAAGACTCCAACACATAGATGCCACAATTAGCTAGCATGGATGTCATAGAATCACTTAAAAGAGAAAATCATCTACATGCATGCTAACAAATGTAGTTTCTTGAAAAGGAAAAGCATTTCCATCAACTTTCCACTCAAGTGCGGACCATCTAAGGATGTCATCTCCTTAAGAATGCGCCCTAACCTAAAGAGAGAGAACCATTTATTGCAATTTTCCCTTTGATGATGTGCACAAGCAAGAACCATTTAAGGTCATCATCCCCTTGTGTAGGTGCCCTCTAGCAATAGATAATCCCATTCCACTTATAGCTTTTTTCATAACTATTGAAATGCACCTATATTGTTCTCATAATCAACCCTGTAAACTTGTTCGAAATATCCACTAGTGTTCCTTGTGCGCTTTGTGTGCGCGGAATGCTTGCCACAAAGCGGCATTGTGAGTTCTCTTGCTTTTCCTCCTCATCTTCTTATTCTTCAAACACACACACGCACACACACACACACACACTCTCTCTCTCTCTCTCTCTCTCTCTCTCTCTCTCTCTCTCTCTCTCTCTCTCTCTCTCTCTCTCTCTCTCTCTCTCTCTCTCTCTCTCTCTCTCTCTCTCTCTCTCTCTCTCTCTCTCTCTCTCTCTCTCTCTCTCTCTCTCTCTCTCTCTCTCTCTCTCTCTCTCTCAAATCATGGATTAAACTCTTCCAACTATCTGTGAAGGATTTCATTATCACCATTATAATATTCCCTTCAGAACACCAACTTTCATGGCAATGTAGGCAATTTTGTCAACCTTTTCCATCTTCAACTTCCATGGCAGCTTAGGCACTTTTGTCAACCTTTCCCTTCTCCAACTTCCATGGTAGCTTATGAAAACTTGTCAACCTTTCCCATCTCGTGTTTTATTAACATCTGAAGATGCAACTAGCATCTCCAATTCTCTCAAGGTGTACAATATTACTTTGATATGTTTCAATATTAATCATAGCTCTCTCTACACATACACACATTATACACACAACATTGGTATCAATATGCTTTTACAACATTTATAACAAACCCTAGCACAATATTATGCACTCTCTCTCTCTCTCTCTCTCTCTCTCTCTCTCTCTCTCTCTCTCTCTCTCTCTCTCTCTCTCTCTCTCTCTCTCTCTCTCTCTCTCTCTCTCTCTCTCTCTCTCTCTCTCTCTCTCTCTCTCTCTCTCTCTCTCTCTAAAACCAAGATCTAGGCTACTCTTCCAAGGCAATAACCCTTTTCCTTAAAGAAACTTTGATTTATTTACTTATTTTCCACACATTATATTTTGCTTTTCCCTTTTTTATTAGCAAGGAACTTCACGCCACCTTACGACAACTTATTACATAAAGATACCACAAAAAAACATTGAGAAAGGAATAAACCTACCATTCGCTTATATAATTTGTCGACCATGCAAAATTCGCCTCTTTTGCTCATGCTCTCTCTTTCCAATTTCTAGGGCTCTCTCTCTCTCTCTCTCTCTCTCTCTCTCTCTCTCTCTCTCTCTCTCTCTCTCTCTCTCTCTCTCTCTCTCTCTCTCTCTCTCTCTCTCTCTCTCTCATTAAATTGTATCCTCATCACAAAATAAAAATACCTAATCTAATATTCCTAGACCATTTGGTAGGAGCTATGTGCCCTTGATGTATAGTCATGAAGTAGCCCAAGTCCGTACTTTCATACTTCATCCAACCCATGGGTATCTTATCCATATGAGACTATTTATACTCATGGTTCTGATCAGGGGTAGTCAAGTGAACATGGAAACATTGAATGTAACCTATGTGTGAGATCTCAACAAATAGGGGAAACATAATGTCCATATTGGGTTCGAACTCCACACGCTCAATGACTCTAGCTAGAGTCCTTCTTATAATAGCATGGCTCGGTTCTCAAAGTATGTTGAAGATACTTATGATACTCAAAAGTAGGATAGTAGCCATAACTTGGGGTAGGCATCTACAAAAGTTGAGCAAAAACTTAAGAAAGAGAGAGATCCACAATTAAGAAACCACTTTTTAGACACATCATATAGAATATTTTGTAAAATACTTGTAGCAATGCTTGCAAGGGGATACCAAAAAATACATCTCTCTAAAGAAGCATTTCATACCATTGTACTTTTTGAAGTACATCCTTATACACAATGTTTGTAGTGAGATTTGTATCATCTACACTTTCCTCCAGCAAGACTTTCACACCACATGATAAATTCACCCTTGAAAGTGCCACATACAATTGGCCATGAGTAAACACTAGTGTTTTCAAGTAAAGTCTAACAACAATTAAATTTTGACCTTGAGACTTATTGATTGTCATAGCAAATGCTAGTCGAATAGGAAACTACCCTCATCTCATAGTAAATGGAAAATGCAAATTGATAGGAATGAATGCGATTCTAGGAATAAAAACCCTCTCACCTATATTTGTCCTTGTTATTATTTATGTATCTATCAACTTTTTGCTAAAAGCCCTGCATATCAATCTTGTGCCATTGTAAAACCCCTTTCGTGGATTCAAGTTTCTAAGGAGAATTATATGTGCATTAGTTTTCAACAACAAAATATGAGGAGGGAATCCACCTCCCAAATTAAGGATATTCAAGTACTCTACATAGTACAAAAATGAGTTATCATTTGTTTGAACAATTAAATTAGCACTATAATAGTGTATAACTTCTCTTGGCATCAATTGCAATGCACTATGATTTAAAGAGGCCACCTCTGAATTACATGATGCAAGGATGCCACGCTCTCTAAAATATGTTCCAAAATCAATCATGAGATAAACACTTGGTGGCATACACTATCAACCAATGCTTCTAGAGATTGTGTTTTCAACACCATGGTAGATGGAATCTACAACTTATCGCAATCATCAGCAATACCTATCCCATCACCAATCCCTTGAATCCAACTACTAAAGCCACAATCATTTACACCACCATTTGCGAATACATGCATATTTTCGGAGAGTCTTAATACCTTAACATACTGCCATAAATAAGAGTACCATAAAGTCATATTAACAATACTCTAATGGGAGCCCTTGATCACAATTGGCAAGATCTATCTAAAATCTCCTCCAAACAAAGTAAACTTTCCACCAAATGGCTTATCACACCTCATAATATCCCTCAAATTTCTATCAACTACCTCAAAGGCATATGGATGCATCATAGGAGTCTCATCCCACAAAATTAAGCTTGTCTGTCTTAATAATTAAGCAAGGTCACTTTGAACAAGAATATTACAAGTGGATTGACTATCCAATTCTAATGGTATTTTGAACTTGGAGTGAACAATATGACCATGGGGTAGAAGCAAGGTAGCAATCCTTGATTATACAATTGCCAATGCTATACATTGATCACTTCGCAACTTAGCTAGCAAACACCAATAACGAAAAGTCTTTCCAAACCCACCACGACCATCCAAAAAGAATATATATCTAGATTCTCTTTAGAGGTAGGTGCCACAAAGTATATTAGATCAATAGTATTTCCACATTTTCTCTTGGTCCAAATCTTTCTTTGTTCATTCCACACCCAAAATAGTGGAATGTCTTTATAGAGAACAATTCTAGCCTTAGGATTGACCCTATTGTATACAAACCATTCAGTAAGAGCAGTTTTTTGGGTATTTTCATTTTGCATAACATTTGATATGTTATTTGTGTATTGGAATACCACTAAATTCTCACTCAATATATGCACGTGTAAGCATTGTATATCAGGCTTTTCATTATATAGGGAAAAATCAAATATTCGCCAACATACCTAAGAAGCAAATATATATCGTGCATCCAAGTAGCTTTGGATCTCATCCATCTCATGGTCACTTGTAAGATTAGGTGTTGAACCAACCCCAACAGAGAATTTAATGGTTGCACGATCATGTCCTTTATATATATACTTATATGACCATGAATATTGCATTTTTTAATTATATCAAATAAATCCAAAAACCCATCCTTATTAGGAAATTGATCAACATAAACCAATCCATCATAGTGACACACCTTAGAGGTTTAAAAGGATGGCCCAAAATCAACAAAGTATGGGAATGGAGCAACCCTCACTTCTGAAACTCAATCACACTAACATAACCTATGATCTTCCCAAACAATTCTTTCTTCAATAAGGTATGGATCATATTAGTGTGCTTTTTATGGAACACTCATTTAGTCAAATGAGGATGATCATGAGCACTCTGTCTAGGCAACAACACATCAATTATCTCAGGCCACTTGGGATTGCACGTCATTGTTATAAAAAGGTCTAGTTTTCCCTTACTTCTCACTATGGCCATGGCATCTTGATATAATTGATACATATGACTTGATCCGCCAGTAAAAGAAGATGGTAAAAGCACTCTCTTACCCATAGAGATACTAGTCAATCGAGCTTCAAAAAGTTCTGAACAACGAAGAATTGATTGATTCTAATGGCACCAAGTCAATCTACATTACTCTATGTTGCAGTAAGCATCCATAATAACTTGTTGCAACAGTTAGCCCACTACACAATATGCATGCTTGAGTGTCTTCACGCACTTGGAGAGAAAATGCATGAAATTGCATTTGAGTAACATAATCCTTATTGAATAATTCATATGCATTGATTGGAACATTGACATTACTATAAGGAGCTTTTATATGTCAACCATCATCACCTTTGGGAAAGAGAAGAACATACCACATTAGCATATAAGCTCTATGTTCATTTGAAATAGCAACACAATGACCATCTCGAGTATAAACATGAATATCTCTATGGTCGAGAGTTTCCTCATCACCTTGACCTGGCATGATAGCTACCACCTAGATTGCCATTGGAGCTAAGTACTGTCTATTACTTTGTTGAACAAAAAAAAAAAGTTATCCTCAATTCCATTTGAAGATTTTGTTGCAATTGTCTACCCATAGATCTAAAAGCTTGTGCATATATATTGTGTTGATGCATCATAGATAGAAGCTCTCTAAGGAAGTTTGATAAGAGGTTAGGCATGACTCCCCCCCCCCCCCCCCCCCCCCCCCGCGCGATTAGATAGCTCATGTTCAGTATCATAAACATACAATTGAGCAAATCTTGGTCGTTCTTGATGTTGCATATTGGGTACTATACGGTGATAAATTGAGCCATGTAGTCTAAAAGTATAAGCATTACCAACACCACATAAGAGCTCATCAAAATTTTCACCAAGCAATACAAATGCAAGAGCACTATTATAAGCTCGTATATTATTTTTAAACTCTCTGCTTTGAGAATGCACACCATGCAATAAATCATGTAATGGTTGTGGTGGACGTTGCAATGAAGGTAATATCACTTTTCCATTTTGACAACAATGTTTACCAAATAAGATCAAATGTTGCATTTGAGTTTTGCATTTCCACAATTTGGCCAAGCATCGCTCACATACCTCAAAAAAGACTCCCAATGGAATGTAGATTTGGGTCTTGAAATAACAATATTGTGATTGCTGGATGAATATCCATTGTGGGCAAGCATGTAGAATGGAGCAAAATCCTCCATTTTGGGGATCAAATATGGGAACATTGTTAATATGTGATTCATTAATACTGGACTTTCTAAACTTTGATCATTTTGAGCATTGGTACCATCCATTTGTATCAAAGGTTCATGTATAAGAATAGATGGTTCAATATTTTTGGTAGAAAATTGGACGTGAGAAGGCATGTTTTGAGCAACAAAAGGCATCATATTTAGCAACCTATCTTGTCCCATCATAGGGATTCCTCTATTGCATGGGATATAGAGAAATGGACACTCTATTTGTAGTCAAACCATTTGAGTCCTAAATCTAGCCATTTGTCTTCCTTTATACTTAGTAGACTTGAGTAGATGCCTATGAACACGAAGGACATTGTCTCTAGCAATTGTTCAATATGGCAATCCCATAATTATTGCAATTAAGAAGAATCTTGTATCAAGAGATAATATTATAATTGAGTGATAATTTGAGGGACAATGCACAAAGGTTAATAGGACCTCTCTTTCTCTTTGTCTCTCTCTCTCTCTCTCTCTATATATATATATATATATATATATATATATATATATATATATATATATATATATATATATATATATATATATATGTATGTATGTATGTATGTATGTATGTATGTATGTATGTATGTATGTATGTATGTATGTATGTATGTATGTATGTATGTATGAGAGGAGCCATACGAGAGAGAGAGAGAGAGAGAGAGAGAGAGAGAGAGAGAGAGGATTGTATATCCTAAGAGGATAGGGCACACACACACACACACTCTCTCTTTGTCTCTCTATCTCAAAATAAAATTGATAAATTTTCTCATATAAATGTATTATTAGAACAAATGTGTAACTAATAAAAGCATTATAGATTTGCAATTTTATTCTAGTAAAATGCTATAGAGGATAGCCTCAGGGCAACAAGTTTAATCCTCAAAACAAAATAGAATTGTATCATTATGTAAAAGGAAAGGGTCGGGGTTTATTATGTTGCTTAACTTGATTTCTCCTAATCTTCATTGATTCATGTGGCTTCATGCATGTCTCGCACATGTATAATGTGCTAATGTGCCTTTCTCTATGTACCTACATTTCCAATGTGTATGCATACAGGTGTATGTGTGTGTATGCATGTATGTATGTATGTACGCCCAAAGAAATTTTCTAGAAATCCACCAGAAAAGAAGATTACAGACATTGAAGACCAATGATAAAACATCAAAAGTGCTTTTTAACAAATCAAAGATATTGCTTGTTCCATCAAAGGAGATAAGATAGCACACCAAAGGAGTTTGCTTGTTACATAAAAAAAGATAAGGATAGCACATCAAGTTAGATTAATCAAAGTTTTCTTTATTACAACATATGGAATCAACCATTAGCTTTATCCAAAATATCTTCTTTTCTTCAAGTGTGATCATTGAGATGACTATTCATTTGTTGCAACAAAGCATGAAACTTGCCAACACTCATTTTTAATGAGTGCACTTCCCCTTGTAGCAACAAACTTGCTCTTGCATATACAAAAATGGCAATCAACAACCCTTGTTTGCAAATCACTGGTTGTTGCTGGTCATCTCCATGTCCCCAAAAAACAATTCACATATCATTTACCAAGACATAGGTCAATTTACTTGTCTTGTAAAACCACTCCTGAAAGAGTCTTTACTTTAGCTCTCAGATCCATTGAGACTTGTTACATTTTCTATGTGCTTTGTTTCTCGTACAACTTCATGCAAACCTTTGGCTTGTTCATTCAATTCAGCCGAAAACATCCCAAGGGTACCATCAACATGTGCACACAAACTTGTATGTATCTTAGAAAACTCTTTCATCTTGCTTTCCAAGGATTCAAAATATGTAGAAGTTAGAGTTGGATCATCTTCCCTTCTAGCTTTTATAATTCCTTCATGTTTTTCACGAAAGATTTCTTGTCTCCTTATACTGCTTCTTTCAAGTTTCGCACATTCACTTTCTTGGAGCCTACATTTGGACTAGGATAAAACATAGAAAATGTTCTACTTAAACATGCATAGTAAACTATGATAGGAACATGGATAGGGAGGCAAAAAAACTTGCATTTCATACCCACGTAGTTCACACCAATTTGGCAAGAGATAAAGGTTGGTCTCATCATCTCGCTTGATTTTAAGTTGGTAGGAGTGGAAAGTACTACTTCTTAAAGGTCTACCATAGCATTTGATGTACCGGCTTCCCCTTGCTGCATTAATATATAAGCTCCTACATTAAAAGAGAAAACTCCATCACTTATATAAAGAATGTACAAAAAAGTAACTGAAAAATCTATGTCAAAGTTTAGGATAGACCTTAGTAGGTAGTCTTCAAAAGACCGTTAGAAAAATTTTGAGTTATGTGACATGAAAGGCACAGAGTAGCCATAATGTTTTATAGGCTAAGATAATTGTTGAGATATCGAGCTCCACTCGTGATACGCCAGGGTGACCGTTGTGTATTTATGCCACCGACTTGTCAGTTGCAGACGCGGTTGGTACACCGCCCATGAATAATAGCTACCTGATAGCTATCCTTATCTACTCTAGTTCGTGGCTCAGTTAGTATGCCACCTTAGTTAGTTGAGTTTGGTTTGAGACCCATATATAGGGTTCTTCTATTTCTTTGTAGTAGAGTTCTTTTTGGCTTACACAACTAAGAAGAGGAAAACTGTTTTCAGCCTCCACCCTTGTGTGTCTTCCTCCATTGTGCAAGCAAGAAAGCTACAAGTGAGACTCCTTCCTTCTCTCCCACAATCTTGACATGGTATCAGAGCCTTGTTCATGGTAAGGAGCTCAAGAAAGCAAGCCAAGCTCGCGGTGGTCTGGTAAGAGGAGCAGTGTTGCTTTCATTTTCTGTATTGGGAGCAGATCTCTGCAGGTAGCACACCCGAAAATTACAGGAGTGCATTGTCTCAGGTTGAGACGCCCTTCGCGGTGAAGCAAGAGGGCAGTATATACAACGACCCTGTTTTTTTGATTTGAGGCCATTTCGAGGCCTGTTTTGGAGGCGGAAGTTTTCTGCACGCACTCAGGAAAAGGCCCAGTTTTATGCTGTGCGACCATTGTTCTACAGGTCGGTGAAAAGTTACTGTAGAAATTGCATCGTATGCTTGTGTGCAGAGACATTGGGAGTTACAGATTCATCCTTGTTGCCTGTTTATGCAAAATCGTCACTAGAAAGTGACTGTGTGGTCAAATACCACTTTCTCCAGTTTTGCAGATTTGCCCTTGTGAGGGTGAAGCTGTGTTTTTTGTAGTGACATCATTTTTTGCAGTATTCTGTAATGGCATCTGATTCTCTCTCACAGATTGTCACTAAAAAGCTTGACAAGAACAACTTCCAAGCATGGAAGTTTAGAATGACGAATTTCCTTATGGGAAAAGGATATTGGGAATTTGTTGCAGGAAATGAAGAAGAACCAGTTCTTCCTGATGTTCCCAATCAACAGCAAATGCAGGCATTCAAAGCATGGCATGAGAGAGCCAGGAAAGTTATGTACTAGCTGTTTATCAGCATTTTAGACTCTATGATTGTGCATATTCAGGATGCAAGTACGCCAAAGGAGGCATGGGATACTCTGTCAAAGATGTATAGCACAAATACGCAAGCCAGGAAAATGCAGCTCAAGCAAGAGTTGCACAATGTGCAAAGAGAAAATATGAGCATCAATGACTACCACATGAAGGTGAAGAAGATTGCAGATGCACTTGCTTCCATTGGGTCGCCAGTGGAAGATGATGATTTAGTTTCTGTGACCTTGAATGGTCTAGGAAAGGATTATGCGCAGTTTCAGACATCCATTTCCGTCCGTGAAAGATTTCCTGATTTTGAGGAGTTGATTGCTCTTCTAATTTCTGAGGAGCAGAGAAATGGTGGTGCATCTTCTTCAGGAGGAACTTCAAAAGAAGCTGTCTTCTACTCAAATGCTGGAAGAGGTAGAGGCAGAGGTAGAGGAGGCCGATTTGGAGGCCGTGGTAGAAATCAGAATATGCAGCAAACTCAAGAAAACCAGTCCTATGGAGGAGGACGTGGTAACTCTAGAGGCAGGGGGAGCCAAAGAGGTTGTGGTGGATGGCAAAGAGGTCAAAATGCAAACAGTAATGTTGAATGCTACTACTGTGGTAAAATGGGTCATATGGCTAAAGATTGCTATAAAAAGCAGAATGACATCATGAATGGAAAACTGCAACAAGGGAATTATGCATCTTCTAGTAGACAGGGTGATGACAGAAATGAGCATTTGTTTATGGTGCAGCACATGAACAATTCTGTGACAAGTGCAGAAGAAAGCAATGATGTATGGTATGTTGACTCAGGTGCATCAAACCACATGACAGGTCATGCAGAATGGATGGAGGATGCAAGGAAAATGGAAAAACCAGGATTTGTGGAGACTGGTGATGATACTGCACATCCGATTATGCAGATTGGAAAAATTCCTTTGTCTATGCAGGATGGGAAAAAGAAATACCTGTCCGATGTATTTCATGTCCCGAATATCACCAAGAATCTGGTTTCTGTCGGTCAAATGGTTGAGCAGGGCTTGCAAGTCAGATTTAATCCTCATGGATGCTTTGTTGAGGATATGAAAAATAAAGGTCGCTTGATAGCAAAAGGAAAGAAGAAGGGCAGAATGTTTACGTTGGATGTAGACATGTCTGAATTGAGTGCAACAATGTTTGCACATGGGACCGGTGTAGTTGCAGATATTGATATCTGGCATAAACGCATTGGTCATGTTAATGTACAGCGACTTAAATCAATGCAGGCACAAAATATTGTTGCAGGATTGCCAAAATTCAAGGTTGCAGAAATGCATAAGGTATGTGAAGCCTGTCAGTTTGGAAAACAAGCAAGGAAACCATTTCTTAGACATGTTCAAGAGAGTGAGAAGCCATTGGAATTGATGTGTGGACTACTAAAGCTGCATCTCTTGGAGGCTGTCATTATTTTGTCACTTTTATTGATGACTATAGCAGAAAAGTTTGGGTGTATTTTATGAAAAAGAAAAGTGAAGTTTTTGGGCATTTCAAAACTCTTAAAGCTATGGTTGAAAAAGAAACAGGCCTGCAAGTAAAATGCCTAAGGTCAGATGGAGGGGGAGAGTACCTCTCAAATGAGTTTGCAAGGTTCTTGCAGGAGCATGGCATAAAGCAGCAATATTCGTGCAGTCATACCCCACAGCAAAATGGAATTGCAGAAAGAAAAAACAGACATATTGGAGAGGTGTCTCGTGCCATGCTAAATGAAAAAGACCTGCCAGATTTTTATTGGGCTGAAGTAGTTGCTACAGCAGTCTACATAATGAACAGGACTCCCACTGCAGCAATACATGGAATGACTCCAGAGGAGAGGTATACTGGGAGGAAACCAGATATTTCTCATTTGAAAATTTTTGGCTGCATTGCCTATGTACATGTGCCAGATGAGTTGAGATCCAAGTTGGATCCAAAAGCTGAGAAGTGCATCTTTATTGGTTACTCTTTGCAGCAAAAAGGGTATAGATGCTATAACCCTTCTACTCGTAAGTTTACAGTGAGCAGAGATGTTGTTTTTGATGAGATGAGTAGCTGGTATAAACCAGTAAATGTGATTGATGATGGAGATGCACAAAATGGTAATGCTGCACAGAATTCACAGCAGCAGTCACAAAATATTAGTGGACCTAGAGCGTCCTCTAGCAGTGGTTCACACTCTTCGCCATGGACAGGCAGATTGAGATCAGGAAAATCTTCTCAAAGCAATGCAGATAGTGGTATGCAGGTATCATGAAAAGGAAAAGAGAAGGTTGATCAGCCCATGTTTGATGTGAATGCAGGTCACTCTTATGTAGATGGTGAATCCAGTGGCTTAGAACAGAGCATTGATGATGAGTTGGGTATTCCTTCTATTGTTACACCTGGAGTAAGGAAGACCAAGGATGTTTTGAGAGCACCTGGGAGTGAACCTACTTTGCGCAGGTCAACCAGAGTTAGGTATCCTGTGAATAGGTTGAAATATGATGGATTTACAGCCATTCACTATGCATATATGGTCAAAGTGATACAGGAACCAGAACCCACTTCTTTTGAGCAAGCCATGGGAAAAGAAAAATGGGAGAAAGCCATGGATGAAGAAATGGATGCCTTGGAAGCAAATGCTACATGGGAATTGGTACCTTTGCCTAAAGGTAAGAATGCAATTGGCTGTAAGTGGGTTTATACGGTGAAGCACAATGCAGATGGTTCTGTGAACAGATACAAGGCAAGATTAGTAGTCAAGGGGTATGCACAAACATATGGCATTGACTATGAAGAAACATTCAGTCCGGTTGCAAGGATGGCAACCGTAAGAGCAGTCATTGCTATGGCTGCATCAAAGGGATGGTCTTTACATCAGATGGATGTAAAGAATGCCTTCTTGCATGGTGATTTGCAAGAAGAGGTCTATATGGAGCAGCCACCAGGTTATGTGCATGCTGGTCATCTTGAGTTTGTTTGCAGGTTGAAGAAAGCCTTGTATGGCTTGAAGCAAGCACCTAGAGCATGGTCTGACAAGATAGGACAGTATCTTGTCACTATTGGCTTTCAGATTTCCAAGGCAGATTTCTCACTTTATGTGAGAAAAACAGAGAAAGGTATTATGCTACTTGTCATTTATGTTGATGATTTGATTATGACAGGTGACAGTGATGAAGATATCCTTCATGTGAAAATGCTATTGAAGCAGAAGTTTGAGATGAAGGATTTGGGAGAGCTGCGTTATTTCTTGGGCATTGAGGTGATTAGATCACCAAGTGGGATACAGCTCTTGCAGAGGCAGTATGGATTGGACATGTTGTCCAAATATGGGATGACAGGCTGTAAGCCTATTTCAGTTCCTTTGGAGCAGAATGTGAAGCTGAGCACAGATGCAGGTGAGCTTCTAGAAGACCCTACTATGTACAGACGCATAGTAGGAAGTTTGATTTATATGACTATTACCAGGCCAGATTTGAGCTATGCTGTTGGATTGGTAAGTCAGTTTATGCAGGCTCCAAGGAAACCACATTTGGATGCGGCTAGACGCATACTCAGGTATGTGAAGTCCACATTGCAGTATGGACTATTTTATGAGACTGGGGTTCAGATATAGCTGCATGGATACACTGATGCTGATTGGGCTGGTAGTATTTCTGATAGACGATCTACCAGTGGATATGTGTTCTCTTTTGGGAGTGCTGCAGTCACTTGGAGCAGCAAGAAACAGCCTACAGTTGCCTTGTCGAGCACAGAGGCTGAGTATAGGGGTGCAGCAATGGCTGCATGTGAGGTAGCTTGGTTGCATAAGCTACTTTATGATATGCATCAGTCTACAGATGGGCCAGTTGTCATTTATTGTGACAACATGAGTAGTATACACTTGGCAAATAACCCAGTCTATCATGCTAGAACAAAGCACATTGAGGTGCATTATCACTATGTGCGGGAGAGGGTTTTACTAGGTCTTAT
This sequence comes from Lygodium microphyllum, assembly GCF_053477565.2. Lineage (NCBI taxonomy): Eukaryota > Viridiplantae > Streptophyta > Polypodiopsida > Schizaeales > Lygodiaceae > Lygodium > Lygodium microphyllum. The sequence continues at coordinate 31,309,135 of NC_141156.1, read as the reverse complement.
TGATCTAGTTTATGTCAGCACAGAGGATCAGGTAGCTGACATATTTATGAAGGCATTGGGCGCAGAGAAGCTGCGCAAGTTCAGAGACCTGCTTGGTGTGCAGGAATTGGGATTGAGCTCGAGGGGGAGTGTTGAGATATCGAGCTCCACTCGTGATACGCCAGGGTGACCGTTGTGTATTTATGTCACCGACTTGTCAGTTGCAGACGCGGTTGGTACACCGCCCATGAATAATAGCTACATGATAGCTATCCTTATCTACTCTAGTTCGTGGCTCAGCTAGTATGCCACCTTAGTTAGTTGAGTTTGGTTTGAGACCCATATATAGGGTTCTTCTATTTCTTTGTAGTAGAGTTCTTTTTGGCTTACGCAACTAAGAAGAGGAAAACTGTTTTCAGCCTCCACCCTTGTGTGTCTTCCTCCATTGTGCAAGCAAGAAAGCTACAAGTGAGACTCCTTCCTTCTCTCCCACAATCTTGACAATAATATTGGTAAATCTAGATTAAAATCCAAATTAAAAGGAGCCTACTAACTATAGGGGTTTACAATGTAAGAGTGCAGGGTTTAAATTATAGGATAGTAAAGATAGGGCCCATCTTTAGGTTATGGAGGAAAGTAGAGCCTAGGATTCTCTCCCTCTCTAGGTTGAATATCCCATTTGGGAGGGGGGGAACCTAAACCCTAAGAGAATGGCATCCTCTCTCTTTCTCTTTATGTGTGCATGTATGTGTGTATTGCTAGAGTAAGTGATCACACAGATAACAATGTGTTACTCTATCTTACCCTATCTACACATATTCTCAAAGTGTGATGTGTGAGGGAGAGACAAAGAGAGAAATAACTAGGGCCAAAAAACCACTTGAAAACGATTATCTCAATAACCTCTTAAATTTTTACTAGATGCCTATACTAACAACCTAGCAACTCTCAAAGGGGCTAAAATAGTAGCATGGCTAGTGTGCACTCATCTCCTACTTTACCTTTTTGCCTCTCAAATAGGCAAAGAGGATAGGAACTAAGGTAACAATAATAGGGGTTCAATGTAAGAGCCCATGATTAAAGTTATAGGTTATGAGGGCAAGTAGAGACTAGGCTTCTATCCCTCTCTCTAGGAGAGAAAATATACCATTTGGAATATTGGTTTCACATGAATCAATTAGAATATGAACTTCTAAAGAGAAAACTTGTGGTATTGAGGCTAAATAGGGTAAATAAGATAGGTTCATGTTTACATCATGGGACCAAGTAGAGCCTAGGGTTCTCTCCCTTTCTCTAATCCAGCAATTATACAATTTTGAAGGGGGCTAAAGCCCCAAGAGAATAGGATCCTCCATCTTTCTCCATGTGTGTGTATATATTATGAGGTACATGCTAAAATGGCTAGATAGAAAAAGAGAAAACTTCATCACTTTTACAAAAAGGATATACTAAGAAGCAAGTGGTCTAAGAATCATAGAAAGAATAGGGTCACTCACGTCTCACATATAGCAATGTGCTACTCTACTTTACCATGTGTACACATATTCTCAAAGTGTAGATTTGAAAGAGGGAGTGAGAGAGGGGCCTTAATAACCTCTTAAATTGTAATTGGATAGCTATACAAATGATGCGAGCAACTCAAAAAGGGGGGGGGGGGAATGGCAACATGGTTGGTGGACACTCTCTCCCTCTCTCTAAGAGAGCAAACATACCATTTCTAATATTGGTTTCACCTCACTTGATTAGAATATGAGCTTCTATACTAAAAGAGAAAACTTGTCTTGTTGAGGCTAAATAGAGTCTATGGTTCTCTCCCTCTCTCGAGAAGAGCGAATATACGATTTTGAAGGGGGTTGAAGACCCCAAGAGAATAGGATCCTCCATCTTTCTCCATGTGTGTGTATATGTTATGAGGTACATGCTAAAATGGCTAGATAGAAAAAGAGAAAGCTTTCTCACTTTTACACAAAGAATATACTGAGAAGCAAGTGATCAAAGAATCATAGAGGGAATAGGGTTCACATCTCACATATAGCAATGTGTTACTCTACTTTACCATTTGTACACATATTCTCAACGTGTAAGTTTGAAAGAGGGAGTAAGAGAGAGAACTCGAACTCCTAGAGGGCATAGGATTAGAGAGAGAGAGAGAGAGAGAGAGAGAGAGAGAGAGAGAGAGAGAGAGAGAGAGAGAGAGAGAGAGAGAGAGAGAGAGAGAGATGCCAGGAGTCATATTTCACGGCGGATTCCGTGCCACGGTGGATTCCGTGAGGTTTTACGGTGGATTCCGTAAACTTTGATGACCGGGGCTCATACACAAAGTGGATTCTTTGTGCGAGAAGTTGATGGGGATGCCTGTCCTTTTCGAGCATTTCATTAATTTAGTGTGTACATGGTTGATTCCATAGCGGGTGATTCCGCAAAATGCATATTAAATTAATAAACGTTTATGAGTTTAGAGTGCGCACTCGTAATAAATTAAGGTTAGGATTTATTTCTAACCAATTGATTTATTTATGTAGCTGAAGACTGCTAGGTATTCACTTTTGTCGGTTTAATTGTATTATTTTACTAAGGATTGTGAATGCTTCAGTTGATGTGTAGAGATAGCAGCAGGCGGAGGAAAGCATTGGAGGATAGCGAGTATTTGATTTATGGATTATATTTTGATGGGCGCATACCCTAGACATGGCGCCTATATTTGTCACGCCTATTTATTGAGGCGTTGGATATTTATTATTATTTTGTATGCGCATGGGCGCACGATTATGTTATTTCTACTTGGACATTGTATTGGGCGTGCCAGACTCTTTGGGCACTGTCCATTAGCTTTATTCCTATTTTGTGTTAAAGCAAACTCAAAAGCTAAAAGCTTGCTATTTTGTAATTTGGGCTATTATTTGAGCTTGAAGATGAATAATACATAAAATACATGCTTTGTGGAGCTCTCACACAAGGCATGGGGGGAGATTACACCCAATTGGTCTCTTGCTCTTGTCGTTCATGCTTTTTACCTTGTAATTTGTGCAAAAAGTAGAGTTCTATTGTTCTTGGGGACCTTTCGGCATTCACTACGCGAGCGTACAACATCCGATCTGCGCACCAGTGGTATCAGAGCAAAGCTGAGATCAAGAGCTTCCAATCGCTACCCATCTCGAGCGAAGGCGGAGCTCCTGGAACGATTGGGCTCTACGGTCAATCTCATCGCGAACGGTCGATACAGGCAGATTCCTGGCGATCAAGAACCCCTGTTTCCATCATCAAACTGCGAAGGACCGGTCTGCAGAGGCGGAGGACCACTTCCAACTCTCCTACATCAAGTCGTCAAAAACCAGAGATAAGCCATATTCTTTGCCAAGTTTAAAAGCTTTAAACTTTAAGTTATAAAGCTTAGTCAATTAGAAGCTTAACTAAAGCTTCAAAGAGAAAAAAAAACGATTCATGATGAAGGACGGCGGGCTGTTCTGAGCGCCGAAAATTGCGGCGAGGACATATTCTTGTCCTTAAAATCGACGATTGATCAGAAGCATTAAGCCTCTTAATGCCATAAGTCACCTAAAGCCATTCAATCATTCAAGTCTTCAAAGTTCCTTCAAGTCAAGTTCTGCAAGTTCCACAAAGCAACTAAGTTCTGCAAGTTTACAAACTCTGCAAGTCACATTAGTCTGGTACTCTGCAAGTCAGACAAGTCAACTGGAGTCAAAACTGACTTCTGTCCAAAACTCATAGAAGGGCTGTTCCTGCGCAGAAACTCCGAACTGCAAAGTTGTTCATTGGAAGGTACTCTACGCATACGCAGGTTTGTTGAAGCATTTTCAGCATATGAAGAAGGATAAAACGCAGATTTTTCGAAGATTGTGAAAGCCACACCCAAAAATACATAAGCCTTGTATTCCCGAACTTGAGCTACGCTCATCCCGCTAACTTGATTTTGAGTAAGAAAGGTCTTTTGAGTTTTGCAGGATGACGGAACCACATATGGATGATTTAAGGCTGAAGGCGACCTACCTGAACCTACGATGGAGCAAAAGCTAGACTTAATTATGATGCAATTGGATGAAGAATGAAGGGCTAGGCAAGCATTGCAAATTCAATTGGCAAATTTACAAAGATCGTCTACCGACAAAGAAGAACCTCAATCTAAAGATCTTATCCGACGTACCATCGACGCGACTCTCGAAGCTCAAACCATTTGTAAGGAATCAAAGATAAGTAAAAGAAATTTCAAATTCCGTACTTTCAATGGCACTCGAGAGGGAAAAACTGTTCTTGCATTCATTAGTCAGTTTGACGACTACTTTCATGAGGAAACCTATGCAGAAAAGATAAAATCAAATGTGTCACTAATCATTTAGTGGACATAGCATCTCTTTGGTGGACTGTAGTACGCAAGAGTATAGATTGTCCCTCTACCTGGGAGAATTTCAAGAAGAAGTTTATGCAGAATTTCCTTCCTCCACAATTTCATGAGAAAGCTATAAAGCAATGGGATCTTCTTCAGCAACGGGATCGTGAGCCTATTCCTCAGTACACAGAGCGTTTTTGGAATGCACTACTCCAGTTAGACATGCTTGAAGATGTACCTAAAGCGACACACAAGCGCACGTATATGTCTGGACTCCTTGGGCATTACTACGCTGAAGTTAACATGTTCAAGCCTGCTACTCTTGAAGACGCCATTTCACTAGCTCACGACACTGAAGACAAGTTGCAAGGTAGAGACAGACATCCACAGCAATTCCAAGCCAATGGTAACTATGGATCTAAGCAATTCAACTCAAATTTTAGAAGATTTAATCAAGGTCATTTCACTTCATCATCTTTCCGTAAAAATTGGGCAAAACCTCATGCTTTACCATCCAATGTTAATCAAAACCCTAAGCCTATTCCACAGCCAAATCCTAATGTCCCTAGGCTTCCTGCCATTGCAAACAATGTAACCAAAGCCAAACCAATAGTATGCTATAAATGCCACCAGCCTGGACATCTAGCAGCAATTTGCCATTCGAAGAAGCCACCTACCCATAGCAACTACCTTGGAGCAATGGACGATGAAGAACATGAAGATATGCCTGATTTCACAGAAGATGAGAATGATACTACTACTCCTTCGGATACTTTACCAGGTATGCCAACTCCACATTCTTTATTGACTATGAAATGTTTGGTGCATGGAAAGGAAAAGATTATTTTGCATGACGACGGTAGTACTCATGATTTTATTTCAGCAAAGCTAGTAAAGGAATTGAAGTTACAGAATGTACCTATGCATTATCGCATCAAAGCAACATTCTTAGGCACTAGGTATAATGGTACACAGGAAGTGCAAGACTTAGAGATTCAAATTGGTCAATACACTGAAAGAAGAAATTTTCTAGTTGTTCCATTACAGTCGAGTGACATTATTTTAGGTATGCCTTGGCGTCATCAGCATAACCCAAATATAGACTATTCCACACATTCAATGAATATTAGTTTTCAAGGAAAACCTATTACATTGTATGATATGCATGCATCTAATGTTTTTCCACTGCTTTCGCATACTCAAGCTAAACGTGCATTACGCAAGAGTAGTAAATCTTATCTCATTTGGGTGAATGAAGTGCAAGTAAAAGAAAATCATATGCACCCTAGGCATAAATAATTTATTGCATATTTTAAGGACTGTTTTGCCGAAGACCTACCACCTGGTTTACCTCCTTCACGTCCAGAAGACCATAAAATAGATTTGATTCCTGGCACACAACCACCTTGCAAAGCACCATATAGGCATAACCAGATAGAGCAAAAAGAAATTCAGAGTCAAGTTGAGGAATTACTAAATAGAGGATTGATTAGACCTAGTAGTTCTCCATTCGGTGCACCTGTTCTGTTAGTCAAGAAAAAGAATAATACCTATCGTATGTGCATTGACTATCGAGCTTTAAATAAGATCACTGTAAAGAATAGGTATCCAATTCCTAGAGTTGATGACCTTATGGACAAACTGCAAGGATCTGCTATATTTAGTAAAATAGACCTTAAGTCTGGTTATCATCAGGTGAGACTAGATAAGTCAGACATATTGAAGACTGCATTTAGGATACAGTTTGGTCATTATGAATTTTTAGTGATGCCATTTGGATTGACTAATGTACCTGCTACATTTAGTAGAATGATGAACCGTATATTTTTGAAATATCAATATTGTGTAATTTTCTTCTTTGATGATATTTTGGTGCTTAGTCAAAATGAGAAAGAATATTATGAGCATTTGTCATTGGTTTTTCAGTTACTAAAAGATAATCAACTGTATGCAAATGGAGGCATATTTCACAGTGGATTCCGTGCCACGGTGGATTTCGTGAGGTTTTACGGTGGATTCCGTAAACTTTGATGACCGGGGCTCATACACAAAGTGGATTCTTTGTGCAAGAAGTTGATGGGGACGCCTGTCCTTTTCGGGCGTTTCATTAATTTAGTGTGTACATGGGTGATTCCATAGCGGGTGATTCCGCAAAATGCATATTAAATTAATAAATGTTTATGAGTTTAGAGTGCGCACTCATAATAAATTAAGGTTAGGATTTATTTCTAACCAATTGATTTATTTATGTAGCTGAAGACTGCTAGGTATTCACTTTTGTCGGTTTAATTGTATTATTTTACTAACGATTGTGAATGCTTCAGTTGATGTGTAGAGATAGCAGACAGCAGTGGCGGAGGAAAGCATTGGAGGATAGCGAATATTTGATTTATGGATTATATTTTGATGGGCGCATACCTTAGACATGGCGCCTATATTTTGTCACGCCTATTTATTGAGGCGTTGGATATTTATTATTATTTTGTATGCGCATGGGCGTACGATTATGTTATTTCTACTTGGATATTGTATTGGGCATGCCAGACTCTTTGGGCACCGTCCATTAGCTTTATTCCTATTTTATGTTAAAGCAAACTCAAAAGCTAAAAGCTTGCTATTTTGTAATTTGGGCTATTATTTGAGCTTGAAGATGAATAATACATAAAATACATACTTTGTGGAGCGCTCACACAAGGCATGGGGGGAGATTGCACCCAATTGGTCTCTTGCTCTTGTCGTTCATACTTTTTACCTTGTAATTTGTGCAAAAAGTAGAGTTCTATTGTTCTTGGGGACCTTCCGGCATTCACTACGCGAGCGTACAGCATCCGATCTGTGCTCCAGAGAGAGAGAGAGAGAGACCCAAGGGAATAAGGTTAGGTGTATGAGTGTCTATGTATGTGTGTGTGTGTGTGTGTGTGCATGGGATGTGTCTATGTGCACGTGGGGGGTAAACTAAAATAGATCTAGAGAAAAAGAAAAAGTAAGAGAATGAGAATATTAAAGTATCACTAAAGTTTAAAAAAATTCTGAAGCTATCATCTTATTAAACATAAATGCACCAAACTCGTTCCATCTACACAATGTGAGAAAGATAGAGAGAGAAGACTCTAAATGTTAAGAGGATATTGTCATCTCTCTCTCTCTCTCTCCCAACATGTTTGTATAAACAATTTCTATCTAAATGGGCAAAAAAGAGAGAGAAAAATAGAGTGAGATTGAGAGAGAGGTGGCCGTAAACCCTAAGAGGACAAGGTCCTCTATGTGTGTGTGTGTGTGTGTGTGTGTGTGTGTGTGTGTGTGTGTGTGTGTGTGTGTGTGTGTGTGTGTGTGTGTGTGTGTGTGTGTGTGTGTGTGTGTGTGTGTGTGTGTGTGTGTGTGTGTGTGTGTGTGTGTGTGTGTGTGTGCGCGGGCGTGTGTGTGCGCGTGTTTGTATATACTATTTCTACCTACATGCATCCCTATCTACCCTCTTAATCGTTATTAAAAGCTAATAAAATATTCATCTACATGCATGCATTCGACATGCACTATAATAGAAACTTGTCCTAACAATGCACTTAATTAAAACACCGCATTAATAATGCTATAAAAGAAACTTGTCCTAGCAATTCACAAATAAAAACTTCTCCTAACTATTCACAAACTCCAAACTATGTTAACAATGTATTAATACTATTGCAAAAATGCAAACTATATTTTATCCCAAAACACATATTCATCTCAAAATTATACACAAAAAATTAAATTTTTATTTATTTCAAAGTATTTTGAATAGTTGTTCCAACTGGCCAAGTGCAAAGTCCAGACCTTGATGTGACAATCAACAATGCCAATGGTTGCCATCACAAAATCATCATCATCATCATTAGATTTTAAAAATCAAATTGCCATAATATATTAATTTTAAACAAAAATAAATATTGAATACTTATAACAACTCAAATATCAATAGAGAGAGAAAGCGTATGGGGGTAAGCACCACACCCACCACCATGTCCCATGCGACATGACATCCAACATACCTTGTGAGCCATGCCACAAGTGCATTGGGTTTCTTGCGCCCCTACCTACTACCACCGCCTACCCACAAATGCCTATCTATCTGTTTGTCTATTTGTCTCTCCCTCACCATAGCCCGCTAGTGGTGGATTGGGTGGGGCTCTAGCAAAGCGATGGCTTGACATGTTGTAGTAGTCCCTTCTCCACATTCTGTGCTAGTGCATGTGCAGTGTGTAGTAGGGTGGATTAGCGCAACTGTGTGTAATGAACCATATGTGGATATGGGTTGATGAATACCCTCGGATTGTCTTAAAGTGGAGTGTGCTTGAGTACATGTGACTAGGTGCAGTGCATGGTACATTTTGTGCTTATATTATGCACTATTCAATGTGCATTATACACTAGTCTATGAACATGAATTCATTAACCTCGAGGAACAACCCATTAAAGCAATCTATTTCTTAGAGATAGCAACACAATAAGGCATGTGATTGGCATATAATGCTAAGAGTAGAGATATATGGATATTTCAAGGGCTTTTTTCTCACCTAGTATTATTTTAAAAAAGATCCAAGGTACCCTTTATCCATTCTAGTTCAAGAAATATGAAAAGAACATGCATATGTAGGCAAAGCTTGCAAGAAAATGTAATGATTGTATGCTACATTAGAAAAGCCTTGAGGATCAAGACTTACAAACCCAAATTTAACCTCTTTAAGAGCTCCTTAGCTTATCATAAGCAATGTAAGCTCAAGGTACCCAAACCATCCATGAGTACCACATTTAAACTTACATTAAGAAGGAAAATATTATACACCCTTCAGAATAACATCCACCAAGAAATCTTTTTGACCTAAACTTGTGATTTTTGCATATTATATTATCAATTTGATTAGTTCGATATGGAGTAGAGTTGTATAGCTAGGCTTATGTGCAACAATTAAGACAAAATCTTAGAAGATTATGAAGAGATATCATGGTGTGATGTAAGCCTTACAAGAATAGTGTATAGTGCCATTAGGGAGAATATGGACTCAAAAAGAGCCTCGTAAGAAATTGATTAGCTAGCCTTAATCTTAGATTAGTCCCTCTTTAATGGTCATTATTGCATGCCTTTTTATCCCTTGGATCCCCTCCATTCCTAGACCATCAACTTTTTGTGGTGGATCCTATCTAGAAAGGAGGGAGGTCTTTGTTTCTTTTCACTCTAGTAACTAGCCTTTTTTATCCTCCAAGATGGGATTGCCACTCTTTTGAATGTGCCACATCAGTAACTTAGATTTATTTTTATCCCAAAAGATGATTTATTTAAAATTTTCACAAAAGATGGGTTTTTTCTCTCTCAAAAGGAACCCAATCATATTGCAAGTTGAAATGCTCATTTTTTGTATAATTTTTTGCATTAAAGGCCCTCCAAATTAGTTCATCCTCTAAGATGGCACCACCACTCTTCCAAAAGTGCCACATTAGCAACTTAGATCTATTTTTATCCCAAAAATGTTTTTTTAAAGTTTTTCACAAAAAATGAGTTTCTTTTTCTCAAAAGCACCCAATTGTATTGCAAGTTGAAATACCATTTTCTATGCACTTTTTTGCATTAAAGGCCCTCCTAATTAGTTTATATTTTTAATACCTATACATGTGATACCTAGGATCGTGAATAGATAGTTGTGTACCTACTTTATGCTTCACTACTCCTCCTAACTTCCATATCAGCAGGGTGGACTAGTTTTGATCCCAAAAAGTGATTTTTTCCCTCCCCTCTTAAAACATGGTCTTTTTCAACTTTAGTGATACCTAACTATATTCTATACACACATAAGTATTTTTCATGCTCTCTTTTTCCCTCTAGCCCTTCTAAATCAATATTATACCATGAAAAATTAATCCTTTGGAACATAAGAAATTGTAAGAGGAAGGTGGATTTACATGTTCATGTAGATAAAGTGTATACTATTGCAAAATCCCCTTAGCAAGCATGGCCTGGATCCAAGAGCTGCTTTCCAATATCATTTGGAGGGAAATAAAAATATTGATTTTTGGGTGGATGGTTCCTTTTATCCTAATGATCCTAACAATAGCCTAAAATTATTACTCACTTTTATCTAGGACAGTGAAAATGGTCTACTAGCTTATTAAAAATGCTTAGATGGAAATATTCATATTCATCAATATTACCAATCAATGTTATATAGCACTTTTCAAACTTTATTACCCTCCCAAGGTTTAAATGTATTGCAAAGAGCCCTGCAAGATCAACAAATCAAAGTGCAAAAGCTTGAAGAAAAATTGTAGTAGTGTCTTGGGGAGTCCACCTTATAGAACATGTAAGATACCACGTGAGTTCAAAAGAAAATGTATCATATTTAGTAAAATTTATAGGATTATATTTACAAAAGGGGTTTTTAAATTATAATTAAAAAATATGTAAGTTTAGTAAAGTAAAAGGGGTCATTTAAGGCCTTATATCATGTAAAAAAATGCACATTATATAGATGATTTCTTATAGGTGGACCCCCTGGGAGTAGTGTAAAGACAAGGGGCAAGAGATGGCCAAGGACACACAAAGAAATTCAACCTTGGAGGAGAAGAATGCTAAATTAAAATTTCTTTTGAAATAAATAGAAAAGGATAAAAACATTACTAAAGTAAAGTTGCAAAGGTGCAAGTAAACTCCCATTGGTTATAAGGAAAGAAAATGTCAATTACTACTAATGCTATAACTATCCTTGGATGGTGGAGCGCAAAAAAGATGTATGCAAGTTAAGGTTTATCATTTTCTATTGAAAGATAATCTAAATCTACTATATTCCCTAAAAAGATCTCTTTTTTATCGAAAACTTTTTTGTTGATGATCGAGGCCAAGTAGGGTCAACAGATGGAGCTTCTAAAGTCATTCTTAAAAACACAAGCATTTGATTGGAATTTTGAGAGACCCTTGACATCAAGCTCTCTGGCTTGCTATTTTGAATGAGATTCTTATGGATGTTCTTAATAGTTTATCTATAGAAGAAGTTCAAATAGCATGTGATACATTCGGGGTTAATTAACAAGGCTATGAGGCTATATATGGTATGATAGCAAATGCATTGGATTGTAGTAAAATAAAGCACATGGTTTTGCCTCATCCATTTTGGCTAAGAGCTATAAGATGAGCACAAAATATATCCATTGCTAATTCAATAGGAGAATATTCTTTATCATTGATAAAATAGTAGTGGAGAAAACTAAAGTTAGAAAGATTTCTTATGATTATGGTAACTTCAACAATATTTTTGTTGACCTAGTTAAGCTATAATGTACTATGGCTCATCTCTACAAGGTGCAATGCTTAAACGGTATTGATTTATCCTACTATAACATTATAAATTCAATATAATACACTTGTTTCTACTAAGTTCGTGCCAACTATAAATGCCAAGTTTTATTTCCACCTTGGAATTTGTTATCAAGCTTAACAAAATTCAAATTGTAAAGGGATGCAAGCTGGAGATGGTGGGTCTTACATTGATTAATTATGGCATGCCCTATGCAAAAGATAGTATGCATGTTTGACCATTTAGTGTGTAGTCAAAAAAGGAAATTTAGTAGCTAGTAGTAGTCGAAGCACCCAAGGAGAGCCATAATGTTCTCTCTTGGATCTTCCAACATATTCCATTTTCAGATATAATTTCTAGGCAAAAAAGTAGCAAGAAGCTTTATGTGGAAGAAGTCAAAGAATTCAACATTGATTTGGCCCTTGGGCGGTGATCTCAAGTCTCTAAAGTGTATGTCTGATTGTGACACCACTAAGGTATCGACATCATTGCCTTGTCCATTTTGCATGAAAACAAACTCTTCTAAGACTGTAGATAATATTGCATGGAAGAGAGGAACACTGACTTGCAATAGAAAGGCACCACCGAATAGATCATGACTTGATAAGAATTAAAAAGCCACATTTCCAATTAATAGTGTGAATGTCTATTTTTGCACTTTGCATTGTCTCATGCACAAATTTGACAAGTTGTTGAAGTTACACATCAATTGTGTATACATAATGAAGCCTTCTTCTAGATGTAAGCAGCTATTGAGAAAATCGAGGAGCTATTAAATTCATTAGATGCACATGGAGGCAGGGTTAAGATTAAAATGACTGGAAAACATCATGCCTAACTTATGACGTACACAAAAAATATAAATGAGTGGAATGATAGTGAAGTGATTCTTGAGCAATGATTGGAAAGCCATCAAAGTTAAAGTGGGAGTTATAAAAGATTTATGCAAATGCATTACAGATTTGGAAAAATACCCTAGACTTAAGAATGCTCAAATGCAAAAGTTTGGCATTCTTTTAATAAGCTAGTGTATATAATGTTAAAGCTATTAATAGATCGTTCCACTCAAGTTAAATTTCATATAGTGGTCAATGATTTTGCAAAGCTAGTTGTCAATGCATGGGGAGAAACCAACATTAACCACTATATGGTACGCCTTCAGCTCTACTACTTACAATTCTTTTATATTTGTATACTTTGATATTCCAAATCTAATGTCAATGCTCCATACCTTTGTAGCACATTATATACTCATGGATCATATTTTTTGGAAAAATACAGGTCTCATTATTGGGCTCATGGTGCATATCTCAAAAGTACTTGCCATGGAGGTGGTCACATAAAGAAAAGCTACCTTGTAGAAATGTTTGATTGGTCTTATAGATGTACCTTCAGTTGCTCCATCAAATTGGAGAATGTTAAGACTACCGCATTGACTAAATCTCTCAAGCACTAAATCTAAGTGCGTGATAACGAAAAGTGTCAAAACGCATATCTATAGTGAATAACATGCAGTATGATGCATGATAAGGTGAAAGGAAGGGTCAAAATGGGCATGCATGTAAAATTGCATGTGAACCCCCTTAAGCCCTAATACTAGGTTTAATATAACTAAAGGTTTTTTTGTTCATTTTTAATTTTATACTTCTATTATTGTCTTCTCTTATCCTCTTCTAAAAGTGTATGAGAATTTAAAGTCTTTCGATAATCACAATATTATTAAGTCCATTGTTAAGATTGGAGAGATAAATGCCTTAGAGTATAGTATAGATGATTACATACTTGCTCCTTCTTCACTTGATGCTACCCAATTGTTTGATATTTAGTTTGCTTACTCTTAGTATTGGCTTCTTTATTTGAGGGCTTTCTTTCATGTTACTCCACATCATCATTGGTTTTATACCTTCCATACTACTATAGGGTTAGACAGACCGAGTGATGATTACATATATGATATATTTTGTATAGGTAGTGTGAGATTGCAATTTGATAGTGGTGCTTTGTTTGTGCTACACATGATGTATGTCATGTCCCAGCTTTGACTAAAAGCTTGATCTTAACTCAACGATTGGATGATGATAGGTATCATGTAGCTTTTGGTGATTTTGCATAGAAGATTTCATGTGGCACTCTTATTTTTATTGGAGGTGCCAAGGTTGGTAATCTATATCCCTTAATTGTATCTAGATCCAGTGATCATGTTTTGGCCATGAATGGTCTTTCATATGTAGCTCTTTGGGATTTCCATCTTGGGTATATGTCCCTTAAAGGAATAAAAGTCTTGAACTCACTTGTAGTATTTAATGCCTCTTAACTACTCATGTTTTGATACATGTGATAATTGTTTATATGGCAAGCAGACTTGCAACTTACATAAAAGCTTTGGTTCTATGCACGTAGGTGACCTATTGGCTCTTATGTATTTAGATGTTTGTGGTCCCATGCATTGTGAGTTATTAGGTGGTATAAAGTATTTTGTTACATTCATTGATGATTATTCATGTAAGGTTTAGGCCTATCCCATAAAGCAAAATCCAGAATATTTGCCTATGTTTCAACACTTTCTTACTATGATTGAGAACCAATCTAAGCATAGGCTAAAATGATTATGATTTGATAATGGGGTTGAATATGTCACTAAGGCATTTGAGCACTTTTGTGATGTTGAGAGAGATATTAAACATTAGTTGACCGCCCCTTACATTCCACCCTAGAATGGTGTTGTAGAGTGTATGAGTAAGATGATTTAAGAAAGAGTTTGCAATATGCTTAGTGAGGTAGCCTATTGGCTATCTATTACCTTTTTATGAGAAGATTAGTCAAATAGATTGTTCCTAATCAGATGATGAGAAAGCTAAGATGGCCAATATCGCATATGCATTTGCAGTGGGCAGCTTGATATATGCTATGATAACCACTAGACCTAACATAGCATTTGCAATGGGAGTCGTGGCTTATTATAGGGCAACACTTGGTTGGTGATATTGGGATGCCATGAAGGGTATTATGAGATACCTCAAGGGCATTGCAGATATGTACATTTGTTATGGTAGGCAAGATACTAGAGTCGTGGGCTACATAGAGTGAGATTATGTAGGACATCAAATGGTTCGAAGTCTACCTATGGCTATGTCTCCACTTTTGTTAAAGGTGTTGTTTCTTTGATATCTAGGGTGTAGAAATGCACATCCTTGTCTACTATTAAGGCAGAGTACATTACAATCATTGAGGCTTGCAAGTAGGCCCTATGATTAGGCTGTCTAGTTGTAGTCCTTGGTATGACTGTGACTCCTACATTGTATTCAGACTTTATGAGTGCCATCTAGGTGGCACATAATTCATTCTTTCATATGAAAACCAAGTACATCGACATCTGTTATCATTTTATTAGAGAGGTGATAAGGACAAGTAGATAGAGCTTGTCAAGATCTCTATATATCAATATCTTGTAGATTGCTCACTAAAAGTCTCCTAGTGGAATGTTATGCCTTTCTTAGAAATTAGATGGACATAGGATGTGATGATATCTTGTTATACTTATATGTACACTTTGTACTTTGTCACTTTTTTCTTATTTTCTTTGTACTTAGGCATATTTGCCTTTAAGTGGGAGGTTGTTGGGGGTTAAAGGTCACTTGTCCTTAGCTGTTTACATTTACTTTGTACATAGTCCCCACACACATATACACTACGAGACACGATTGCCCATCACCATCACTTTATTCTTTATTCTTTCTATGTGTAGCATATCCAATTTATTTAATTAACAATGCGTGGCCATTCCTATTTTCACCTCCTCACATTCTTGCCAATGAGTTTTCATGTTCATATACCATTGTATAAGCTTGAATTAATTTATTTTCTATTTACTAGATTAAAATATTTTTACAATTTAAATATGATAATTAATAAATAAATTACACTATTTATATATTACACACACATATATCAATTATAAATATTTTTTAATAATTTTTTTTAAATTAGTATTAGTTAGATATATATTTTAAAATTATAATTATTATTCTAAATTTATTTCAAATTATTGATAATTTTCTAATTTATTTTTTATTATGATTATTTTTTGATTCATTAATATTTATTTTAAAGTCTTTGATGAATTTTGATATTCCAAATATTGTCAAAATATTATGAGTTTTATTTCATTTTTAGTAAAATTTTAAAATTTATTTTTAAAAACTTTAGGTAGATTTTTGAATTAATTTTTTTACAAAAAAAAGCATACACATATAATACATATTCATACACTCACAAATAAGATAAAAAGGGAAGGAAAGAAAAGAAAACAAGATAGAGAGAAAAAATAAAAAACAGAATTTATTAAAGTTCTTTAAGAACTAAGGGGGGCATGTTGAGCATGGTGACCCCCTATCCCTACAAATCAATGAGGTGCCCTACGACTCGCTGCCCAAAACCCTTCCTAAGATGGAAACCTACATGAGCACAATGTAGTTTAGCATTGCAAGGCAACCTGAGATGAAGAAGGTAGGGTGGAAAATCCCATGTAAAGATAAATTAAGAAAGCTATTTTTATATATTTCATAGCATGAGTAGTATGCTTGATTAAATAACTAAAATACACCATGTTATTAAAGGGAAGGCAGTAAGGGACCTAAAACAGAGCAGTGATTATAAGCTTCAAAGAAGTAGGTATAAAAAAGGAATTAATTAGAGATATGGGCTAAAAGGTCCTCCCTTAGTTGGTTAGTGGTTTGTAATTGTGCAACAACTTTTAATTGTCTTTGATTCAATACCACTCACTTTGCGGAATCTATTTGTGTTCAAACTATCGCCCAAAAGGGTTTGTTGCACAAGGCCCTTGCTTGAGAAGATGCTGATTTTTGCAAAAAGTGAAAGCCTAATGAATGTTAGATGCAAAGCTCTGCATCTTCCTAGATTCATAATTGTGAACCCCATGGTGGAAAGATTGCCTCCTAAGTCAAATTCCACTTTTCTAGTTAGTTGAGCAAAAAGAACATCTTTTCCATTTTCTAATTTTACTAACAACTTAGATGCAGGTGCAATGTCTATTTCTAGTCTTTTTGCACACATTGGTGAGATAAACGAGTGGGTACTTCCAGACTCAATCAAAATCTTAAAGGCTTTATCTGAACCACTAAGAGTTGGTAATTTGGGCTCTTCTTGTTTAGAGCAATATGTACTGTTGCTCTTTCCATGTCCACCTCTAAAGTGGGATCTTCATCTTCATCACTTCCTTTGTCTTTTCCCTTGAAGATTACTCCAATTATAACTTTTTCTTTTGTTGTTAAAATTGCTTGATTGTGACCACAAAATTGTACTTGTCAAATTGTTTGGTCTAAATTTGGGCATTGAAGTAGATTTTGAAGGCCCAAATGGTTTGTATTCAAATGCTACCTATTAGAGTGCAGTGAACACAAAAGTGTCTAGACAAGACTAAAAGAAAATGAACATCAGAGAAAGGGAGACAAAAGAGATAGAAGAACACAAAAATCTATAGTAGTTAATGAATGCTGAAATAAAGAGGGTAGATATATAATGGCTGTAGACATATCTCCTCAAGCCGAATCTCTCTCACCAGCACCAACTAAAAAGCAAGTGTGTAGGAGTAGGTTGCCAAGTAGGCTAAATAGGAGAAAAGAATGTAATAAAATAATGCAACTGGCTAGCAAGGACAACCTGATCTGAAAACTATTGACTACAGCATAAACAAACAAAATAATCACCAACAATCAATCCTCCAGTTGTTGCCACATGGCACCATCACCTGCCTGACAAATTGCCCGTACATTGTATTTATTGAAAATGCTCACTGACTAACATGAATAATGAATCATGCCATCCGAGAGTACCTCTGAGAGAATTGACTACACCAATGGTAACCTAAGAAATGCTAGTCTAGGGGGTGAATAATCTCTAACACCCCCTCTTAGATCATGGATGCGGCATAAGGCTCACGAATTTTAGAGTGTTGTTGTAGAAGAAGCAAGAGAAACACAAGAGTGTATGGTAAATGCTGAGTGAAAAAAAAAAAATACAAAAGAAGATCATGAACAAAAAATGATGAACATTGAATCATGTTGAATGAATCATATTAATACAATTTAGCAAAGCTTTGAGATGATTACACTACCCTAGTTGATCACAGAGTAGCACCTAAAGGGAATCTGTAATGTGAAGGGAGCAAAAATGCAATCCTCAAGGGTTGTCTGAGTGAAGAAGATGATGAGTAGTAATCATCGTGTGCTCTTTAGAGGGTGGAAATCAACATGGAAACCTATTATGATAGCAAATGTAGTTGAAATAGGGTATGCATAAGCAAAATGCAAATCTGTCTAGGCTATAAACCATGAACAAGAGCCACATGCGAAGCAGAAAGGGAGCTGAACAGCAAAACCTAGATACTGACTATCGAGATAATGGTTGCCAACAGACAATTTGATGTCACCAGCATGCAAAAGAAGGTTGCCAATCAGTTGGAGGTGGAGTGGTAGCATATGGGAGGCCAAATCTTCCCTAAAAATGTAGCCACATCTTCCCTTAAAGGTTGATCTTATTTCCTACTAATACAATACTAGGACACCTTAGCAGTAAGTGAATGAGATCAATAGACACATGGCATCAATTATTACTCCTTTTTTAAAACATTCAATCATTAAGGCCATAAGTGCTACTAATCTAAGTGCCCAACAATAACAAATAAATAGGTCCACATCAACTACAATGGTTGGATTTAGAAACTAGGCAAACAACTAGCCAAGATAGTTAATGTACTCTAGAGAGAAGAATCCAAGTAGAATGCATATTCCAGATCCAAACATTTCAATGTTTTGATTTCACCTATTTCAACTCTATTTCCTAACCAACCTTGAGAAGAACCCTTCAAATCAAATCTTGTGTGACGGATAAAACAATTGCATTTTGATCTAACAAGAAGTTTGCGTCTCCTACCAAGGCTAACTTGAATATATCATGGAGAAAGTACCAAAAGGGCAAAGAAAAAAACAAAAAGAGAAGAATATGAAGAGCCAAATGAAGACCAGAAAGAGCAAAAAGGGAAAAAGCTGGATGCTTTGATAAATGGTATTGCAGATACTGATGTTATATATGATATATATGTTTTATTTGACGAAGATATACAGACTAAAGATGTGACTAAAAGTAGAGATGCTACAGAGCTTGTGGATGCAAATGATACAATGCAGTATATGTAGATAGATGGAAAATTGCGACACCACCCTTAGTGTTAATAGATTAGCAATCTGAGTTTATATTAGTGGGCTACGCCTTTACGATGTTGTCACATGATTTGTTGGGACATGTATGTGACCAATGAGCATTTTTATTCTGGTCAACGTAATTATTTTATTATTTTTAGCTGGCCAACTTTTTTGTATTCATGGCCTATTTATAGGCCGGGCTTCCTCCTCAATCGAATCACTTATGTTACTATAACATTTGTAGGTCCTATTGCAAAGAGGGAGCCAATGTTAATGCCTATTCTATTGGTGATTCACCCTGGTATTGTATTGTCTCGTCTTGATATATGGACTACATTTCTCGAGCATTCCTTTGAGTTCTCTTTGTAGTATTCTTCCCTTTCTTTACAGTCTCTCTCCTCTCTTGTGTTCTGTAGTCTATTACAGCAGTCACACACTCCACCAATAGAGAAGGTGGCAAGAGAGAAGAGGGTGAATATGATAAATCATGGGCAAGTGCTCTTGTTTTGCAATATGATTCGTGCTCATTGGCTTGGTATGGGTTGGGTGCCCCTCTCACATTACAAACCCACAATCTCATGCCATTCCATAGGGCTGAAAGATCACTTCTATTGGATCAAAAACCATTAGGTGTTTCACCAACAGCCAATCTAGCAAAGATAATAGCTACTTCAACAATCATTCTCCATTTTCCATACAAACACAAAAGGTTTTTTAGCAACAAATAGATATGATGTTGTCTAAAGACAGAAACCCAGCAAGCCCCATATATTCACACTTTACTTCCTATCAAGAAGGGAGTGAAATGCATGAATGGTAGCTGCAAAGTTTTGTTGATGTGGCTTCTTACCTTCCTTTAGCATTTTCCTAAACAAAAGTAAGGTCTTTACTTCTTGGCCCTGCTTCATATATGCTGAGAGCTTTGCAATCCAACACACAACATCACGACCTAACAAGTCATTGAACAAATTATTGCCTCCACAATGTTTCCACACTTTCCATACATATTCACACAAATGCTACTGATAAAGAAATTTGAAGTGAATTGAAATCATTCCTCATGGCATCAGCATGTTATGCAACCCAACTTCTCATGATTTGGACTGAAATCATTCTTACTGGCACTAGCATGTAGTGCAATCCAACTTCTAATGGTCTTACTTTTAAGCATTGTCCCTCCTCTAAAGTAGATTGTTCCTTCTCTACAACAACACATGCTTGAAGGATAATTATACATGTTTGCTAGTTTGATTTCACTCCTGCACATCGCATCATGTTTGAGAGTTTGATCTCACTCTTGCCCATTGCATCTATGTGTAGCATAGTAGAGCTCTCTCTCCTTGACCCTACTCAAGGTGTATTGACAACACTACATTCCATGAGACTGTATCAAGTTGCAATAGTTCAATAAACATACTCTTTGCTATCACAAAGTTTTTAGACTTTCCATAGGTACTCAATAAGGCCTTACCAAGAAAAGTACTAGAATTAAAACCTTTTATTTGAGCATCATAATTCAGAGCTCGGTAGTGTTCAACAGTTTGCAGTGTTCAGTATTATTATCAGTATCTAGTAGTGTTCAATATAATTCAACATTTACATCCTAGTACCACAGGCTTGCTCTAAAATCTAACGTTAGGATTACTTTAGATCCATGCTATATTACTTGGTGGTACCTTTTGTGTAGCCAAGCTGATGCCAAAAACACAACAAGGCCACACTTGAAGTCCGCATCATGACCCACATGTCCATGGTAAGAACGTGTCTGCAATAACGCAAGTGATGCATAGGGTGGAGCCAACGATCAAAGCCTCAATAAGGGGCCATTGCCTCTTGAAGGCATCGAATAGCATTTATGGAGGTTAGTGACATGTTGTACAAATTGCAAATGGAGAAGTCGTGGGGGCATTGTTCGGAACTAATATGAAGTGGGGAGAGGAGCTAGGTCATTATCATCCTGTTCTTGCACCAGTCTATGATGGTGATGACGATGATCATCAGAGGAAGAATTAGCCACAAGTAACACCATTTTGTTGACCTTCTCCTTCTACTTTCCCTTGCTCCATTTCTTTTCCTTCTACTTGTTGCTACCAGCTTAAATCTTGATTGACTTGGGAGGGGGACACAAGAGGCTTTCTACTTCTTGGGAGCCATTTATGTTCACATCAGACTCACAAAGATGGACTCGCACATCAAAATCAGAGAGAGGAAGGATAAAGGTAGAGTCATATTTTGATTTGTGTTAACCTATTTATATTAAACTCATCTTTCTTTCTTCTAACCAATGCTTCATTCACATGATTTGCAAGTAAAGTGGCTTACGATCAAAACAACATCAAATGAGCTCCTCTAATCTTCTTTAAACATTATTTAGACACATATTTTGCTTAGGTTAAGAAATGATATCATCCTTTCATTGTGTTAGCATAGTTTCATCACATGTAACTTGGTCTATCTATATATGAGTTGAAGCCTTTGTAAAAGTCAAAATGTTGATGCATTTATTCTCTTTTCGCTATGTTTATTTCGATATTGATAACAAATGTTACCAACTTATGTTAACACCGTTGGATTTTTTCCTAAGTAAGAAAAGCCATTATTAGTTGTGGTTTTTTTGACTTTTCAAAATTTATTCAATTTTCCATTTTGATGATTTGAAGTGCATATTTGTAATATCTCTATCAGTTGTTGTAACTTTGGCTATATACATGTAAATTCAAGTCTTTGGAAAGATCAACATGTCTCATGCATATGTCAAGATCATATTGCTATGTTCCTTTCACTATTGACAACAAGTATTAGTGACTTGTGTTAACACCAGTGAACATTTCAACATCCAACATTCTATCTTAGGTTTGTATCCCAAAAATTTCTTAAGTAACTAACACTTCTTTCTGCGTGCCTTTCCTATTTACACATTAAGAGAGTTGTGTCACCTCTCCACTACACAACATTCTATCGATTGTTTGTACTCCCTCATTATATTTTGTGAATGTAAGACTAATCAATATTATTCATATCAATGCACTATTACAAAAAAAACAAGTAGATAGAATATAATAGCTTACCATAAGATGCACACAGAAGTGACAAAAACCAAGGTAACTAGACAACCTCCCTTCCTCTAAAAACCCTCTTTGCAGGGGTAGGGGACATGTCCCAGGGTGAGATGCCTCAACAGGTTGTGTGTACGCCTTGCTCATCAACCAATGACTCTTTTAGTATATGCTTGCCAGTGCGAATAATCTGATGAATGATTATGCATATGCAAATGAAGGAAAAACAAGCTCTTTATCGGATGACGATCTTATGGTGGCTAGCATGGGGACAAAAATAGTTTTATAGCAGATTGCTGCCTTCCAGGAGAGAGCAACCATCTTTTATTTTATGGGAAGGATTGCTTTGATTCCCCATATTAGAGCATGGTTGCAATCAATGGTGTTGAGTGATGATGTGTGTTAGACCGATGCTTTAGGGCAAGTGCAAGCCCCTCTTGTAGAGGAGATTTATGATGGCCCTAAATGTTTTTTTAAAAGATTCTCTTTCATTCTTTAAATGCTCGGGCACAGACAATGTAGTGCATCCCTCTGTTTCTGGATGATCACTTGGTTCATATGTCCCATGGAGGCCCATGGAGGAAATTCAGGATATTCTTAGACAAGCATGCTTGATTTGGGTAGAAGTGGTTAACTTCCCTTCTCACCTTTGGCAGCTTCTTCCTCTAGTATTGAGATCTCTTGATTAAGTTGTGGTGGAGTCCCTTTTGGCCTCTTGGAATAGGAACAGAGCCTTCATGCTTTGGGATACTAGAAAAGCTTGGCCTAATAAAATTCGTTTTAAGGCACTAGGGTTGTATGTGTTGGTTTTTGAGCTAAAATGGGAAACTTTTGTAGGTCATTGTTTCAAATGTAGCCAATTGGGTCATCTTGTCTCTAAATGTAATCATGCTCTAGAGGTTTTGCAGTGTGGTTTAAAACTTGAGGTGGATATGTAGGAGTGTGAATGCCAAGCTGTGTTGCAACAATTTGTTTCTCTCCCCACGCCTCCTGTTTCGCATGGAAATGCTAATACGGATACAGTTTAGGTTGGGGTTGTTGGTGAGTTGCATCCTGCCTCTTAGGTTCAAGGATCTAAGGATGCTCCTTGGGTTTCTATGGTTAAAGGCCATGCTCACTAGGAAGCTTGTTTGATTCTTGCATATTCAACCTTTGATAATATCACATAGACTTTCCTCTCTAGAAACGCTTGCTAACTCCACCACACTCACCCAAACCAATCCATCTACCTATGCTTAGTTTCTATATAGGTTACTTGTTATTTTTCTATAAACATGTGTGATGTGAATAAGACTTAGTGCATATAACTAATACATAGCTAGTTGACCTATGTTTCTTTGTTTGCACCACTAAAACTAAGTTACAACTTTGATTTTGGCCTATATTAGTAGGGGTTACAATAGATTATCTTACCCCTTCTCACCCCCGCCTCTTGTAGCATGATAATATGTTAGTGGGGGAGTTGGGGTCTCCCTTAGTGAGGGAGTTGGGTTCTCCCTCCACCCACTATAACTAGGTGCAACACATCACACATAGTTATTAAAGTGCTTTCAACAAAGGGGCTTCTTTCAAGTAACCCTCATTTGCAAATGTCCTCATGTAGCCTTGCGCACTTCAATAGATCCCTTTGCTTTGCACAAGCCTTCATTAGTCCCACAACATGAGGACTAAGTAGTCTTCTTTGGAAAGATATCTCCTTTCTATTGTGAACAGCTTTGATCAGTTCATATATATATGTATCGACAATCCAACCGCAAGGAATCTACTGTCACTTTGTGCTTGAAATCTGGAGACCTTGCATTGGCCTATGGTTGTAGTGGGGCAAAAGAAAAAGCCATGTCTCTATGAGAGCTCACAAGATTTCATGCTTTGCAGGTGTGGAATATGTCATAATCAGATTGATTGGGGCAAACTAAGATCGATGTTGTGATTGCTCCACCATTGCGAGGGACTTTAATACTTTAATACTATCTCAAGTCCTATAAAATACTTTGCCAATAAGTGCACTCCAAGATAGTAAGTCACTACATCCTAAGCAAGAAGCTAGTCCAAGGCCTCTTGTGCTTTTGCAAGTGCACCACATTTGGCATACTTATCCACCACAAGAGAATTTCTGAACACAATCTTGCCCTCCAACATCTACAATCTAACAATCTCATTATGAGTTTTTTAACCATTGTTAGCTGCTCCTATGGCAGCATATGCTTTCAAGGCATAGCTAATTGTGACAATGGCCTCTTCACCATGCCCATGGTCAACATATCCAGCCATGAGTGCCTTCTAGGAGAATGTGTTTGCAACTGATAGCTTATCAAATACTTGTACTTCTATTGCAAGAGAGTTGCATTTGCCATACATACCAACCATCGCATTGCTCGTAGATAGCTCCTTGTCAAACCAACTTCACCATGCACACAAAATCCTTTATCTAGGCATGTGAAATACCACAAGACTTCAAGAAAGGGACAAAAGCTACATCATCCACAAACATATATTGCTCTTGCATCTCCTTAAAACATTGTAAAGCCTTGTCATCCTCATGATTCTCACAATATGCCTTCGTTAGATCAATCCGTGTGATACAACATCTCTTGTCAGTATGCTGTTGAAAACACATGACCTTTTGCAACAGAACCATACCTCCCATACATGTCTACCAACACATTTCCTATTGTAGGATCATTTCCTAAGCCTGAGTTCTTGATCTCAGTATGTATTTCCTAGCCTACACTTTTAATGCCCCCAAGGTCCCACAATCTTTCAAATACATGACAAATGTAATAGCATCGGCAAGTATGCTTTGCAGCTACATCATTTTGTAACATCTCAACGCTTCTTCACAAGGCCCATGTTCTACATACCCAATGAGAATGGCATTCCATGTGACCACATTTGGAATTGAAACACCGGCTGTGCTTCTGTAAGGGAGTAGCGTTTGTAGTACATGTCCACAAATTTACTGGCTACATACAAATCCCCTTCCAAGCCCCTCAAAATAATATTCTCATAGTTATAAGCCTTTGCATGATTAAATAGTGATGGCATATAGCCTGGGTGTGCTACAATTGTCATTATAATCAAAATGATAGAAACATGGTAGCCAAATTTCAGAGTGAGTTGCCATTTATACTGTAATAAAAAAGCTTATCAGTGAAGGCATATAGTCCAAGTTTATTGAAATCTTACCTTAATTGGTTTAATTAGTGAAGATGTTCAATGCTGGATGTGGACTATTCAACGCAAGACGTGGGGGCACGCTGGGTGGCTGGGGCATGTCAGAGGTTGACAAGGCACATTGTCCATGTAGGCTTTATCCTAAAGAACTAGCTGAGGAAGACCACACATAGGACTACACAGTAGGGAGGGCAGTAGAAAATGACCCAAAGATGATGTATTAGAAGGCCTTAAGAAAATGACATGGTGAATACCAAGTTAGTGTGAAGACCATCATTGTAGCACATAAGAAGTAATGCATGACTAGGCAGGGGCGGGGGGGAGGGGGGAGGGAGGGAGGGAGGACATTTGTAAATGGGGGTTACTTGAAAGAAGCCCCTATGTTGCAAAGCACTTTAATAACTATGTGTGCTAAATGTGGTGCTCTTGCAAAAGCACAAGTGCTTGACAAACATATTGTTCATGATGGATTTTCTTGGACTGCACTGATTGCAGGAAATGTGCAAAATGGTCATGGTGATGAAGCTCTAAAATGCTTTGATAAGATGTGGCATTAGCTTTTTCCATCTCAAAGCCAACATGGGCTCGTAACCAGCAATGACCAGCATGCATAGGGGGACCCATGCATGTATTTATCCACAACCCACTACATGGGTGCCATAATATCATCTTGCTTTACCATGATTCATAACAAATACCCCCTCTCTCTATACAATAATCAACCCATACACTCCCTTTCTTAAAATTAAAAAACATGAATTAATGTCCTCATGTAGTCTTGTGCCCTTGAATAGATCCTTTTGCTTTGCACAAGCCTTCATTAGTCCCACGGTCTCCTTTGGAAAGGCAACTCCTTCTCCTCTTAAGGCTCCCATTTTCTCAATTAAGTGTGGACACTGATTCAATTTTTTTGACCTCTTCAAAAAGGTAGGTTGGATTGTACTAGCAATCCAACCACAAGGCATCTACTATCATTTTCTACTTGAAAATTGGAGACCTTGCACTGGCTGGTGGTTAAAGTGGGGCAAAATAAAAAAGCCATGTCTCTATGAGAGCTCACAAGATTTCATGTTTTGCAGATGTGGAATATATCATGACTCATAATAATAAAATATATTGGGGCAAATTAACCTTGCTGTTGCAATTGTCCCACTATTGTCAGGGATCTTTGAACTCGATGTTGTCAGCTTTGGGATGGTGTTGTTGGAGCTTATCATTGGGTGGCGGCTGATCAATGAATCTTTGTTAAGATTGTTCCAAATATTGGAGAAGTACAGAGGAGCACTAATTTTCATGTTGCACACTATCTTGGTTTTTCATGCTCAATAGTTGTAGGGCCACCATCACAACTTGCAAGAATGGGTAGCTCACTTCTCCACCTTTGTCAAAATTTAAAATTTTCCACACACACACACACACACACACACACACACACACACACACACACACACACACACACACACACACACACACACACACACACACACACACACACACACACACACACACACACACACACACACACACACACACACACACACACACACACACACGCCGCACGCGTGTGCGTGTGCATGCATGCATGCACACACACATGCACACGCACACGTACACGCACATGCACAAGTGCACGCGTGCGTGCACACACACACACTATGTGTGTGTGTGTGTGTATGCGCACACGGGCAATTTCAATATACACACTTTCTTAGATCTATCTTTCTCTTTCTCTATCTTCCCTTGCATTTCCCGCACTACCTAAACATTTATTTAGACAACGAGTGTTTAAATTCATTGATTCATAGACTTATCTCTCATATCTCTCTCTCTCTCTCTCTATCTCTCTCCCCTTGCATTTCCCACTTTTGAGCACTAATTTAGACAAAGTGTGTTTATGTTCATTGACTCATAGACCTAGACACGTGTAAGTGTGTATACCTACACAAGGCCATTTAGAGAGAGGCCTTCATCTTGGATGTGCCCAGAGCATTTCAAAGCTTTATCATGATGTCCATGCCCAGATATCGAGCAGTTAAAAAAACCCAAGAGACTACATGTGGCGGTATAAGCTTTTTTTGAACACTTCTTGCACTTTTACAAGTTTAGCACACTTAGCATACATGCTTTCTAATGCAATGCCAAGCACAAAATCACCATTTTTCTATTAGCCCCAACCTATCAACCTTAGCTTGTATCACACTTATCTCATATCCACATCAAACCTTATCAACTCACACTTAGATAAAAGTACGGTTGCAACACTACATGGGAATATTCATTATCTAAAGAGAAATGCATCAAAAATTGTGCTGGCATAATCCATAAATAGTAATCTAGCTCATAAAATGCTTACTTTGTCTCTTGTGAAGCTTTGAACTCACCCACATTCTCTTGCCTATCATCATTTCCATTTGTATAGTCAAAATCTACATAAACATTCTCTTGCCTATCATCATTTCCATTTGTATAATCAAAATCTACATAAACATTACTCTTTGGAAAATAAGGTGCAATGTTGCTTTGGAGTAACTACACAACATTTCAACTGCCATTTTTGCTATTGTTGTCATTCCTTATATCCAACAAGAGGCACTTAAGAGAGCACACCACATTTTGAGATGATCAGCAAATGGCGTCACTATGATCATTGCTTTTGCCATGCATAAGTATTACTCACTTGGAAATGAGCTCCTACACTCCAAGGCCCATAGGAAGCATATGTAGAATATATTTTTGCCTTCGATCATGAAGAAGCCATGGAGTTACTATCATCAGGAGAACATTATGGGTGCACACACCTATTAATCAATAGTTATGCGAGGTTTCTTCACATAAAAATTAGACTTGTAAATGCTTTTACTCGGCTCTATGCACCCGGGTTGGTGCTTTGCACCTAAAGTACAACTTCTAGCCCTCGACCTGCATTGCTAGCTCTAAAAGTCTTCAACATCTCTTGCTAGACTTATCACCTACAAGACTTTTTCTTTTGTGTCAAATTTCTCCTTCCCTTATCCACAAGTGACTTATAATAAAAAAGTAATACCACCACGTATACAAATGTCATTGGAAAAGGTAATACATGAGTACCTCTATCTTGTTGAGCTACTTGGAAAACTAATCACATCTATTTGAGTCCCTAGACCATGTAGTGACTTGTGAGTTTCACTTGCACCATGTACTACAAATGTTTGTGTTCACACAACTATTACCCTAGCACAGAGCATGAATCGCGATCCTACTAAGGTGATACTCAACTTAGCTTGAAGTATGTGCATAAGAAAGCAATTCCCTAGTACTCCACAAAAGTTTATCTCAATCCAAATGGCCAATGTGGAAAAAATGATGGACATCCTTCCTAAAAATCAAGGCCTCATGTTCTTGCTTATGAACCACATGCCTACACATATTGAAGGATGCCCCATGCAACTGCTAGTCATGATGAGTCGTACTAAAGAT
Organism: Lygodium microphyllum; assembly: GCF_053477565.2. NCBI lineage: Eukaryota > Viridiplantae > Streptophyta > Polypodiopsida > Schizaeales > Lygodiaceae > Lygodium > Lygodium microphyllum. The sequence continues at coordinate 31,280,586 of NC_141156.1, read as the reverse complement.
GAAGAAGAACACTAGAGCACTTAGGTTTATCCCTAGTTGTGCACTTGCCATAGAAATTCAAGATCAATCCCAAGTCAACAAAATCAAATAAAAATGCAACTCTCAATGCCCGTTTTAGAAGAAATCATATATGCATCGAGTTGACAATGCCTATAGGGATTGTCAAATCATGAGCAATGTAGAGTAGCAATGTACCACCAAAACAATTCAATCAAATCCAACTCATTGCTGCAACAATGTCTCTCTTCTCTCCATCATTCTCTCATGTAATCTGGTCTACACCTAGAATTAGAGCATCACCCCCTCTTGTATAAAACCCTACCAACCTCTTGATCGACATTGTTACTTATCATTGTGTGTTAGCAGCTTGAACATTCCATTTAGATCCTCTTGCTAAGTTAGGTGGGACCTCCTATGAGATGCTCCATATCAATTTTACTTCAATTCTCTCAAAGCTAAGCATCAAAGAGAGACTATCACATTTATTTAGGACAAAAATAGATGCACCTTTACTGATGACTAGGATATGCTAATGTTTTCCAAAAGCATCTCTCAATGCTAGCCGAAGTTGAGCCCAAGAGTGTTGTTGATTGGTCCTAGTGTGCTACCTAATTGAGACTATAACATTTATTTAGGACAAAAATAGATGCACGTTTACTGATGACTAGGATATGCTAATGTTTTCCACAAGCATCTCTTAGTGATGTGCTAGAGCCGAAGTTGAGCCCAAGAGTGTTGTTGATTGGTCCTAGTGTGTTGCTAGAATCTTGGATGTGGAAATGGAGAGAGTCCTTGGCACCTTGTTGAAATTAGCTTGCTCTTCATAAACCATTCATTGAAGGGGAGGTATTATTTGTGCTCAAATCTACGAAGAGGGGAAGTCCCTTAGCATTTATGGGTTTTAGGTAGAGCTCTATCTTGCTTTGCAACTTTCAAGATGCATGCTTCAAAGATTTGACTAGCTCAAGTTATTGGATCATGAGTACCTCAACAATACTCTTGGGCTGAACTTTGGCTCTAGCGCATCACTGAGAGATGCTTGTGGAAAACATTAGCATATCCTAGTCATCAGTAAAGGTGCATCTATTTTCATCCTAAATAAATGTGATAGTCTCAATTAGGTGTCAACATTTATTTAGGATGAAAATAGATGCACCTTTACTGATGACTAGGATATGCTAATGTTTTCCACAAGCATCTCTCAGTGATGTGCTAGAGCTGAAGTTGAGCCCAAGAGTGTTGTTGATTGGTCTTAGTGTGTTGCCAGAATCTTGGATGTGGAAATGGAGAGAGTCCTTGGCACCTTGCTGAAAATTAGCTTGCTCTTGGATAAACCATTCATTGAAGGGGAGGTATTATTTGTGCTCAAATCTAGGGAAAGTCCCTTAGCACTTCATTTGTAGGATGTCAAGCGATTGGAGCTCTCCTAGCATCTTAACATGCTCATCATTGGTAGCTTAGATATTCAATGGCATATTTAAGCACATCTCCTTTGAGATTTTCCCAATGAAAACTTCTTCTTACAACATTTAGGGTCTTTGCATAGCTCGAGTGTCTTGAAAAAGGGGAATCATGGGCTTCCCACAATATCGTCCTCTTAAGATCTTGACTCCTTGGGATGCATAGTCTTGTCTTGAAGTAGAAAAGTCATCCCTTTGTAGAGATATTGAGATACTTGAGCTTGTACTTAGGGTGTATCTCCTTGGATATGATATCTTTTATCATTTCTTGATATTTTGGATCCTTACTCACTTTTTCTTTGGCCATTTCTACTATGATCGGAGTATTGGCCACATTGACACCATTGTTGCTAGATATATTGTCTTAGAGGATTCCTTTGAGATGAGGGCATTGAGAAATGCTTTGCAACTTAGGGCATTCGCAACGGTATTTTTCTTACCCATTGCCAAGCCAATAGTGTCTCCATAATTTGAAAGCAAGTAGCTTTAGATCATGGTAGCATAATTCTTCTCATGAGTCTTCAACTTTCTAGAAGGATAGACTATTGGATGACCTTCTTGCATGAGTACACGACCCAATGCAAGAGATCTTGCATCAATGAAAAAGTCAAATTCTTAGCTCATGCAAGGTAGTCTCAAGTTAAGGGCTGTGACCAACCTTTGTTGAAGCTTCTCAAAGCTAGACTATTTAGAGACACAATAGCAACTTGATTTTTGAGTAAATTAGTTAGGGATATGGCAATCAAGGCATAGTCCTTGCTAGAAATCATGTACCATCCTATTAACCCCAAAAATCTTTGGTCTTCCTTAACTATTATTGGGGGTGCCCACTCTTGCACATCTTTACCCTTGACAATGTGTACCATAATTCTTTCATTGGATACTATGAATCTAAGATACTCAATTTTCCTCTTGAAGAAGGTACATTTCTTCTTCTTGGCATAAAGCTTGTGTGTCCTCATTATTTCAAGGACAACTCAATGTTGCGGCTCATGATCTTGACCTCCCTTTGAGTAGGTCAGCATGTCATAAAAATGACAAGGAAAAATTTGTTAAGATAGGGTTGAAAAATGCCTTACATTAGTCTATTGAAGGTTAGAGGCACATTGGTTAATCCAAAAGACATCAGGATGAATTTGTAATGGCCATACCTTGTGCTAAATGTACTTTTTGGAATGCCTTTTTCTTTGATCCTTGTTTGGTAATAAAGTTATTTTAAATCAAAATTTTAGAAGATCTTTGCACCTTCAAGACAATCAAGTAGCTTGTCTATCCTTGGAATAGGATACTTGTTCTTGATCGTCACCTTGTTTAGCCCATGATAGTTGATGCAGAGATAGAGGGTCCCATCTTTCTTCTTTTGGAACAACAGTGGGGCTCCCCATGTTGAATTACTTGGCTTGATGTATCCTTGATCCAAGAGTTTCTTGAGTTTCTCTTTCAACTCAATGAATTTTGAAATAGACATACTATAGGGTCACTTTGCCACTAGGGTAGCTCTTGGTATTAGCTTGATTTCATGATCAACTTCTCTTTGTAATGGAGGTTTAGTTAGTTCTTCCAGGAATACATCCATGTATTCCCTTAATTAGGATGGTCCTTCTTTAGCTTCCTTTGCTTTCTTAGTCTTATTAAGTTTGATTAGGTGGATAGGAAGTCCTTTTCTTAGCCCCTTCACGATTCATGAAGCTTTTGCCAATTCAATTCTAGTTTTTTTGGCTTTACTTTGAGTGGTTTTACTAACTCCCCTTTTTGATCTTGGAATGTGATATGGTCCTTTCTATAATGAATATGAGCATAACTAGGGATTAGCTAGTCCATCCTTAGCAAACACTCGTCTAGCTCCTAGATTCATAACTTTGAACCCATGTTGGAAAGATTGCCTCCTAAGTTAAATTCCATGTCTATCTCTAAAGTGGGATCTTAATCTTCATCCATTTCCTTGTCCCTTCCCTTGAAGGTTACTTCAATAACTTTTCCCTTTGTTGTTAATGCTAATGAATATGAGCATAACTAGGGATTAGCTAGTCCATCCTTAGCAAACACTCGTCTAGCTCCTAGATTCATAACTTTGAACCCATGTTGGAAAGATTGCCTCCTACGTTAAATTCCATGTCTGTCTCTAAAGTGGGATCTTAATCTTCATCCATTTCCTTGTCCCTTCCCTTGAAGGTTACTTCAATAAATTTTCCCTTTGTTGTTAATGCTAATCAATTTTGGCTACAAAATTATCATTGGTGGATTGTTTGGCCTAACTTTGGGCATTGTCTTTTGAAGTGACTAAGCTTGTTGCAATGAAAACACTTGAGTGCTTCCTTATTATTATTGAGTGCAGGTATAAAGTTTCTATCATAAAAGAAAATATCTTGATACTTTTGCACTTTGGAATCATGCTAATTCCATATCTTGTAATTTCCAACCCTTGTAAATTCAGCCCTTGCCTATGTAAATGTACCCTTAACTTTGGAGATGAGGAGTTAGGATAAAGAAGGCACAATGGCTGGACATTTGGGTCTTTTCAAGACCTTTGACAAGGTCCATAAAAGTTTTTATTGGAAGGGTTTATGGAAGGACGTCAAGGAGCATGTATCCAAGTGTTTAGAGTGCCAACAAAATAAGGACTCCACTCTATTACTAGCTGGACTCCTTCAGCCTTTACCTATTCCTACGGGAAAATGGATGGACATTTCCATGGACTTTATAATGGGATTACCTAATACTAGTCATGGATGGAATAGTATCTATGTGGTTGTTGAAGATTGACTAAATCAGCCCACTTTATTCCAACCAAAATACAATATTCAGCAAGGCAAGTGGCTGAGCAATTTATGGAAAGTGTGTTCAAGCTGCATGGTATGCCAATGAGAATAGTATCGGATAGAGATACCACGGGCAACTTTTGGAGAAGTCTATTCTCTTCTATGGGTTCTTTTCTCACTCCTAGTATAGCCTATCATACACACACCGATGGGCAAATGGAGAGAGTCCATCATTGGGTGGAAGTGTACCTTAGGCATTATTGTCATGACACACAAGCTTTATGGGATCTTTGGATCCACCTTGCTGAATTTTGAATTTTGCTATAACAGCATGTATCACATGAGCATAGGTATGTCCCCATTTGAAGCACTTTATGGGTACAAAGTCCAAATCCCATTAGTTTTGTTTCATGAAGATGTCAACCCCCAAGCAAAGGCAGAGTTGGAAAGGATGGAGACGCTCATGAGACAATGCAAGGACAGCATAAGGAAAGCACAATAAGTAATGAAAGCCTATGCCAATGAGAAGAGAAGACATTTGGACTTCAAAGGTGGAGATTGGGTGTTTCTTAAAGTGCCCAAGACACGCTATGCTTCATTGAAGGGTGGGAACAATAAGCTTGCTCACAGATTTTATGGACCATATTTGGTAGTCGAAAAAGTTGGAGAGCTAGCTTATAAGTTTCAACTACCTTCTTCCACTAGAATACATGATGTATTTCATGTTTCACAGCTTAAGAAGTATGCTGGACTTGAAGTGCAGGTATTGGAAGAGTTGCCACCAGTGGATGAAGCAGGACTTGTCATATATGAACCTGAAAGTATTATTGGAAAGAGAGAAAAAGTACTCAAAAATCGTACTCTTACTGAGTACCTCATTAAGTGGAAGAGCTTGCCTATAGAGGAATCTTCTTGGCAACCATCCACTTATGTGAATGATTTTCCTTGGTTATTGCAGGATGATATATGACAGATTGTGCAGGGACAGCTTGCTCTATGAGATATTACTGTTGGCAACAAAACTGTCCCGACTTTACCAAAAATTGATTTTGACATTATGAGGTGATCCTAGGGATTGTATACTTCATTTCTATACCTCAAATGTGTCATTTTAACCATTATATCAAAAGTTATGACAGTTTTTGTAAATCAGCCTAGTTTGGACAGCAACCAGTTTACTCACAATTTGGTATACATCAAGGTCTCTCTTATATGGAAAGTGCTTTCCTATCATATTGGAGCTACATGGACATGATTACTATCATCCTTGGTTTGGATTTATTCCATTTATCCTTGGTTTTGAGGACAAAACCATCTTAGGACAAGATGGTTTGTCATAAAAGAAAATATCTTGATACTTTTGCACTTTGGAATCATGCTAATTCCATATCTTGTAATTTCCAGCCCTTGCCTATGTAAATGTACCCTTAATTTTGGAGATGAGGAGTTAGGATAAAGAAGGCAAGAGGCTAAGGGAAGACATCTTTTGGTTCATTCACAAAATTGACTGTTCATTTTTCTTGTTAACTTCTTGCTAGATAAAGCATCAGCCATGGCGGTCATGTATTTCTGAAACTCTCATCATTAATACATGGCAAGATGTCTTGGTGCAATAGTTCTTTTGTTATTTTATGTCAATATTTGGATGTTGTCTGAAGCTCCTAGATAATGGGTTTGCTCAAACTAATGCGTCTTGTAAGTTAAATGGGTGTATTCTTTTGAGATGGATATCCAATGGAGGGTTAAGTCCATGGCAAAACATTGACACTTGCTGGGTAATGTCCATAGGTAGGGTGTAATTCAAAAGGGATATAAATCTAGAATAGTAGGCTTCCAAGCTCAACCTAAATTACTTTAAACTAAAGAATTCATTCATCTTTAAGGTGTGGCACGCTGGTGGGAGATAGCACCCGCGTACAAATCCCTTCAGGTTTTCCCAAGTGATGATTACTTAAGAAACCCCTTGCTCCTTGCACCATTGCTTCCAACAAAGTTGAGCTTCATCAGTCAATTTTACCTTAGCTATCATTGCTTGATTAGGAGTAGTTCTTGCAGTACCAAAGTAATCATCCATAGATTCAATCCAAATTTCCACTTCAGATTCAACATTCTTTCCTTTGCCACCAACCTCGGGTGGCTTGTTTTGCTTGAGAAGGAATTTCTTCTCTTGCACTTCAGTTGGGGTAAGCATAGGCATTGAAGGTGTAATGCCCTAGATTGTTAATATTTGCAAGATTAGATGTACATTTTTTAGGCTACCTCTTTTGTTTTTCCCTTAAGCATTTTTGAATAATTAAATCCATGATTTTAATTTTACAACATAAGTCTAATATAAAAGCACACAATCTTGCAAATAATTTGAGACCCTTTTTCTTATTCATGGCTCCAATAATTCTAGCTGAATTTTCTTTATTATAGCAAGTAGAGATTATTAAGATCAAGCTAGGAAGATTTTTGTTACAATTGTTCTAATTATGAAATTCAGACACATCAATAATTTTGTAGGTTGGAGGCTCATCAAATATATTTAGAATTTTGTATTTTTGGAAAATATTTGGGAAACCATCTTTACATTAATTATTGCAATGTAAGCACCCCCAAATAGTAATATACTCTATTGGAAAATTGCAAAGCACTTGGTCATAAAGATAACAGATTTGGTGAATTTGTGCTCTACCTATGTTGAGGATGGGGTTTAGGTGTGACTCTTCAAAGATGAATAGCTTGATTAGCTTAAGTCTTCCATCCACTTGATTCTTTAGAGGTTGTTTTGAAGATAGGGAAGTCGATTGGCATTGATGAAATAATAGACTTCACTTCTCATCCACCAACACTCCTGATATAGCAATGAGGGATTATACATTCACTCTAAGATCCTCATGAAGCGATCCTGCCAATCAAAATCAAGAGAATACATTATGGAGGTAAACATTGCTCAAAACACTAAGAAATTTTACCAATATTTATTAGTTTGAAAGAGATTCCACTAACATCATATTTGCATCGAACTTTTTCTTAAACAAGGTTACAAACAATCTTTCTATGCACTAATTTATTTTTCGCTTTGATACCACGTGAAGATGTCTGACTGAGACATCCTCAAGGGCATGATTTAGTAGTTCATTGAGATATTTTCCTAGGCAATTCTGCTCAATACTCTTTCGAATAATACAAGGTTTGTTGTTTAGGCTCTCTTTAGTCCATGACACAATGGAAGGTCTCAGCCATTTTCACAAGAATTGACCTAAAGTCTAGACTCCTAAATAACACTAAGGCCACTTATCAATTTAACTAGCGTTAGTCTTTGAGAATCTGCTTGTGCCGAATCTATTGAATTAAAGTTGAGTCGTGTCGCACTTGGTTAGAGGAGAGTGAGAAATAAGGGGAGAGTATAGGCACATTGACCCCTCTGCCCCTCCATAGGGCAAAGTCTCACTCCATTCCCTTGAAATGACACGAGTCAGGGTGCTAATTGATTCTACTTGGTCAATGTTGCCTATACTATAATATGGAGAAGCTTTTGGCTTATCGAGACCACCTTGCCTTAGGGTGCATTCATTGTGAATCTCACCCTCTCTCTTCCCTTAGTTGGATAGTGTTAATTAAATAATTATCTAACACATTTATGTTGCACAAATAAAATCAGCTTCTTTAATTAGCCCTTTAAGTCATAATGTTTGTTCACATAACTTAATTGAAAACATATAAACAAGGAAAAAAATCATTTGGAATATAATTTCTTTATTAATTAAAGAGTCTTATACAAGTGTTTGCCTTCCTCCCATACACAAGAATGACATGAAGGTCTTATTTTACCAAGATTCCATCCCTAATTAGTAACAGGGTCCTCAAGAAGTTCATCCTAAGTTTGGGTAGTTCTTAGGAGCCTAATGGGTTTAGTAGCTTGACCTCCCCTAGCATCCTTAGCTCCTCCTGCCCAAGGGTTCCCTATGAAGCAACCTCTTGCCATTAGGGTCGGTCTGAGCTCTTTGAGAAAAAAAAAAAACCAACCCCCTTGGTGAAGGATTTTGTAGCTAGCCTTAGGAGAGGTATGCATGATTCCTTTTACCCTTTTGTAAATTAGGTACAATTAGGGTTCTAACTTGTACAATCAAATTTCCCAAGTGTATCAAGCAATCCTTGCATGTGCTAGTGCAATCATAAGCAATCCTTTTTAAGAATTATTGTTATCACAAATGGGAAGGCAATTAAGAGTAGGATTCAACCTATCAGCAATTCTTTTCAACTTGGTCCATCTTCTCCTTGGAAATTTTTAGGTCCCCCTCAAGTCTAAATAGTCTTTTCTATTTGATCTCTCTTTGGTAATTCTTAGGTTACCTAGTTGTTATAGAGCCTTGGTCGCAACTTTTGGTCTACATTCCTTGTTGCAGATTGGATGATTACCCTTATTGTGAACCTTGACTGTTTTACTAGACTTTTTTATGTCAAGGTATGGCTACAACTTGTCTTACATTGTGAAAGTTAAGTGGAGAATCTTGGAGTCCTCTCAAGTGAGTTTGGTTCAGAAACTACATAAGCTCACAAGGCAAGTATTCCCCCTAGGAAAATTTAAGCTTCTAATTTTCTTTTTCCAAAAGAGGATCACTTAGACTCTTATGATTTGCTTCTTTAGCTAAGTCCCATGTTACAATATTTCATGAGTTTTATTCTAATTATCCTAGTTTGTTAATAACAAGTAAGTACACAATTTAATAATTTCAACTTAATAACAAACGTAAATTACTCTATCAGAAAGGGCACCTTCTACACTCAATAAAATTAAAACAATAGCCAATTTAATGAACTACTTCCAATTACTTATTTTATTTTTTTCTATGTTTACACGATTTGTGGATGCCAAAAAATATTTTTAAAGTGCAATTACCTAGTCACTATTCATGGCTACACAATTTGTCGTAGATTTTCTAGTTAACCTTTTTGAATTTAATATTGATGCACTTTGCTTACATACAACTAGCCTTGAGTTTTTTCTTAGTTTTTTATAATTTCTTAGCCTAATTAAATTATTTAAATTTGAAGTATGAATCTATTTGATGCATTGTAGTTACATGCAACTGTCCTTACTTTCAAAATCTATAATCTAAGTTAATATTTCCTAGTTCATTCCAATGTTCCTTTCTTGTCAAAATTTAATTGATTATTTGCTAAGTTATAAAATTATTGTCTAAAATTTGGAAGATCTTTTATTTATGTTCCTAATCCTTATATTAAATGAACTTTAACCTACAAAAGGAACTTGGGATTGTTTTTATGACAGATGGGATGTTGTCCACGCTTTGTGGCTCCATTTGTAGCACTCATGCTTCCCATTGTAGAGTATCATCTATTTTAGGCCATCACGGATATGGGACTCTTGTGCACTAGCCTCCCAAGCTTCATTGGTATTGAAGGGTGTGGTTGAGAACCTCAAACTACTAGGTGGATCCTTTGTTATACATGGGAGGATGGGGTCGTCCACGAGTGCTAAGCCATGAGTACTAGCGACTAGAAGGGGGTGGTGTATTGATGTAGTTCTATCGTAGGTAGTTGATGGTACTGATCCTTTCTTATTCTTCTTTTTGTGATTTCTCCTCCTCCCTTTGTTTATGCCCCCACTCCTTCTTCCCTTCACCCGTACTCATCCTATCCCTCCTCTCTCTTCTTCTCCTTATTTCTCCTACTTCTCCTCCTTCTAGCCCTCTTTCTTCTTCTCCCCTTTTCTCCTCCTCTACTTACTCTACCCCCTCCCCTTCTATCTTCCTCCTTCTTACTCTTCTCCTATTCTTTTTGTCCTCCCTATCTTCTTCTATGTTCCTCTAAAATCCTCTCTCTTCTTCCTTCCCCCCTCTCTATCTCCCCCCTCTCTCAATGTGTTTAGCAACTAATGTGCAAGAAGGAGATTAGTATAACTTAGGCTAAATTAAGGCTTTTTATAGCCTTAGCTTCTTGGTCTTATCACTATTTCTCATTTCATCAAAGTGGGTGGAATTCATGAGGTAATTAGATGGTGATGGTATCTTGATGCCGTCGCGGAGTGGAGATGACTATGGGATGATAATAAGGCTGATTTGTAATTGCACATTGGGCACATTAATTTCAATGGCAATGAGTTTTAGAGAAGATGCCGGTGTTCAATTTGACAGATAGTCAATCACACTTTTGCTTTTGTTTTTTAAAAAAGTGAAAATCCTCATGTAAGAGAGGGAAACTTGTAAGACTTAGCAACAACCCTACCTTAATATCCTCAAGCATAATCTCAACAAGCTTGTAACGTGTCCACTTGTCCGCTTGTGGGACACGTCTTAGCAGCTAGTGGGAGGAGGGTCTAGAAGGCTCCACCTGGCACTCGCAAAGAATGACACAGGGTTTGCGATCTAGGTCTTCCCGAGTCTACCCCGAGCGGAAGTGTCCGGCCATTCCCACTTGCGATTGACCTGAGGTCAGGGTTCCTTTCTTATCAGCAAAGTCTCTAGGAAGAAGCTAACGTCGAGCCCCAGATGTACCACTTTGCGTAGGAACAACAGAGTCGAAGCAGATTCATGCTACACTTGGTTCATGGAGAATGGGAAACGAGAGGGATGTGAAGCTCAACCTCTCTGCCATACGGCATAGTCCCATTCCTTTCCCCTAAAACAGAATAAATCGGGATTCTACATCTATTGTCACTAGGTCTTCATAGTATTATTATCTCATCATTTGAGAAAAGTTCCCAGCTAACCGGGACCACCCTTTCGTAGGATGGACCTAAGTCTTGTCCACCGCACTTTCCTCAGTTTGCTTTAGTTATCTAATTACCTACCACATTATGTTTTGACATGCAAAAGCAACTTCCTTAATTAATCAAATTAACCACGGGTTCCTTCACGCAACTTAGGCACCGACACAAAAGCAATGTCAAGCAAGTTCCTTTTTCTCCAATATTTGCTCTTTATTTATAAAAATCATGGAGTACATCCAATATCATGCCCGAAAGCTATCCCAGCAATCTACAGGATTGCTGCTCCAAGTTCCACCCTTGACTAGTACACGGGTCTCGAGATCCCATCCCGAGTCACGTCGGCCTCTTGTGCGGGATCTGGAGGCAAGGGATTTATAGCAAGAGCCTCCCCTAGTACCCAAGCGTCCTCCTGCTCCAAGCATCATAGGCATCCTTATGGAGGGGCGGCCACTAATATCCTGTGAGCAGAGCCTTCCTACATGTGGCTTCTCCTACAAAGTGGCCTCCACATGGCTCGTCATGGCAAACCTTCAAAATAATCCCAATCTTGTCTCTTGCAACACATCTTCTGAGTACTTCATCTTTGTTCTTCTTATATAGTGCTTCGCCTAACATAGTGTAGGGGGCTGATTCTAACAGAAGCTTCTTCCTTTCCCGCCAGGAGGATACTGTTGGATTGCCAACAAGTTAGCAATGCCTACATACCAGGGAGTTACAGTGTCAACCAAAAACAAGGATGCATTTGGGAGGTTCGGATCATCCTGCTCCTCTTCTACAGTCTGTGAGATACGCGATAGATGATCAACTAGAACATGGGAGCAACGAGGTTTGGTGATTACCTCAAAGTCAAACTCCTGGAATAAAAGGATTCATCTCATTATTCTTCCCTTCATATCTACTTTGTTCATAAGGAAGGACAGGGCTTCATGATCCACATAAAATTTGAAATGTGTTGACAGCAAGTAGTGGCGAAACTTCTCTAGGGCAAACACCATTGGCAAGCATTCCAACTCTGTCACTGTATAGTTACGCTCTCTGTCAGTGATGCATTAGTGTGCACATGGAACTCCTTCGTCCAATCAGGAGGTTGCAGAATGGGTGCCTCAACCAGACACTGTTTCAGATTTTGAAGGCCTGATCACAATCCTCTGTCCAAATGAACTCCTCATTCTTCCTTAGAAGCCTATGCAGGGGGGTTGCCTTTGCTGCAAAATGGGATATGAGCCTTTTGTAGTAACCCATATGGCTTAGAAATCCCCTCAACTATTTGAGATTGGTTGGTGATGTCAAGACTACAATCTTCTCAACCTTTGCAGGGTCTGTTACTATCCCTTGTGTAGAGACAATGCGGCCCAATAGGACTCCAGAAGAGACTCCAAATATTCATTTGTCAGGGTTGAGGGAGATCCCACACTCTCGCATCGATCAAAGCATTGCTTCAAATGTCCCCAATGTTTAAGGATCAAACTACAAACATAGAAATCATCCAAGTATACCTCAATGAAGTCGTGCAAATGATTTTGAAATGAGGCCATCATGACTCGCTAGAAGGTAACAGGGGCGTTGTAGAGCCCAAATGACATCACTCTGTAGGTATAGGTCCCCCACTCTATTGTGAAGGTTGTCTTGGACTAATCTTCTTCTACTATCTTATTTGCACTTGGTTATAACCGCTGAATCCATCCAGGAGGGAGTAAAGCTCATGGCCTGCCACTGTGTTCAACAATTGGTCAGTGAAAGAGATAGGAAAGTGATCCTTCTTTGTCTTTGAATTCAACTTGCAGAAATCCACACATAATCAAAATTTGCCATTTTTCTTGGGTACAACCACGATGGGTGAGACCCATTCACTATTGGCCATTGGATATATGAACTCGGTTTCTTGAAGCTTCAGCAGCTCTGCTTTCACCAAGGTAGAGTTGTTTGGGTTCATTCACCTCCGTCGTTGCCATGTACAGGCTTGGCATCAGGCTCTAGATCAATGTGATGTTGACATATTGTGGGATCAATCCCCTTCAGATCTTTACAAGACTATGCAAACACTGTTGAGATATCGAGCTCCACTCGTGATACGCCAGGGTGACCGTTGTGTATTTATGTCACCGACTTGTCAGTTGCAGACGTGGTTGGTACACCGCCCATGAATAATAGCTACATGATAGCTATCCTTATCTACTCTAGTTCGTGGCTCAGTTAGTATGCCACCTTAGTTAGTTGAGTTTGGTTTGAGACCCTTATATAGGGTTCTTCTATTTCTTTGTAGTAGAGTTCTTTTTGGCTTACACAACTAAGAAGAGGAAAACTGTTTTCAGCCTCCACCCTTGTGTGTCTTCCTCCATTGTGCAAGCAAGAAAGCTACAAGTGAGACTCCTTCCTTCTCTCCCACAATCTTGACATGGTATCAGAGCCTTGTTCATGGTAAGGAGCTCAAGAAAGCAAGCCAAGCTCGCGGTGGTCTGGTAAGAGGAGCAGTGTTGCTTTCATTTTCTGTATTGGGAGCAAATCTCTGCAGGTAGCACACTCGAAAATTGCAGGAGTGCATTGTCTCAGGTTGAGACGCCCTTCGCGGTGAAGCAAGAGGGTAGTATATACAGCGGGTAAGGGCTTTAGCCCTTGGCGACCCTGTTTTTTTGATTTGAGGCCATTTCGAGGCCTGTTTTGGAGGCGGAAGTTTTCTGCACACACTCAGGAAAAGGCCCAGTTTTATGCTGTGCGACCATTGTTCTACAGGTCGGTGAAAAGTTACTGTAGAAATTGCATCGTATGCTTGTGTGCAGAGACATTGGGAGTTACAGATTCATCCTTGTTGCCTGTTTATGCAAAATCGTCACTAGGAAGTGACTGTGTGGTCAAATACCACTTTCGCCAGTTTTGCAGATTTGCCCTTGTGAGGGTGAAGCTGTGTTTTTTGCAGTGACAGCATTTTTTGCAGTATTCTGTAATGGCATCTGATTCTCTCTCACAGATTGTCACTGAAAAGCTTGACAAGAACAACTTCCAAGCATGGAAGTTTAGAATGACGAATTTCCTTATGGGAAAAGGATATTGGGAATTTGTTGCAGGAAATGAAGAAGAACCAGTTCTTCCTGATGTTCCCAATCAACAGCAAATGCAGGCATTCAAAGCATGGCATGAGAGAGCCAGGAAAGTTATGTACTGGCTGTCTATCAGCATTTCAGACTCTATGATTGTGCATATTCAGGATGCAAGTACGCCAAAGGAGGCATGGGATACTCTGTCAAAGATATATAGCACAAATACGCAAGCCAGGAAAATGCAGCTCAAGCAAGAGTTGCACAATGTGCAAAGAGAAAATATGAGCATCAATGACTACCACATGAAGGTGAAGAAGATTGCAGATGCACTTGCTTCCATTGGGTCGCCAGTGGAAGATGATGATTTAGTTTCTGTGACCTTGAAAGGTCTAGGAAAGGATTATGCGCAGTTTCGGACATCCATTTCCGTCCGTGAAAGATTTCCTGATTTTGAGGAGTTGATTGCTCTTCTAATTTCTGAGGAGCAGAGAAATGGTGGTGCATCTTCTTCAGGAGGAACTTCAAAAGAAGCTGTCTTCTACTCAAATGCTGGAAGAGGTAGAGGCAGAGGTAGAGGAGGCCGATTTGGAGGCCATGGTAGAAATCAGAATATGCAGCAAACTCAAGAAAACCAGTCCTATGGAGGAGGACGTGGTAACTCTAGAGGCAGGGGGAGCCAAAGAGGTCGTGGTGGATGGCAAAGAGGTCAAAATGCAAACAGTAATGTTGAATGCTACTACTGTGGTAAAATGGGTCATATGGCTAAAGACTGCTATAAAAAGCAAAATGACAGCATGAATGGAAAACTGCAACAAGGGAATTATGCATCTTCTAGTAGATAGGGTGATGACAGAAATGAGCATTTGTTTATGGTGCAGCACATGAACAATTCTGTGACAAGTGCAGAAGAAAGCAATGATGTATGGTATGTTGACTCAGGTGCATCAAACCACATGACAGGTCATGCAGAATGGATGGAGGATGCAAGGAAAATGGAAAAACCAGGATTTGTGGAGACTGGTGATGATACTGCACATCCGATTATGTAGATTGGAAAAATTCCTTTGTCTATGCAGGATGGGAGAAAGAAATACCTGTCCGATGTATTTCATGTCCCGAATATCGCCAAGAATCTGGTTTCTGTCGGTCAAATGGTTGAGCAGGGCTTGCAAGTCAGATTTAATCCTCATGGATGCTTTGTTGAGGATATGAAAAATAAAGGTCGCTTGATAGCAAAAGGAAAGAAGAAGGGCAGAATGTTTACGTTGGATGCAGACATGTCTGAATTGAGTGCAGCAATGTTTGCACATGGGACCGGTGTAGTTGCAGATATTGATATCTGGCATAAACGCATTGGTCATGTTAATGTACAGCGACTTAAATCAATGCAGGCCCAAAATATTGTTGCAGGATTGCCAAAATTCAAGGTTGCAGAAATGCATAAGGTATGTGAAGCCTGTCAGTTTGGAAAACAGGCAAGGAAACCATTTCCTAGACATGTTCAAGAGAGTGAGAAGCCATTGGAATTAATCCACTCTGATGTGTGGACTACTAAAGCTGCATCTCTTGGAGGCTGTCATTATTTTGTCACTTTTATTGATGACTATAGTAGAAAAGTTTGGGTGTATTTTATGAAAAAGAAAAGTGAAGTTTTTGGGCATTTCAAAACTCTTAAAGCTATGGTTGAAAAAGAAACAGGCCTGCAAGTAAAATGCCTAAGGTCAGATGGAGGGGGAGAGTACCTCTCAAATGAGTTTGCAAGGTTCTTGCAGGAGCATGGCATAAAGCAGCAATATTCGTGCAGTCATACCCCACAGCAAAATGGAATTGCAGAAAGAAAAAACAGACATATTGGAGAGGTGTCTCGTGCCATGCTAAATGAAAAAGACCTGCCAGATTTTTATTGGGCTGAAGCAGCTGCTACAGCAGTCTACATAATGAACAGGACTCCCACTGCAGCAATACATGGAATGACTCCAGAGGAGAGGTATACTGGTAGAAAACCAGATATTTCTCATTTGAAAATTTTTGGCTGCATTGCCTATGTACATGTGCCAGATGAGTTGAGATCCAAGTTGGATCCAAAAGCTGAGAAGTGCATCTTTATTGGTTACTCTTTGCAGCAAAAAGGGTATAGATGCTATAACCCTTCTACTCATAAGTTTACAGTGAGCAGAGATGTTGTTTTTGATGAGATGAGTAGTGTTGAGATGGCAAGCTCAACACATGTGGACATGGATGATGGACCGCCTGGTTAGATGGGTCCACACGTCTACACTTAGCACGTCGGTGGTCATTATGCATCTTACATGGCCACTGACTCATTACTTATTATATTCAGGTCGTTACACTTATTTACAGCTGGCATAGTTATAGCGGCAGTCGACTAGTGTAGTCAGTTATGCATTGTTTGACTTAGTAGGCCACTTTCCTTTTATGTTGTATCTTATCTATACTTTGTGTACATTGTAAAGTGAGTGGAAGAAGAAGAAGAAATCAGCAAGAAAACGTTTTGGCCTCCATCTCTCTTCTTGTCTCTTGAGTGAGCTTCTCCTTGTGCATTCTGTGTGTGTTCGGCGCAGCATCTTGAGCAACCCTCTCCACCACGCGATTCTTGACATGGTATCAGAGCCGCGCCATTGAGAGAGGCTGATTTCGAAGGTTGAAGCAAAGGAGAAGAAGCAAGGTTC
This sequence comes from Lygodium microphyllum, assembly GCF_053477565.2. NCBI lineage: Eukaryota > Viridiplantae > Streptophyta > Polypodiopsida > Schizaeales > Lygodiaceae > Lygodium > Lygodium microphyllum. Next base: position 31,263,924 of record NC_141156.1, on the reverse strand, counting down.
GAGCAAGCAAGCCACGGGTAAGAAGCTCTCCCATCCTTCAACTCTTTCTCTTGGATAGTGCCTGTGGAGGCACCGGAAGCAGGGCAGAGCAAAAATCTCAGATTGCAGTGAGATTTGGTGTGCGCGAAGAGCGCTGTGTATTCTGCAGATCAGCCCTTTAGGGCTATCCCGCAGTTATTTTGGGCATCTGAGGCCGTTTCAGGGCCCGTTTTAGAGTCACAAGGTTGCAGACAGCAGTTTCAGGGTACGCTGTGACTTCAGCTGTATCGACCGACAGTGGGTGCACAGGTTACAGATTTCAGATCTGTAAGATTAAAGGTGTTTACCAGTGAGTAAACACGAGGTTTATCTGCAAACAGGTTGCAGATTGCATGTATTGTTGAGTAGACAGTGAAAAAGGCTATCTAGTGTATTGTTGTGCACTACAGGTCGAGGACTGCAGAAGATTTGCTTGCTGTTTGGTATTATTCTTGTGATAATGGCAGAGAACAGTGGAAGCCCCATCATTGAGAAGCTTGACAAGAACAACTACCCTTCATGGAAGTTCCGTGTCACGAACTTTCTTATTGGAAAAGGCCTCTACGAGTTCGTTTCAGGTGAAGAAAAGGAGCCGGAGGTGAGTGATCCTCCAACTGCAGAAGAGATAAAGGCACGAAAGGAATGGAATGCAAAAGACAAGAAGGTCATGTATTGGTTGTCTGCAGTAATTGACAATAATATGTTGGGACACATTAGAAATGCAGAGAATGCATATGCAGCTTGGACCATACTTGAAAGTATGTTTTCTGTAAATACAAAGGCACGAAAGATTCAACTCAAGCAAGAGTTGAATACATTGAAGAAAGGGAAGATGTCTATCAATGAGTATGCGTTGAAGGTAAGGAGCATTGCAGATGCATTGGCAGCGATTGATGCAATGCCCGATGATGATGATTTGGTGTCGTCTACCTTGGGTGGACTTAACAATGAAAAGGCTTGGAAGTCTTTTGTAACTTCCGTATATGTCAGAAAGCCATTTCCAGATTTTGATGAGTTGGTCTCTCTAATGATCACTGAAGAAATCAACATGCAGAGTGAGACATTTGAAAGAAGTGGTGAACAGGTCCAGGCTTTCTACTCCAGTTCAGGAAGGGGACGTGGCAGGTTCTCTTCAAGAGGCCGTGGTACAGGACGTGGTAGTGACAACCAGCAAAACAGATTGAATCAGCAATTTGGCGATATGCAGGTTTCAGGAGGTCGTGGTAACTTTAGAGGTAGGTGGAGCTTTAGAGGAAGAGGTGGACGGCAGAACATAGGTTCTAACAACTCTGGTATTGTGTGCCACTACTGTGGCAAAACAGGTCATATTGCAGCCCAATGTTATGCTAAGAGAGATGATATCCGCAGTGGTAAGTTGCAGCAAGGAAACTATGCATCGTCTTCATGACAGAATGAAGACAAAAATGAACGTTTGTTCGTTATGCAGCATATGGTGAATGCTGTTACAGGAAAGGGAACACATGAAGATGTTTGGTATGTTGATTCAGGTGCATCCAATCATATGACCAGCCATGTAGAATGGTTTGGAGAGATGCAGGATTTGCAGAATGCAGGTTATGTGCAGACGGGTGATGACTCATGCCACCCAATTTCACACATTGGAAAAGTTCCCTTGTCCTTGCATGATGGTAAGACAAAGAGTCTTTCAGATGTATTACATGTGCCATCTATTACAAAGAATTTGGTGTCAGTCGGTCAAATGGTAGAGCAAGGGCTGCAAGTCAGATTTAATGCAAAGGGCTGCTTTGTAGAAGACTTCAATGACAAGTGCAGGTTGGTAGCAAAGGGAAGTAGAGTTGGACGTATGTTCACTCTAGATGTCGGAATTCCTACTATGAATGCTGCTATGTATGCCAAAGGAAAAGGTGTTGTTGTAGACATTGAAATTTGGCACAAACGCATTGGACATGCAAATGTACAAAGGCTGAAACTAATGCAGTCCAAAGGGTTGGTTACAGGTTTGCCTACATTTAGAGTTGCAGAATTTCAGAAGGTATGTGAAGCATGTCAGTTTGGTAACCAGGCAAGGCAACCTTTTTCACATGATAGAGATGTAAGCAGAAATATTCTTGATGTTGTACATACAAACATTTGGGGGCCTACACAAAATGTATCTCTTGGAGGCAGTTCATACTTTGTCACATTCATTGATGATTGTTCTAGAAAGCTATGGGTATATTTTATGAAGGAAAAGAGTGAAGCATTTGAGCACTTTAGAACTTTCAAGGCTGCAGTTGAAAGAGAAACAGGCTTGAAAGTAAAGTGCCTGAGGTCAGATGGAGGGGGAGAGTACCTCTCAAATGAGTTCAGTGATTTTCTGAAGTCTCATGGGATAAAGAGACAGTTCACATGCAGGTATACCCCACAGCAAAATGGGGTTGCAGAAAGGAAAAACAGGCATATTGCAGAAGTTGCACGCGCCTTGATGGCTGAAAAGAATATGCCTAAGCATTTTTGGTCTGAGGCTGTTCATACTGCTGTTTATATTATGAACAGAACTCCCACAGCTGCAGTTCATGGTATGACTCCCGAAGAATGTTTTACAGGTAAGAAGCCTGATGTTTCACACTTGAAAGTATTTGGCTGCATTGCGTATGTTCATGTGCCAGATGAGTTGCGGAAGAAACTGGATCCAAAGGCTGAAAAGTGTGTCTTTATTGGATACTCTTTAGAGCAGAAAGGGTATCGCTGTTACAACCCTGTCACATGTAAGTTCAGAGTGAGCAGGGATGTCATCTTTGATGAAATGAGCAGCTGGTATGCATCTAGTGGTGATGCATTGGATGTTGATGATGATCATGACACTCATGTGCAGGCTGAAAAGCAAGAATCACGGACTCTTAGTGGACCAGAGACATCATCTAGTAGTCCTTGGTCTGGGAGACTAAGGAGTACCTCTACATCTTCAGGTGCATCTAGTAGCACTACAGGTAAAGACAAAGGAAAGAATAAAGTATCAGAAGGCATTGATGCAGTTCTTGATGGAGACTCCAGTGGCTCAGAGAGCTTAGATGATGAGCTTGGCATTCCTTCAGTGAGAACTCCAGGTGTGCAGAGAGCACGGGTTGATGCAAAGACTCCATTGAGTGATCCAGTGGTACGCAGGTCTAGTAAGGTGAGATACCCTATTAAAAGATTTGGTTTTGAAGGTTATGCAGCTCACCATTATGCTTATATGGTGAAACTAGTTGAGGATGTTGAGCCTACATGTTTTGAGGAGGCTGTTGGTCATGCTCATTGGGATGCAGCAATGGATGAGGAGATGGCTGCATTAGAGGCTAATAAGACTTGGGATCTAGTATCATTGCCGAAGGGAAAGAAAGCTATTGGATGTAAGTGGGTTTATAAGATTAAGCACAATGCAGATGGTTCTATTAGTAGGTACAAAGCTAGGCTGGTTGCAAAAGGCTATGCCCAGACATATGGCATAGATTATGATGAAACCTTCAGTCCAGTTGCTAGGATGGCAACTGTCAGATGTGTGATTGCTTTGGCAGCAGCCAAAGGTTGGAGGTTGCAGCAAATGGATGTAAAGAATGCCTTCTTGCATGGCGATTTGCAGGAAGAAGTGTATATGGATCAGCCAGCAGGTTATGAAGATTTAGAGCATCCCACGTATGTGTGCAGATTGAAGAAGGCACTCTATGGGCTCAAGCAAGCACCTAGAGCATGGTCTGACAAGATTAGAGAGTATCTTGTCAATATTGGTTTTTATGTTTCTGATGCTGATCACTCACTTTATGTGAGAAAAGGAGATGCAGGTTTGGTCATCATAGTCATCTATGTGGATGACTTGATTATTACAGGTGATAGTGATAGTGGGATTGCTGAAGTCAAGGGTTGTTTGAAGATGAAGTTTGAGATGAAGGATCTAGGTGAGCTAAGGTACTTCCTTGGCATTGAGGTGGTCAGATGTGATGATGGTATATGGCTGTCCCAAAGACAGTATGGCTTGGATATGTTGTCCAAGTATGGTATGACAGCATGTAAACCACTTTCAGTCCTGTTGGAGCAGAATGTAAAGCTGAGTGCTGATGTTGGGGATGAGATAGAAGACCCTACTATGTTCAGGAGGATAGTGGGGAGTTTGATCTACATGACCATTACAAGGCCAGACTTGAGCTACGCTGTTGGTCTTGTGAGTCAGTTTATGCAAGTACCTAGAAAGCCACATTTGGATGCAGTCAGACGCATATTGAGATATGTGAAGTCCACATTACATTATGGACTTTTCTATGAGGCACGTACAGATGTACAGGTGTTTGGATACACAGATGCAGATTGGGCTGGTAGTATGTCTGATAGAAGATCTACCAGTGGATACATGTTCTCTCTTGGTAGTGCAGCAGTTGCATGGAGCAGCAAAAAGCAATCTACAGTTGCTTTGTCAAGTACAGAGGCTGAGTATAGAGGTGCTGCTGTTGCAGCATGTGAGGTAGTATGGCTGCAAAAGTTATTGGCTGATTTGGATGTCCAGGTGGAAGGTCCAGTTGTCATTTATTGTGACAACATGAGCAGTATACAGTTGGCTAGGAACCCTGTGTTCCATACCAGGACAAAACATATTGAGGTACACTACCACTTTGTGAGAGAGAAGGTACTAGCATGTGAGATTGACTTGTTGTATGTCAGCACACAGGATCAGATAGCTGACATCTTCACGAAGGCATTGGGTATAGAGAAGCTTCAAAAGTTTCGAAGCTTACTTGGAGTTGCAGAGATGCAGTTGAGCTTGAGGGGGAGTGTTGAGATGGCAAGCTCAACACATGTGGACATGGATGATGGACCGCCTGGTTAGATGGGTCCACACGTCTACACTTAGTACGTCGGTGGTCATTATGCATCTTACATGGCCACTGACTCATTACTTATTATATTCAGGTCGTTACACCTATTTACAGCTGGCATAGTTATAGCGGCAGTCGACTAGTGTAGTCAGTTATGCATTGTTTGACTTAGTAGGCCACTTTCCTTTTATGTTGTATCTTATCTATACTTTGTGTACATTGTAAAGTGAGTGGAAGAAGAAGAAGAAATCAGCAAGAAAACGTTTTGGCCTCCATCTCTCTTCTTGTCTCTTGAGTGAGCTTCTCCTTGTGCATTCTGTGTGTGTTCGGCGCAGCATCTTGAGCAACCCCCTCCACCACGCGATTCTTGACAAGTAGCTGGTATAAACCAGTAAATGTGATTGATGATGGAGATGCACAAAATGGTAATGCTGCACAGAATTCACAGCAGCAGTCACAAAATATTAGTGGACCTGGAGCGTCCTCTAGCAGTGGTTCATACTCTTCGCCATGGACAGGCAGATTGAGATCAGGAGAATCTTCTCAAAGCAATGCAGATAATGGTATGCAGGTATCACGAAAAGGAAAAGAGAAGGTTGATCAGCCCATGTTTGATGTGAATGCAGGTCACTCTTATGTAGATGGTGAATCCAGTGGCTCAGAACAGAGCATTGATGATGAGTTGGGTATTCCTTCTATTGTTACACCTGGAGTAAGGAAGACCAGGGATGTTTTGAGAGCACCTGGGAGTGAACCTACTTTGCGCAGGTCAACCAGAGTTAGGTATCTTGTGGATAGGCTGAAATATGATGGATTTACAGCCATTCACTATGCATATATGGTCAAAGTGATACAAGAACCATAACCCACTTCTTTTGAGCAAGCCATGGGAAAAGAAAAATGGGAGAAAGCCATGGATGAAGAAATGGATGCCTTGGAAGCAAATGCTACATGGGAATTGGTACCTTTGCCTAAAGGTAAGAATGCAATTGGCTGTAAGTGGGTTTATAAGGTGAAGCACAATGCAGATGGTTCTGTGAACAGATACAAGGCAAGATTAGTAGTCAAGGGGTATGCACAAACATATGGCATTGACTATGAAGAAACATTCAGTCCGGTTGCAAGGATGGCAACCGTAAGAGCAGTCATTGCTATGGCTGCATCAAAGGGATGGTCTTTACATCAGATGGATGTAAAGAATGCCTTCTTGCATGGTTATTTGCAAGAAGATGTCTATATGGAGCAGCCACCAGGTTATGTGCATGCTGGTCATCTTGAGTTTGTTTGCAGGTTGAAGAAAGCCTTGTATGGCTTGAAGCAAGCACCTAGAGCATGGTCTGACAAGATAGGACAGTATCTTGTCACTATTGGCTTTCAGATTTCCAAGGCAGATTTCTCACTTTATGTGAGAAAAACAGAGAAAGGTATTATGCTACTTGTCATTTATGTTGATGATTTGATTATGACAGGTGACAGTGATGAAGATATCCTTCATGTGAAAATGCTATTGAAGCAGAAGTTTGAGATGAAGGATTTGGGAGAGCTGCGTTATTTCTTGGGCATTGAGGTGATTAGATCACCAAGTGGGATACAGCTCTTGCAGAGACAGTATGGATTGGACATGCTGTCCAAATATGGGATGACAGGCTGTAAGCCTATTTCAGCTCCTTTGGAGCAGAATGTGAAGCTGAGCACAGATGCAGGTGAGCTTCTAAAAGACCCTACTATGTACAGACGCATAGTAGGAAGTTTGATTTATATGACTATTACCAGGCCAGATTTGAGCTATGCTGTTGGACTGGTAAGTCAGTTTATGCAGGCTCCAAGGAAACCACATTTGGATGTGGCTAGACGCATACTCAGGTATGTGAAGTCCACATTGCAGTATGGACTATTTTATGAGACTGGGGTTCAGATACAGCTGCATGGATACACTGATGCTGATTGGGCTGGTAGTATTTCTGATAGACGATCTACCAGTGGATATGTGTTCTCTTTTGGGAGTGCTGCAGTCACTTGGAGCAGCAAGAAACAGCCTACAGTTGCCTTGTCGAGCACAGAGGCTGAGTACAGGGGTGCAGCAATGGCTGCATGTGAGGTAGCTTGGTTGCATAAGCTATTTTATGATATGCATCAGTCTACAGATGGGCCAGTTGTCATTTATTGTGACAACATGAGTAGTATACACTTGGCAAATAACCCAGTCTATCATGCTAGAACAAAGCACATTGAGGTGCATTATCACTATGTGCGGGAGAGGGTTTTACTAGGTCTTATTGATCTAGTTTATGTCAGCACAGAGGATCAGGTAGCTGACATATTTATGAAGGCATTGGGCGCAGAGAAGCTACGCAAGTTCAGAGACCTGCTTGGTGTGCAGGAATTGGGATTGAGCTCGAGGGGGAGTGTTGAGATATCGAGCTCCACTCGTGATACGCCAGGGTGACCGTTGTGTATTTATGTCACCGACTTGTCAGTTGCAGACGCGGTTGGTACACCGCCCATGAATAATAGCTACATGATAGCTATCCTTATCTACTCTAGTTCGTGGCTCAGTTAGTATGCCACCTTAGTTAGTTGAGTTTGGTTTGAGACCCATATATAGGGTTCTTCTATTTCTTTGTAGTAGAGTTCTTTTTGGCTTACACAACTAAGAAGAGAAAAACTGTTTTCAGCCTCCACCCTTGTGTGTCTTCCTCCATTGTGCAAGCAAGAAAGCTACAAGTGAGACTCCTTCCTTCTCTCCCACAATCTTGACAAACACGTCCAAGTTCTCTTTCAATACGTTATGCAAATTCAATAGTTTTGCTTTTGGAAAGCTACTACCCATGTTTAGGTGGCGTTCAGAGCCATCTACATCCATAAAAGTCAACTATCTTTCACCTTCTACTTCATGGATGAAGGTCCACAGACTGCTTCTGGATACAGATCTGACTGCTTCAAGGGAGTGGTGTCCTCATCTAATGTTCCACTAGAACCGACTTCTTCTTTGAATTGCTCCTTGGGATGTTGAAATGGGATTAGGGCTATTTCGGGTTTGGTTTCAAAATTAGTTACCTCTTGGCTCGAGGACTCATCTTCTGATGATGCATCCAAGAATGTCACATAGCAATGACCCTTTGATGTCTGTTGGGGATGTTGGATTGGTGATTGTTTGCAAGGTGCATCATCATCATCATCTTTTCTTGGGAAGGATGGGTGAGGGCGACAAGAGCCACTATTGAAAGACAGCTTATTCTTTTTAATCCATTTCTTATAAAGATTTTGCATATAAGAGGATCCATTTACCAAACCAAACGATACCATCGCCATTCTGTCCCACATCATGAGATCTTCTTCTAGTGCTTCTGGGACGTCCTCCTCATATGTATCCTCTTCAGGTGGGATAGACTCTTCCATTTCGATTCCATAACCATCTTCCTCAGTATCATCTTTGTCCTCTTCAGACTCTGTCTCTGTAGGAGCTTTGTATGAGAAGAACAGGTTCTCTGTTTCATCTTGAACCCCTATCTTTGGCTTTGCTTCAACCATGTAGCAAGGAGAGCAATACATCTAGACCTCTATCTTTCTATCAAAGGTAATGTCAGAATTCATTCTTGGTTCGGGCAGGAAATATTCACTTATTGACAAGGACTTTGCATCTTGAGGAAGTTGACTTACAGTGCCCACTGTTAGGGACTGTGCCTCTATTTTCTTGGGAAAGATCTATTTAATAGCTTCTTATTCTGCTGATGTACCATTTGTACCTTCATTGGAGGAGTCTGATAAGACTTTGATAGAGGTAGATCCATTACCTTTCTATGACCCATACAACTTCAGCACCACTTTGTTGGGTCCTCTGCCTAGGGTCATGGTTCCTTTGAACCAATCCGTCCTCACTCTTGCTTCAAAAAGCCATTGTCTCCCCAGTAGTAGAGGGTATGAGGTCCCATAATAATTTGGTTTTACCACCAGATGTGTCAACCAATAGTCTCCTCCTACCAGGGTGGTCTTCACGTATGGGAGAATTCCCAAAGGCTTGATTATGCTCTAGTCTGCTAGTTTGATAAGCCACTATGTAGGTTGCATACCTTGTAGGCCTAGATCCTTCATTGTGACATCCGTCATGATGTTTATTGATGAACCTCCATCAATTAGTACATTTGCAATGAAGCAACCTTCAATCCACACACTAGTCTCTGGAGTACTAGGATATAGAAAGATGTTGGCTACATCCACTTCCTTTACCGGCTTTGGAGCCTTATTGGTCTTGGTTGCTGTTGAAGGAGCAATCCTTAATCCATGTCTTTGAGTCAAGATGCTTTTGAGCTTCTTTCGGCAGCTGGGAGACAGCATCAACAACTGTCAGAACATTAAATTCGGTTTAAAAGTGTCTAGGTCTTTTACCAAGTCATATTCTTTGATGGGATCCACGGGCTTCTCCAAACTGCTAGGAAATGGGGCTACATCCATTTTCATCTTTCCTTTTTCTTCCAAGAATGGCAGCATCGGTACTTCTTTTGTTTTTTTTTGGAGGTATTTATGTATCGTCTATCTCCTGGACCTCTGGTTCTCTTTCTGGAACTGTCTCTAGTACCTTCTGTGGCACTGTAGTGCTCTGTACTACAGGGTTTTTTTCTGTATTGGTATGCCCTTATGTTGGCATGTTAAACTTCATAGTCTTGGCAGGAGGATTGTTCCCTTTTTGGACAAGTGGTTCCTTCTTCTTGGTAGGTGTAATAGCGGCAACTTCTAACTCCACCAGATTAGAGGCAGGCTCCTATGCCTTCTACTGGCTATCAGTGGCATTGGCCTTGACAGGGGCTGGACTAGGATAGTCCTTACAAGTGTCGCTTTCTCCTTTAGATCTGCTATAGAGAGGCTTATAGTCCATTGACCTTCTAGGGTTTGGACAATTTGGCAAAATGTGTCCCTTTTCTCCGCATCTATAGCGTTCAACTTCTGATCTCTGGCCACCGCCAGACTATCTTCTTATGTAGCTCTGGGATAGGAACCTCCTTGGTCCAAAGTTAGATCCAAACTCCTTGGGCCTTGATCCAATATCTTGGGTTGTCATCTTTGACTCCAACAGATTGAACCTTGCATCTTCATCTCTCTTCTGTCTGCCATGCATCTCTTTTAGAGAGCATATATGTTTCGTATGGTTCTTCCTCAAGTAGTATGAACAAAAAGCTCCTAGGATAGTAAGTTTGCGAGTGCATTAAGTGGCTAAATGTCCCAGTTAATGGCATTTTTCACACCATGTATTGAATCTGACAGCGTCTTGCGCCACTCCTGTGGGATTAGACACATTGGCAGTGTTAACCTTTAGAGTCTGTAACTACTCTATCAACATATCCATGAGTTCCTTCTTGATATTTGCAACTGAGTTAGATAAGTATTCCTTTAAGCTTTCGCCTCCTGCCATGTTGGCAGCAGAGTTTTGAGGCGTCTCTATTATCATTGCATAGATTGGTTGAGTTGATGCAGAGGGTCCTCTATTCTAGTTGAGGGCTCCTGTCTGGATTATTGGTTGTTGTTGATTCCAGTTGGTAGGATTCCACTGTTGAGGCTGATTCACCATTCATGGGACTGCCTAAGGCCATTGGGATAGTTGTGGAGCCGTCATGGGGGGCATTGTCTATTGCCATTGTGGAGTTGGTGCACTGTACTGAGGCATTGTAGACATCTGTTGGTAGGGGTAGGGAACAATTCTTGGGACTGTATTTGGTGGATACGCCATTCCTGACATTGTAGGAATTAGAACTCTTTTTCCTGGGGTCATTGACAATCTTGCCTCTACTTCATCATACCGTCTAGCACCTTCCAATGCAACCTATAGATTGGCTAGTCTTCTTAATTCCACAAACTTGTGAACTTCTGGTTGTAGGCCTCTGAGAAACACTCCTTTCTGGATGCCTTTGTCCAAATGATGATTGGTCCATCTCTTCAGGATGGATTCCATTCGCGAGACATAAACTTCTACTCTTTCTCCAGAGGATTGACTTAGGTTCTCATGAACTCCTCTTGCATCCGCTATTCAAAACCTTCACGCCTGAATTTAGTGAGGAAGGCCAACTTCAGGTCGCCCTATGTGCCAAATGTTCTTGATGCTTGTTTTTCATACCATTGAAATGCTACGCCCTTGAAAGTAGTGGGAAATATTTCTAACCAATGCTCAGGCGTTCTGGCATCTTCCTTCTTCTCTATGTCTCTGAATTCAACTTTCAAACCACTACAAAGAGGGAGATATTCTGTTTTGAAGGTGTCAAAACTCATTCTTCTGAGAATCATTATGGTGCCATCATCATAATAATGCCAACTTCTTATGGTTTCAATAGTGCATGTTGTGAAGAATACTTTATCTACCAACTTCCAGTGGGTTGCTAATTGAACAAATAGGAGGTTGTTAGTGCACCAGGCATCCCATGTGTCCTGTTGTTGAGCATCTACAAACAAATTCCAACTTCTTTCTTTCTTGTTTTTGTGAACCTCCACTGACCACGACTCCTGAAGCTTTTTGACTATCTCCCACTTGATGATGTCTGGAAACTTCTCAATGAATGTCAAATCTTCCATGGATTCTCTTGGTTTCTGCTCTTCACTTTGTTCCCAAACAATTTTCCACCAAGATGCAAGTTTCTGCTGCTTCAACAGGAAGAGGAAATAGTCCACCAATAGAGCTTGCATCATGATGGTAATATGTTTCCACAATTGTGGGATGATCTTCTTGTGGAAAGTGGCTTTGGTAATGTGAATCTCCAACTCTTCAATGGAAGAAGGAACTTTGCAAGCATCCATTGAATTCTTCTCTTCTTGACAATACCATTTCCCTCATTTTCAGCCTTTTGTAATGCTTGCTAATTGCAAGATTCCCCGGTTGCACACCAAAAACATGGAGCCCTAAGAGAAACAATTCTCCCACGATTTTATCTTCAACAAAATTTATCATTTTCTTCATCAACCAACAAAGATAACACAAAAGAAACATCACTTTGAATGGAAATAATATCACATAGTATTCATCTTCATTGTCTTCATAGTTCTCTCTCTCAGTCTCTCATAGATAGATACATTGTTTTTTATAGAATCAACTACCTCTTGCATATGATCTCTCACAATGGTACACTCTCAATAGTACATCAAAATCTCACTATAATACTCAATAATCACTCATAATAATCCTTATTAGGCCATGGACACACCTCCAAAAAGGTGTGTCAGATGCGAAGAGGCACCAGAAACATCATAGTGTCTTGTGAGATTTGGCTTCTGTCACTGTTCTTCTGTAACCTTTTGTGAATCTTCATCAGCTACTTCTTTACTTCAATTACCTTGAATAGAGATCTCATTCATCCTTTTCTAAGACAAGAAAAATTTCCAAAACATCCATACATCCAACATCACACTCAACAAAAACAAACAGCATAGACCACAGAACAATAGGACAATAGAAGAATAGAACTATAACTGCTACAAAACCTTACAGAAGATCATCAAAGACCATAAAAACCACAAAAACCAAACCAAAACCAATTAAATATTTCATAAAACTTTTAACACAACCTCAACCATCTCTCAAAACATCCATTTAACCATTTTAACTACCAAAATAGAAACAAAACAGAACAAAACAGACCTTACAGAACCAAACAAAGAGAATCACATAACCCTTTAAAACAACATATCCTCATCAAAAACCAACATAAATCCTTCAAACATACTCAAACCATTCCAAACACTTCAAAATATCTTCAAATTCAAACAATCAATCACCAAAAATAACCATTCAACAACAAAAATAACAAAAAAAACCAAAAAAACAAATCATTTTCACACTTAACATTTGCATTCCTTGCAAGCCTAGATCCTTCATTGTCACATCCATCATTATGTTTGCTCATGAGCCTCAATAAATCAATGCATCTGAAATAAAGCACCCTTCAATCCATACGCCAATCTCTGGGGTTTTAGGATCCAGGAAGGCATTAGTCACATCTACTTCCTTTATGGATTCTGAGCTCTGTTGGACTTAGTCGCCAGGAGGGAGCAATTCTTGGGTCTCTTCTTCTAATCAATATGCTTTTGAATTTCTTTCCATAGCTAGGAGACAACATAAAAAACTATCGAAATGCTAAGTTTGGTTTAAAAGTGTCTAGATCTTTGACCAAATCATACTCTTTGATAGGATCCATAGGCTTTTCCAATCGGCTAGGAAATGGGGCCATGCCCACTTTTATCTTTCCTTTTTCTTCTAGGAGCAGCAACATCTGCACTTCTTTTTCATGAGGAGGTCCTTCTACATCCTCTATTTCCTGGACCTCTGGTTCTGTCTCTGCAACTATCTCTATAGCTCTCTGTGGCTCTGTAGTGCTCTGTACTTCATTGTTCTAGATTGCATTGTTCTACTTTTCCCGAGGAAGTTTAAACTTCACAATCTTGGCTGAAGGAACATTCTCTTTGGGAATTATCGGTTCTCCTTTCTTTGCACGTACTATGGTGGCCACTTCTAATTTCAACAAATTGGAAGCAAGTTCTTGGGTCTTTTGTTGGGTATCAGAAGTAGATTTCACAAGGGTTGGACATGGATAATCTTTTGCAGTGTGGTCTTCTCCTTTGCGTCGACTGCATAAGGGCTTATAATCCACAAACTTTTTAGGGTTTGGACAATTCGGTGAGATATGACCCTTTTCTCCACATCTGCAACACTCCACCTCTGATATGTGACCACCTCTAGACTGTCGTCCTCTATAACTCTGAGAGGGAAACCTCCTTGGACCAAAATTAGGACCAAACTCCCTAGGCTTTGGTTCAATGTCCTGCATTGTCATTTTGGATTCCAACAAGTTGAATCTTATGTCTTCATCTTTCTTTCTTCATTCGTGTATCTCTTTCAGAGAGGAGATATTCTCTATATGGTTCTTCTTCAAATAGTATAAAAATAAGGCTCCAAGAATGGTTGGTTTTTGGGTACATTTAGTGGCTAAATGTCTCACTTGATGGCACTTTTCGCACCCTACTCTGTAATCACATCAATAACTCTTTCTTGATACTTGCCACTCAATTAGATAGGTAGTCCTTCAAATTTTCACCTCCTAAAGTACTTGTAGTAGGGTTTAAGGAAGCTTCTGTAAATTATTGCATACACTGGTTGGGTTGATCCAGGAAGTCCTCTGTTCTGGTTCTGATTTAAAGCTCCTGTTGAGACTTGGGGTTGTTGATTCCAGTGGGTAGGATTCCATTGTTGTTGAGTCACCATTGGAGGAACTATTCGAGACCATTGCTATTGTGGTTGAACCATCATTTAGGCATTGTCATTTGCGGTGGCCATTGTGGATTAGGTGCATTGTACTGTGACATTGTTTGCATCTGGGGGTAGGGTTAGGGAACTATCCCTAGGACTACATTTGGTGGGTATACCATTCTTGGAATGGGAGAAGGTAAGACTCCTCTTCTTGAGGTCATTGACAACCTTGCTTCGACTTCGTCATACAATCTTGCACCTTCCATTGCAGCTTGCAGATTGACTAGTCTTGTCAATTCCACGAACTTGAGAACTTCTGGTTGTTGTAGGTCTCTAAGGAACACTCCTTTTTGGATGCCTTCATCCAAATGATGATTGGCCCATCTCTTCAGGATGGATTCCATTTTCGAGACATAAGCTTCTACTCTTTCTCCAAAGGATTGACTTAGGTTCATAAACTCCTCTTGCATCTGCTCTTCAAAACCTTCATGTCTCAATTTAGTAAGGAAGGCCAACTTTAGATACGTCCCATGTGCCAAAAGTTCATATTGCTTGTCTTTCATACCACTGAAATATCGTGCCCTTGAAAGTGGTGGGGAATATTGCTAACCAATGCTTGGGGGTTCTGGCATGGTTAGCCACACATGCTAGCATAAACTCTGCTACATGAAGATTAAGGTCTTTATTGTACTCTCCCTTAAAAATGGGAAATGGGACTACATTTGTTGGCCTGTTATCAATATTTTTAGGACAAATTTGACTAGGAAAGGGACCTTGAGTTGCCATGGGGACTTCTGTAAAGAGTGCTTTTAAGGCATCAAAGGAGGCTTCTACTACAAGCTCGTTCTCGGCCTTGATTTTTGCCTTCTCTCTTCTCACGTACTGGACTCATTCTAGTGCTTGCCTCTTGATTGTGTCATTCATCAAGGGGTTGGCTCCAACCAGTTGGTCTGTACTCAACAGAATAGAATCAGAGGGGGCTTCAGTCTCTGGAGGACTCCCTGGCCAAAATCTCTTCTACTTTCTTCTTTTCTACATCACTGAATTCAGCTTTCAAACCACTACAGAGGGGGGGATATTCTATTCTGAAGGTATCAAAACTCATTCTTCTGAGGATCGTTGTTGTGCCATCAACATAATAATGCCAGCTTCTGATGGTTTCAATAGTGTATGTTGTAAAGAACACTCTATCTACCAACTTCCATTGGGTTGCTAATTGGACAAACAGGAGATTGTTAGTGCACCATGCATCCCACATGTCCTATTATTGAGCAACTACGAACAAATTCCAACTCTTTTTTTTCTTATTTTTGTGAATCTCCACTGACCATGACTCCTGAAGCTTCTCCATAGTCTCCCACTTGATGATGTCTGGAAACTTCTCAATGAATACCAAATCTTCCATGGATGGTCATTCTCTCTGTTTTTGCACTTCAGTTTGTTCCCAAACAATTTGCCACCAAGATGCAAGTTTCTGCTACTTCAACAGGAATAGGAAATAGTCCACCACATAGAGCTTGCATCATAATGGTAATATGTTTCTGCCATTGTGGAATTAACTTCTCGTGGAAAGTGGCTTTGGAAATGAGAATCTCCAATTCTTCAATGATAGAAGGAACTTTGCAAGCATCCATTGAATTCTTCTCTGCTTGGCGATGCCATTTCCCTCATTTTCAGCCTTTTGTAATGCTTGTTGATGGCAAGTTTCCCTGGTTGCTACGCAGCAAAAACATGGAGCCCCAAGAGAGACACCAAGGAAAAGGGGTTTCTACTGCAAAAAAAATCTATCTTGTAACATCAACGAGCTTTTGTTTCATTCTTTAGAGAACCACAACAAGGAAAAGAACACCACTAGCAAGAAATCTTCATGCAACATCATAGAAACAATTCTCCCACGGCTTTAACTTCAAAAAATTTGATATTGCTCTTCATCTTCTTCATATTTTTCATAAATAGACAAAGATAACACAAAAGAAACACCACTTTGAATGGAAAAATATCACATAGTATTCATCTTCATTGTCTTCATAGTTTTCTCTCATAGTCTCTCATAGAAAGATACATTGTGTAGCATAGAATTGGCTATCTCTGACTCTCTCTTTCTCTCTCAATCAATAGTACATCATATCCTCCCTACAATACTCAATAATCACTCATGATCATCCTTCTTTGGTCGTGGATGCCCCTTCCAAGATGTATGTCTGATATGAAAGGTCAGCAAAGCCACTACAGTGACTCTTCATAACTCATCAGTGTCACTTCATTCCAGTCTTCTCTTGAGTCTTCAACAGTTTCTTCATCTACTTTCTTGAGCTCTTTTGAACTTACATTCACCTCTTTCCAAGGCTAGAACACTTCCCCAAAATCACACATACATTCCATAAAACACTTACAGAGGCATACAGAACAGAATAGAACAGAAACAAAGCAAGAACAAAAGCTCTATAGAAGCTCAACAAAAGGTTATAGAAGGTCAACAGAAAGCATCAAAACCACATAACTCATACTAAAACCAATCCAAACTATAAAAAACTATTCAATGAGCTTTCAAAAGACCTCAACTTCCATCAGTATCCATGCTTCATACATAAGAAAATCAGAACACAACAAAAGCTAAATAGAAGCTATCAGAACCTCAACAGAACCTTTCAGAACATCACAGAGCCTCATATTTCTACTAAAAATCATCATGAGATTTCAAAAAATAATCAATATCTGAGAGAAAAATTTTGGTGCCGAGAAGTGCTTAAAAATAGCTAAAAATTATGAATATCAAGGGAAAAATATTCAACGTCGAAGGCGGCGGATCGATCTAGGACGATTTTAAGCGCCAAAGTGCTTTAAAGGCGCCTGAGTGACACTTGTTGATTTTTCATAATTTTTCAGACAGTCGTGCAGGTTGACACGAGTTATTGGCCAATGCGAAATGCCAAGCCAGATGCCCAGGATTTTTCAAAGCTCAATTCCGAGTCCGGACGGGGAAATGGCCAAGAACCGGGCAAGATATGAAGAGGTGGACAAACTTTGGGCCAAATGTAAGTGACCTTTGGGAGGGGACATGCAACATTTTATGTAAAAGATGGAATCGTGGCATCTTGGGGAAGGAAAAAACGTGGAGAACATGGCGCCTTCCTGCGCCCGATTTTTTCGCCCTCTCTCTTGATGCTCATCATGCAAGCTGCACACAACCCACATAAATGATTATGGGGCTTCAATCCCCCGTGGATGCTGACTCTATCGTCGTGCTTCGCTCCTCCATTGATGGTCTCTGTGAAGAATTCTGATTTTAGTCTTTCTCTCTCCTCCCTCTCTCTCCCCTAAAGGCAGATTCATGTGGTGAAGAGGAAGAAGAAGAATGGATGACGGATGCTTGTCCAATGAAGACCGGATTGCTTCGTGGTGTAAGAAGATTGAAGATTGCTGATTTTAGACTGTCATGAGCATTAATGGTGGCTGGAAATCAGTCCCGAGATATAGCAAATAAAAAGCTGCAACCCGCAAAGAACGGTAATCTCATTTTTACAAAGGAAAATGGTGTTTTTATGCAATTTGCTTTATGAATACTTGTTCCCATGAGATGATTATGCATTATAATGTTGTTTGCAATGTCTTCCAATTGTTTATGATCAGAAAATCAAAAAATCAAGAGTGTTATGGATGAAATTAATAGAGTAAAACCCGTAAAATATGGGAAAATTGGGTGTTTTTGAGATATAAATGGGAAATATAATAAGACACACCAAACTAAACTTGTGTTTTTGCTGCAAATGAACCTAAGGGCCACAACCCACAACTCATTTTGAATTTTCAGTCATTAAATATTGCAAAAAATACAAGAAAAATAGAGAAAATGGGAAAAAATAGGGGAAAAATGGATTTTGAGTGCCGAAAACTAAGGAAAAATTAGAACCATGTTTGTGGATATATGGGGGATCTGAAGTATAAGGTTTAGCCTCAGTTCAGCCCTACCTTTATGTTTTAGTGAGTTTTTATTGCTTTTCATACAATAAAAATGTGGAAAATGAACCCTAAACCTATGTACCATGCACAACCTAAATGGGTGAGGGGGTAGAGTGTATGAAAATTGTTTAAATGCTGAATGAAATGATGAAAATATTGCTGGTTTTGATGCATATCATTTAGGTTGGTTGATAGTTAAAAATTAAGAACCTAGCAGCACGAGGATTTCTCGGTGCTAGGTTCATGCAACGCCGCATACGAGCAATAGTCAAATTCATTGAAAGAATGCTTTTGCACTAAGCACCAATGCTGATTTTCTTAATTGTTTGAGCACATGGACATTCACAATTTGCATGAAGCATGAAATTTAAAAAGTATCAGATAATACCTCCTGGATACATAGCAATTGCTTTCTAGAGACATGACCAACGTTGAGTGAGTAAGGTTGTCCAAGATGTAGGCTAGGCGTTGGGTCTAAGGGGAAAGAAAGTGAGGAAGCATGGTATATCTCCTGGAAATACGAGAAATATAAAAGAGAGAAGTTTGTGTTCGTATGTTATATATGTTTAGCGACGCATCGAGGGGCCAATCCCCAAGGTGTAGGAGAGTCGCAGTGAGGTAGCAGCAGTCAGCCCCGTTGGAGGACCTCCTATGTTTGTACTTTGTGCTATTTGGCAATGTGTTGGGACTCCCTCTGAGGAGTGTTAATTGGGTTAGGGTTGGACTATGAGACGTGATACAAATGCAAGATGTTTAGGAAGATGATGTATGTGTCATCCACGCTCCTGGCCGCGAGGCCGTGGGGTTGTTGAGCGCATGATAGAGGTCCGGCTAGTGCATGAGCCAGTGCTGGCCCGTTTTAGGTCCCATCAATATCATCCAAAACACTCTCAAACACTTCCAAAACAACTAGTCATCACTCAAAATCCATCAAAAATCAACCATTCAGCCTTCAAAAACAACAAAAATCAACCAAAAAAACCTAGTCAATTCAACATTCAACAGTTCTTTGTCCATCTTGTCTGCCACATGCAAATGTAGGGAATAAACCATTAGCTTCACTTGCCATTTCCAAGTGATGTTTGGATGTATAAAGGTTTCTTTTGTGGATTCCCATGGGCTTGGTAGCCTCTGTGGTATGTTGATTTAATGCTTTGCCCTCCACTTTCTCCCTTCATTGGCATCAACATTGCTGATTTCTTCACAAAAAACTCATCTAAAGGTCTTATCTTGAGATCTTCACATGATTCAAGGCATTACAAATGTTTTGCAACATTATTGCTTCCAGCTCTTGTAAGTTACACTACATAAGATGGAAGCAAGGATACTTTAAAAATTCATCAAAGAATTTTTTCCAAGTACATGAATCCATTCCAATGGTTAATTTCTTGAAGTGTTCTACCAAGGATTGACATATCCTATGTTTCTTTCATTCATTGAGCACCACATAACTGCATTCCATTCCATAGTTCACCATTGCCAATCATTGCTTCCACTTTTGAGAATCCCAATGTTCTCTCTTTTCTTTTTTGCACTAAAGTTCAACCTCTCTATTTGGTGATGGAGAGATCATGGAGGGTTCCATTGTTGCAAGGAATTTGAGTACTACAAGACCAAAAAGATAGATCATAGGTACATGCTTCCTTTTTGTACAAACATGAAAACATCATGCACCGATTTATAACAATATTATCTATGCATTATGATTTAGGGAGCTTAGAGATATCCAATATAGAATGCTTCTAGAGACAAAGCTCAGACAAAGAAGGACAATACTTCAAGCTCTACAAACCTATGAATACAGAGATAGAGAAAGAAATAAATAAAAAGGAAAGAGAAAGAACGAGAGAGAGAGAGAGAGAGAGAGAGAGAGAGAGAGAGAGAGAGAGAGAGAGAGAGAGAGAGAGAGAGAGAGAGAGAGAGAGAGAGAGAGAGAGAGAGAGAGAGAGAGAGAGAGAGAGAGAGAGAGAGAGAGAGAGAGAGAGAGAGAGAGAGAGAGAGAGAGAGAGAGAGAGAGAGAGAAACGTACAGAACAACTAAGAGAGAGAGAGGGAATAATTACAAGGCCGTCATATGTAGGACAACAACTGTAACTACCAACCTCCATTAATGGAGTAAAAATGATTTATGCATGTCCAAATTTCCAAATTTATTGTTAAATTAGTCTTGAAATTCTCTTTGACGGCATAAGTACTTTAGAGGTCCACTTTTAAGTACCAAAAAACATGTCCTAGATATCACTTTCAAGGCCACCTATACATGCTTTCACCTAGAAGTCGGAAGTTTGACTACATTTCAATACTTATCTTGCTATGGTTGAGAATGAGTCTGGGCATAGGCTAAGATACCTATGATTTGAAAATGGGAATGCATATGTTTCTAAGGAATTTGTAGTTTTTTTATGAGAGGGGTATTAGGCATTAGTTGATTGCCCCTCACATTGCATCCCATAATGATGTTACTGCAAAGCACATGAATAGGACTATTATAGTATTCTTGGTTAGGTTAGCTTATCACAATACTTTTGGATTGAGGCAATTACTACTACAATTCATTTGATTAGTAGATCCTCATGCATTGCTCTTGGTGGTAGAGTCGCAGAGGAGGTATGGTCTAATAAACCTCCCTCGCATGTACACTTGCAAGTCTTTGGATGTGATTCTTTTTGCCATATTTCCAAATATAAATGCAATAAGTTGGATCCAAATTATATCAACTGCATCTTTCTTGGATATGGTGATACAATTAAGATGGGCTATAACCTTTGTGATCCCTAGTCTCAAAAGGTTATATGTAGCCATGATGTTGCGATTCATGAGAAAAAGATGCATATGAGACTAGAGTAGGTGGTTGAGGTCCATAGGATGATCTTTTGGGAAGAGCATCCTCTTACATATGAGAAAAAGATGCATATGAGACTAGAGTAGGTGGTTGAGGTCCATAGGATGATCTTTTGGGAAGAGCATCCTCTTACAGTACAACTAGTCCCAATTCAACAAGTTACATAGCTGTTGATGATATAGTGGCCCAGGATCCACCTATTGTGCAAGATCATGATGTTAGATAGAGAGGAATGTTAGTACTAGCCCCATATCTAGTTTTGAGTTGCTATACTAGAGCCTCACATCCTCTTGATTTTTTTGAGTTGTCTATGCATTATGACTCGGTGACATATTCTAATGAGCCTCTTACTTATGAGGAGGCTATACGTAGAGGTGATAGTCATTGTTAGGAGAGGGTCATGCAATGTAAGTTTGACTCATTATAGAAATATTGCACATGGGTTTTAGTTTCCTTGCCAAATGGTAAATATGCATTGCTATGCAAGTGGGTTTATAAGTTGAAGAGCATTCTTGGTGGCCCTAAGACAACCCTAAGCTAGCATTAAAGGCATGTTTGGTTGCAAAGGGTCTTACATAGGAAAAGAAAGTTGACCTTTATGAGATATTCTTCCCTATGGTGAAGATGAATACCCTACGCTTGGTCTTGTCCTTGGTTGCATGGTTAGATTTATAGGTTTAAATAGGAAAATAAAGTTGACCTTGATAAGATATTCTTCCCTATGGTGAAGATGACTACCCTACACTTGGTTTTGGCCTTGGTTGCATAGTTAGATTTATAGCTTTATTAGATGGATATGAAACCGGCTTTCTTACATGGGGACTTACATGAGCACATTTATATGCAACATCCTAAGAGCTTTATGGAAAGGGGTAGGGGACACTTGGTATGCAAGTTGAGAAAGAGTCTCTATGGACTTAAGTAGGCACCTAGGGAATTGTATCGCAAGGTTGATGCTCTTATCCATTGTTAACTAGTTTGAAGACACGAAGACATAAAGAAAGAGAAGAATATGGAATCCTCAAAATTTTAAACATTCTTATGCTTTGAGAAAAAAAAAACATTTGTTGTAAACAAGATCCAAGCTTCCTCTCTTGCAAGTTGTAATTAATTTTGATAGTACTCAGCATAGAAATATGGATCTAAGTGCATACAAGGGGGGAAAGACTAATCTTTGGTCCAAAAAATGTCAAGATGTCCTAGGGTATTGAAAAAACTCTAAAACTATAAAACGTTTGAAAAAGAAGGGAAAAGGCTATTCATGTGTGTGCCAAATTTTGGTTCTTGCCTTCTTACTTTTGTAGAGAGAGAGAGAGAGAGAGAGAGAGAGAGAGAGAGAGAGAGAGAGAGAGAGAGAGAGAGAGAGAGAGAGAGAGAGAGAGAGAGAGAGAGAGAGAGAGAGAGAGAGAGAGAGAGAGAGAGAGAGAGAGAGAGAGAGAGAGAGAGAGAGATGAGTTGAGAACAAGAGAGTGAGGGTGATGGTGAGAGACCAAGATAGTGATACCTCCATCTCTTCTTGTGCTCTCACATATTTTACCATGCTCTTTTCTACCATAACAAAGGATGTAAAGGATTCAAGAATCTAGGAGGTGCATCTTGAATTGTAGAGTATGCTATGAGCATCCTTCATCATTATGCTTTGCACATTCACTACAAATAGATCTCGTGTTCATGTACAAGATGGTGATATAAGAGATAGTCACCATTAAGTGGTCGAAGCTCCTAAAACAATAGAAATGTATCCAAAAATCCCAAATATGTTGAGCACCTATAGCCCAACATTTTGGTTCCATTGGCAGGACCAAGCACACATTGACCACAAAGTCGCTTGTATGGTTCATGGTTGTAGAATAAGAGGGGATACATGTGCCAACTCCAAGATATCTCCAAGTAAACCAAGCACACATTGACCGCAAAGTCACTTGTATGGTTCATGGTTGTAGAATAAGAGGGGATACATGGGTCAACTCCAAGATATCTCCAAGTAGCTACATTTTTGTTTTTGCCCTCAAGCATGATTTTAGGTTATATGATTGAGATATCGAGTTCATGAGATATGACTAGAATAATCTTAGGATGGTAACAAATTTTGATTTCAAGATCCTACGTGGTAGCCATAGTTATAAATTATCACCTTAAAGTGAGATGAATGTACCAAAAAAATAGAGCCCCAAGAGAAATACCAAGAAAGCAGAAAAACTACTGCAAGAAAATCTATCTTGTCACACCAACAAGCATGTTCTTCATAATTCAATCAAGATATCTCCAAGTAGCTACATTTTTGTTTTTGTCCTCAAGCATGATTTTAGGTTATATGATTGAGATATCGAGTTCATGAGATATGACTAGAATTATGTTAGGATGGTAACAAATTTTGATTTCAAGATCCTACATGGTAGCCATAGTTATAAATTATCACCTTAAAGTGAGATGAATGTACCAAAAAAATAGAGCCCCAAGAGAAATACCAAGAAAGCAGAAAAACTACTACAAGAAAATCTATCTTGTCACACCAACAAGCATGTTCTTCATAATTCAATCAACCAGAAGAAGAAAAAGAACACCAAGGAAAACCAATCTTCACACAACATCATATAATGAATCTCCCATGGATTTAATACAACAAATCTTCAATATGTTCTTCATAAAAAACACCAAAGAACCCAACTTTTAATGGAATTCATCACATAGTATTCATATTTCATCATCTTTATAGTCTTCACAATATTTCTCTCAATCTCTTATATGTAGATACAATGTTTCTTCATAGAAATTGGCTATCTCTCATGTATGGTCTCTCTCAATAGTACATGATAATAACAAAGAATCACATTCAATAATCCTCTATTGATCATGGATATACCTCCCAAGAGATATGCTTGATATAAAGAGGCACTAGAGCCACTATAGTGACCCTTGAGTGCTCATCAATATAACTATCACTTCAAGTCTTCATCAACTATTTCTTTTGCTTCTTCGAGCTATTAAGAGCTTTTATTATTCTCTTTCCAAGATTAGAAAACATCCCCAAGATAAACATCCATCCATCATAATACTTAAAAAGCATATAGAAGACAAGAGAAGACATACAAAAGCTAAACAATACACTACAAAAGGTCTACAGAGAAGGCATAAAAACCATATAACTCAAACAAAAACCAACTCAAACCATCAAAATAAATCCAAATCACTCTCAATCATTTCTCAAATCATTTATTTGCAATCATAACCTCTCAAACAATAAGAAAGCAGATCAAAATAGAAGAAAACTAGACCCATTAGAACCAAATAGACACAACATAGAACCAATCAGAATATCATAACTTAACTAAAAACCATCATGAGCTTCTAAAAAATATTCAACCTATCCCAATCATGCTCAAAAACACTTCCAAACCATCCAAAACCCAATCAATCAACCACAAAATCAAACAAAAAACACCCAAAGATCCAATAAAAACTAGCTAAAAATATAGTCATTTCAATACTCAATATATTTGCACACTTAGCTAAGGGAGCATCCTTGCGATATTGGAAAAAGAGAATAATAAAATCTCTAAATTAACCATCTTCAATCATCAACTCTAGCTCAAAAAAATCCACGACTCTAATCAATAACCTACATTCGTCAAATAACTCAGACAAAAGGAAAGCACTTTTTATTCATTAACTCGTACTAAAAAGATAAAATTGTGACCAACTTGAAAAGGATATAATAGGTTTTTTCATCAATCCACTGTAATTCATCAAAAATAGGTAATCACCAATCAGGGGAGGAACTAAATGAGGAAGGGTTTAGACAATATAAAGTGAATTGGCACATGGGCGCAAATTTAAAGACACTAAAGTGCATGTATAATGTGTCAAAAGGTACTACTACTAAGAGTCCTTACATTTACTACATTAACATAGCCAAGGAGTGAAATGTCATAAGTTAGAATAAAGTGCCTAATAGATACACCAAATATCCAAACTTTCTAGCCGTTCTAGATATCCCTTTAATAAATCCCCACATGTACACATTGCATACCTTGTGCATAATAGTTGAGAAAATTGTGCATCTATATATTGGATTTGCATGGAAATTGCCATCCCAAAAGGCCAAGGATAGTATTATCAAGGCTATTGAGCAGTTTTTGTCATATATTGGTCTCCAGAGGGGATTGTTGTGATCGAGGAAGATCCTTAGAGATCCAAAAACGAAAATAGTACTCCCATGAAACCCTCAATAGGCGGGATTAAGGATAGAAGGTTTTTGGGCTTCCATGGTAAGCCCAAAAAAGATTATTCTCACATTCATCATAACCAATGGAAAGTGTTACACAATGTAGCAAGAGACCAATGGGATGATGAAAGGGCAAGGAACATGAAGGTCAAAGTTTGGGAGGCATTAGATGCAATGTTCATGTATTGTGATGAAACACCTTGGTCCATTGAGGATCTCCTGGCCTTCAAGAAGGTTCTCAAAAAATTCAAAACCTCCATGAAGGATGCATGGGAGAAAATAATTTCATGTACTATAAGGTAAGGAAGTACTTTCAAATTTGAAAATTTTTTTGGGCGAAAGGAAAAGTAAATATGAGACTTCAATGTCACCTACAAAAGGGGTCACTACCAAGTGATATAGGGCCCTTCCTCTGTAAGGGAGGTGCCTTTTTTGCTTGGTAGTGATACCTACAAAAGCGATCACTACCAAGCAATATGGGGACCTTCCTCTCTAAGGGATATGCCTTTTTTTGCTTGGTAGTGACCCTCCCTAGAAATGAGGTGCCCAACATTTCAACTCACTGAATTCAAGGTAGACGATGAAAAGGGGTCACTACCATGCAAAATGGGGACTTTCCTCATCACCAACATAGGGGCCATCTTTCTTGGTTTTGATCCTCTCTAGGAATGAGATGCCCAATACTCCAACTCACACCATTCAAGGTAGACAATAAGTAAATAAGGCAACTAATTGATTGGAATGAACTCACAATCAAGTAGATACCACTTGAGTTTTTTCAAACTTCATACAAAGCTTCAATTGGCCTTGAACTTACTACTTAGAACTTAACTAATTCCATCTCTTCTCTTATGCATAAAATATTATTTATAGTCATGGTCCCTAGTTTGTGAGGCATAGTATGAGAGTTTGCCGATTTCATCTACCCAAGGAATGGAGAAGTCTTATTACCAAGTGAGGTATACAAAACACGGTGGTGGTGCACAAAAGACAAACAACCTACTAGAAGTTTTCCTGTGGTTTTACATATTAAATTGGCAGAGAATGAGGTTAGAAGAAGCAAAAAGGATGTGCCAAAGCTCAGATATTTCTCTTGCATTAAAAATACTGAAACAAAATATACAAGCATATAATAACTCATATGCAAATCAAAATTTTTTACAATGGCTAGTCTTTAGGAAGAGACAAGGTCAGGATCAAGGAGCGGATAAGAAAGCATTCATTCCTTGCTATGTGGGCTTGAGGGGATAGTTTCATCTTCTTTGCTAGCATTATCTTGTCATGATTACCCTCATCCCCTGAGGTTGGTAGCTATATAAGTGATGCTAGCTTCTTTGGAGCCAATGACTCTATAGCCAACACTCCTAAAGAGGCTCTAGAAAAACCTAGAAATGGAGAAGTACATGGTTCCTATATAAGAACCTTGTACTTCGTCCACCACTGCAAGAACTCTCATTTTGCATAAGGATGCAAGTTGCCCAATTTTTGGACCCTTGCTGTTGCAATGACATGAAAAACATACGATACGTAGTAAGGGGCTCTCAAAGATTATCATCCATATCCAATACCAAACACCCTTAATACATGTCACTTCTTGACTAGAATTATTTTCTCTACATCCACCACTAGAAGGGCATATCCTCCACAAAACCTGGTCAACACCTTGAGCACAAACATGGAAAGCCTTGCATTGTCCAAAAAATATTCATTATGAAACAAATGCTAATTGTAATACTTAAACTTTGGCCTATTCTACTTTGTGTTTATACAACTTCATTTCTATTTTTGTATTCTCACTCTTTGCCTCTATCTATCTCTATCACTATCATTGCAGTAGTTGTATCTCTTTTTATAAGAGTGAGTTTAGCTTCATTTTTTGATTATTGAGTATAGATGGACTTCTCAAGTGATGATGACATGTATCTTTCTTTCATAGTCTTGATTTTAGATACATCTCCTTGAATCTTGCAAGTAGATGCTTGCTCTCTTATAACTATGTGCAGTCCTTAGAGGTAGCTCTACTAGACTCCTAATGGAAACACATGCATAGCAATGTTTGTTATCTCTTTATATGTGAAGCTCTTTTCTTTTATAATTGGGACCTAGCAGACATCGAGAGAGTAGTTGGAGATAATGTGATGCAAACAATTCCTTTGATCATGTGAATATAAAGCAATATAAAAAAAGCAAATAGCAATGCATATTTTTATCATCAACATAAAAGCTAAACAAAGTAGGAAGTTGGATATCTTCATTGTGCAAGTTTGCCCTCAATTGTCGTAATATGCACATTGACCCTACCTTCATAACGATCAATTTTTTACAATCCATCCAAACATCAATATCTTGTAATGACTTTCTAGAAAACTCTATCATGGCTTGGTCTAGTAGCACTAGTTTTTCACAAACATGGTGCCATCTTCTATACAAAAATGTCATGATGAAGTTTTGAGTGGCAATCATATACTTGCAGACAACAAAATCTAGTTGCACCTTATAGGGCAATTCTATCTTGTCCTTTTGTATCCCAGCATGCATCTGTACACTCTAGAATACTATTTCCATCTAGGCACTTCACTAGGAACATGGTTCTTAAGGTCCAGACTTTAGTGTTGGAGAAGAAGTCCACAAAAATGGCTATAGGAATAAAAGTGGATATTTTTCTTTGACTACATGAAATGTTGGGCTTTAGGCATTTCTACATCTTGTGAAAAAAATTGCACTTGTCACTCTCACTTATTCTAGAATCTAGTAGTGACCTCTCTCTTCTCTTGAAATATAGAAGGGAAAGGCCAGACAAGCCTCCCCATTGCCCATAAGGAGGAGGAAGATGGTATGTAAAAATAGTTGTAAAAAAATATGGCCCTCTCAAGGAATGCCACTTTGGTCCTCCCCTTGTAAAGCTCTTCACTAACAAAGCCATGGATGATATCTAGAACACCTACCACACATTCTACTAGCTGCCATTCTTGGATGCTTGATGGATACAAGATTGTTAACATCAAATGATATTTTTAATTACAAAGCGAATAAGAAATATAGACCTTCATTCATTCCAAAAAGTAGATGCAACCAAAATGCACCAATAATTGGGTCTACAGAGAGGGAGATTATAGGTAATGTGCTCAAGGTGAAGCTTCTTATACATGAAAATATGCTACCCATGCACTTCTTTGATTGTCTTTTTGGAGCCACCGAGCCTAAAATCTATTACCCTACCCTTTCAGCATGATAACAAAGGGCTGGCTATCAAAGATTTCTTTTGCTTTCTTCGTTGCATGATTATCCAACTTTCCTTCATTATGGTCATAAAGGGAACCCACTTGTCTAGTTTCATCAAGCATATTGAAAGTGACTATGGACTCAATGGAAGCACTAGGTCTTCTGTACCCAGAAGATGCCTCCGTGGGGTAGAAATATGGAGAGCAGAAACATGTGACTGAGTAGAGAGAAAACAAATAGAAACTCCAAAGGGTATAGAGTGGAGGCAAGAGAGAGGGAATGAGCATTGAGCACTCAAATATTTCAAATGAGGAGAGGCTTTTGTCGTCTTCTTTTCTCTCAATAAGAGAAATAATTGAAATATGATGACAAAACATTACTGTTGAAAAATGGTAGTCACTTCACTTTACTACAAGAAAGCCACAATCACTCTACTTCTTTCAATAAAACTAATCATATCAAAAATAAAAAAAAAAAATTTAAAAAAATATGAAATGATTTTTGGAAAAAAGTTCCATCACAAAAGTCTTCTCCTTATTACGGAGTGCGCTCTATATATATATATATATATGCTAAAGAGATGAAAAGTAACCTCAAACTCCCAATTTGTCCAAAGCATTGGCTTAAATTCATAAACTCCTATTGTATTTGCTCTTCAAGACCTTCACACTTGAATCTAGTAAGAAATGCCACCTTTAGTTTCTTTTGTCCCATGTGTGCCAAGAGTTCCTGTTGCTTCTTTAATACCATTAAAATGTCGTGCTTTTGAAAGTGGTAAGAAATATTACCAACTAATAATTTGGGATTTTGGCATTGTTGGCCACACATGCTACCATAAACTCAACTACATGAAGATCGGATTCTTTATTATATTCTCCCTTGAAAATTGGCAACGGGACTACATTTTCTGCCATGTCATCATGAACATTTCTAGGATGGCGAATCTCACTTGAAAAGGGACCTTGATTCACCATTGGGACTTCTATGAAGAGTGTCACAAAGGCATCAAAGAAGGCTTCTCTTGCTAGCTTGTTCTTAGCTTTGAGTTTTTCCTTGTGTCTTCTCACATACACGCGAATTCATTATAGGACATGTCTCTTTATCATGCCATTCATCAGGGGTTGGCTCCACCAATTTTATTGGTGCTCCATAAAAGGAAAACTAAGGGGATTTAGTCTCTAGAAGACTCTCTTGCCAACATTTCTTCCACTTCTTTCTTTTCACAATCTCTAAATTCTACTTCTATGCCACTATAGAGGGGAAGGTATTCTATTCTGAAGGTATCAAAATTCATTCTTTTGAGAATTTCCATAGTGCCATTGTTTCAGTAATACCAGCTTCAAAGTGTTTCAATGGCATAGGTTGTGAAGAACACTTTATTTACTAGCTTCTAGTGGGTTGCCAATTGGACAAAGAGAAGGTTGTTAATGCACCAAGCATCCCATGTGTCTTGATGTTGTCCATCCATGAACAAAAGTTCCAACTCTTTTCCTCCTTATTCTTGTGGACCTCCACTAACCACAACTCCTAAAGCTTCTTCACAATCTCCCACTTAATAATGTCTAAAAACACTTCAATGAAAGAAAAATCTTTCATTGATGTTTATTCTCTCTCTTTTTTCTTCTTCAGTTTTCTAGAAGATAGTTGGCTAGAATGATACATCCCTCTGTAGCTTTAGAAGATAGTGGAAATAGTTTTTGTCTCAGAGAGTTTGCATCAAGATAGTGATGTGTTTCCACCATTGAGGGATGAACTTCTTGTAAAAAGTAGCATTGGTAATGAAAATTTCCAACTCTTTAAGGGTAGTAGAAATTCTACACTCTTCCATTGATTTTCTTCCACTTTTATAGTACCACTACTTCCATTTTTAGCCTTTATTGGGTGCCCATTGATAGAAATTTTCCTAGCTTTGCAGCAGAATATGGAGTTCTCTAAAAACACCAAGTAAATGGGAAATTTATTGTAAGAAAATCTATCTTATATCATCAACAAGCAATATGAACAACTCTACGCAAAATCATAGGATTTATCAATATATATTAATTATGATGCATCAGCAACCAAAAAAACAAAAATATCTAGTCAATGTTGACTAAAAATGATCACATAAGATTCATTTAATTATATTTCATTGTTCTTCATCCCTTAATCTCTCACAATCTCTTTCAAAAATGCATATCACTTCATTTTGACAAAGTGTGTCCCTTGATCATTAATGATTTTGATGGGGTAACCAAAGCATGAGATGACTTGCTCCTAGAGAAACCACACAATGGTTTGTACATCATTCTTACAGGGTTGCCCTAATCTCAACTCATCTAGTCATGTAATGCATGGCTACGATGATCTATCTAGTCTGCAAGTATTATGTAGGTAGGCTAATAGATCCCATGAAGTCTATACCCCATTTTCAAAATCTTGGCATGTAATTACTAGTGTGTGTTTCATTTTATTCTTTCGAATACATAACTTTGTGTGTTGGCACTCGTCACAATGTTTCACAAATTTGGTCACATACTTAAAGAGAGTGGGCCACTATAATTGGGCTTAATGTACTTTCTTAGCTATGATATTTGTATTGAAATTTTCTCTAGCTATGCCACCATGAGCCTCTTACAACATATCCTCAATTTCATGATGGAAAATACATCGCCTTAGGCAATCACCCTGCCCTAAGAGATACAACTGACCTATGATCAATTCATAGGGTCAGGTCATAATTAGCAGGCATGTCAATCAAGCTTTTTTAATTGGTCATTTTGGTAGGCCTTGCTCAAGGATATGTACATTATCATCAGCCAAATGCATGAGATTGGTCTTAAAGAGATAAGGTTCCTAGAGTAACATGGAACAAATGAGCATCAAGAAGTTGATTGTCAACTCATGTGGCCTTCTCACCACTAGTCCCTTGTGATAACTAATCTGCAATGAAGTATTGTTTCCCTTTCCATACAATAGCCAAGAAATAAAAATTCCATAGTCACAAGAGCCATCAAATGATGCATCCCATGGCACAAAGCATATTTATTTAGTAATGTTTGGTGGTCAGCAAAGAAAGTGAAATGTGTAGTGAGGAGATAATGATGAATTTTTTTTGCATTGTAAAGCATCCCTAATCCTTCTCTTTCAATGGTAGAGTAGTTCATTTCTGCCTCAGCGAGCTATTGATTAGCAAAGCTTACATGGGTCCAATTTAGGGCTCCTAGGATATGAGTAGTCTCATGAGAGCCTTTTTTAACATTTCATAGGAAGCTTCATCCACAACTAGGTAATCAACAACTTATAGAGTGATTGTGTGATGGAAACATTACTTAGCACAAAGTGCTAATAATACCTAATATGGCCAAGGAAGACCTACAACCCATTCAGGTGATGGCAGCATAGTTTAGCATTGATAATATCCAATATGGCCAAGAAAGACCTACAATTCATTTGGGTTAGTGTGGGTGTAGAGAGATTCATGATAACCTTAATTTTACTTTAGTTGTGCAACCCTATTTTTGGACATGACATGGAGCCCAAGATTATACCACGCTTGACCCAGAATTGACACTTGAGCGGATTCAAGGGAGGTTATACTACCTACATCTTTCAAAGACTAGGTGAAGCTTGTCAATATATTCTACCCCAATTAGAGTGGACACACAAGTCATTGACAAATACCTCAAGCCACTTCCATGGCATGTCCTTGAAGATAGTGCGCATGAGACTTTGGTAGGTTGCTACTGCATTAGTTAGCCTAAAATGGATGAGAATATAAGCAAATATTCCCCACTATGTGGGCAAAGTTAGTTTTGGGCCTATCATCCAAGTAAACTTGCACCTAATTACTCTTGAGAATCTATTTAAGAAGATGTAAGCTTTCTTGTGTGCTACCCATTTGAACATGTGATAAGTGTATCGTACAAATAATGATCTCTCTTGGTTGCAACATTCAATTTCTTATTATTGATACATACAAAAAAAATTTATGTTCTTCTAACTTCAAGTTTCTAACTCGCTATTATGAGTATTTAATTTTAAGTGTTTTTGTCTAAGGTGATTAGAAGTTTGGTGTTGGGATCTAAAATGGGGCTAATAGTGGCTCTCTCACTTTAAGCACACTTTTGAACCTCAAACACCCAATATGGCTGTCTGGCCATGATGAGCGACTCGTATGTAGGATAGAAACCTCACTTTACACTAAATTTTGATGAGAATTTTAACTTTTTATAGCATGTGGATTACAATATATGGCATTGGGGCCACTGCCATATTATCGAAATGTCACTTTTAAGTATAAAATCCCTCATTTTCTTAAAAGGTGAAGATGAATATATTATTTTTTATAATTTTTCAAGGATTTACTATATTTTTTATTTTCTTCCATGTATTGATATTTTTAATATTTTTTCTTTTTTATTTTCATTATTTTCTATATATTTATTACATAAAAATTCAAAAATAGTAAATAAAAAATCCAATGTAGTGAAAAATGAGTATCTAACTTCATTTACCTCTCTCTAAAATAATTTTTTACTTTGATATCATTTTCAATTAAAATAGTCATACTTACTTATAGCCACTATGCCAGCATAATGTGTATCTTGGCCCATGAGAGATCTAATGCCGCTGATGTCCTTAAAACCCCTAACACTCTTAGATATACTCCCACATGTTCCAACACCATGCTCTAATGCCTCTTTGTTGCATAGTACCAGCTCTTCCACATACACTCACATCCCCCTTCTCTCATAGAAACAAACATTATGTGTGTAGAGGAGGAAAGAGAAACACCAAAAAAATTATTTTGAAATCCTTCATCTCAATGCATAAAAGTGATAGGGCTATGTGAAGAATGATGAGAGGGATCCATTCTATGACTTGTTGCCTTTGTTCAATGAAGATTTTGTAGGAGATGATCAAGAGAGGCTCATCATGTTGGCCCACCCTATTTGCTCTTAGTTTTTATTCTCCTTCATCTCACAATTTGTAATATTTTTTAATCATATATTTTACATCTTGGCTCATACCCCTTTAAAATTGGTCCATATAATTTCCAATTTAGATCATTATTGGCCATATGAATGTCATATAACTATTCCTCAAAGTAGATTAAGGTCATCTATTAGTTCATCTAGCATCGGTCTTCGAGCATCCACTTTGTGTTGGATCACCCAAATTAAATCCGACCCGTATTGCACTTGGTTCAAAGAGAATGAGAAATGAGGGGAAGTACAACACTTCAACTCCTCTGTCCATAAGGCGGGCAGAGTCTCACTCTGGCCTCATAAAACAACATGGAGTCAAGGTTCTATTTAATCTCCTAGTTAGATCAATGCTTAGTTTCTATTTAGTGCATTTTTAAGAAGCTCTCCAACAAACTACCTTAGGAAGGTGGATGTGTTAGGGTTCTCACCCTTGTGCTTCCCTCTTTTGATCATCTTTAGTGATTTTATTACCTAAAATGTGTATGTTTCAATAGGTAAATACATGTTCCTTAATTAACCTTTTAGGACACTTAGTTCATTCACATAATTTATACAACACTCAAAGAAGATAAAATAACCATTTTTCAAATAGTTCTTTTATTTATCTTGAAGGATTCTTATCACGATTTCTCCTTATGCACATATGGAAGTAATAGCCCAAAGGTTCAATTTCCACCAAGATTTCTACTTTTAACAAATAACATGGCTCTCAAGAACTCCACCATCATGATTCACAGAGGGGTTAGGTAGTTCATAGGTGAATAAGGAATTTACTAGTAGCTAGAGTTCCCTTGGTACCCTTATCACCTCCTACCTAATGTCATCCCTATGGAGCGACCTCTCACCATTGAGGCTAGTCCAAGCTCTCTAAAGCAAAAAAAGCAACCCCCTTGGTGTAAGGTTTCACAACTAACCTTGGGGGAGGACTAGTGCAATCCTTCTTTTTAACCTGTGGTATTAAGTCGCAATTGGAATCATACATCTTCACAACACAAACATTTCCTTCATACTGCATCAAGCAACCTTTGAATGCACAATCACAAGTAGAATTCATCCTAATAGACAATGTTTTCAAAATTTCTTGGGTTCACTCTTCCCCTCGGGGTTTGCTTAGGTTTTTCAAGCTATGAGCTTTCATCACTCCTTTTTCTAGAGAACTAAGGTTTTTCATAAAGTCTGTCTATTATATATTTCATTCAAAAGATAAGTAATCTATTCTTTCAATAGGTAGGGTTTTATTTTGATAACAATCCTAGCTTAGGTTAATTTATCAAGGAGTAGATAACCAATCTATCGAACGTTTCTTGTATTGGTTTGGTTGAGAATGAATTTAATGGTTTGGCAAACACATTAACAAAGTTTTTATTTTGATAAAGATTTTTCTAAGACCTTAAAGACCTTTCACGACATTGCCTCATTTAGAGACCATCGTTAAATGATTTCTCTAAGGTTGAGGCAAGTATCCTATCTGCTAAAAGGATTCTTATATCTAATCCTTAGCATTTCAAAGGAAAGAATAATCAATGGATCCTTCCATTGGTTTCTTTCTGACAATGACCATATGATTGTTCCTTCATTAGGTCTATCCTATCTAATTTAGAGTCTAAATTAAATAGAAGTATCATAACTAATTGTTTAATTATTCTCACAAAAGAATTTAACATGTTTAAATTTATTTCCACCTAACAATGTATTAGTTAAATCAAGAAAGAAAAGTTTAAGTACTTTGTTCTAACCTTTAAGGAGAGGGAAATTCTATCTAAACCTTAACTGCAAGCACACCTAATCAAAATAGATATTTTCTTTCCATTCGTTTTAAGATCATCTAATCCGCTAAGTTTATCTCACATCAGTCTAATGCGAGTTAAAATTGAAAGAAATATACTTCAATTTCCTAAAAGGGTCTATTTATTTCTATTTTTTATTTTATACATTTTTTAAAGTTACAATATTGATAAATTTACATAAATAATCTAAGATTTTCTTTAAAAATATACTTTTTTTTGCAAATGAGAGAGAACCTTTATTGATCATTTGTTTAACATCCTAATCAAGGCAAAGGAACTTGGGATTGATTGATTGATTGTTGTTGGAGCATTATCTACACCAACTGCTCCATTCTCAACTCTGGTACTAATAGTTCCCATTATTCTTATCTTTGGTGCCTCAACCTTGCATGCACTCCCTTAGCTTTGGCACCCTTGAGAGATCACCGATAATAGAAACTGGGGTATTGATGATGTAGGTAGAGCTTCTCACAAGGATGTAGAGCAAGATAAAACTTCAAGTAGAAGGAGGAAGATCCATATAATGATGGGGAGAAGACCTTTGTAGAAGAGCCTTATGGGGAGAAGACCTTTGTAGAAGAGCCTTCTTCTTAGCCCATATGCTCCTTAGACTTCCTTCTTCACCCTCTGTGTGTGTGTGTGTGTGTGTGTGTGTGTGTGTGTGTGTGTGTGTGTGTGTGTGTGTGTGTGTGTGTGTGTGTGTGTGTGTGTGTGTGTGTGTGTGTGTGTGTGTGTGTGTGTGTGTGTGTGTGTGTGTGTGTGTGTGTGTGTGTGTGTGTGTGTGTGTGTGTGTGTGTGTGTGTGTGTGTGTGTGTGTGTGCGTGTGTGCGTGTGCGCGTGTGCGCGTGTGCGCGTGTGCGCACATGCGTGTGCGTGCATGCGTGCGTGCGTGCGTGCATCTGTGTGTGTGTGTGTGTGTGTGTGTGTGTGTACAATGCTTCACCGAGGCAAGCAATGACCCTCTCCTAACACCTCT
This sequence comes from Lygodium microphyllum, assembly GCF_053477565.2. Lineage (NCBI taxonomy): Eukaryota > Viridiplantae > Streptophyta > Polypodiopsida > Schizaeales > Lygodiaceae > Lygodium > Lygodium microphyllum. The sequence goes on along the minus strand of NC_141156.1, from coordinate 31,227,894 downwards.
AAGCATTGTGATAAAAGGCTTGTATATCCCTTGGGGTAGGGGGGTATCCCTCCCTCTCATCTCTTTTCTTTTAAACGTTTAAACTTAAAGTTTACCTTTAGATAAATTTGCCCTTTTGCGAACTCTAGTTTTTGTTCATATGCAAGAGGAAATGAGATATGAAAGATGAAACATGAGACCATGGTTCACTCGTCTTCCAAAAGAGGTGAGAGAAGAGGAATAAGGCCGAAATAGTGTTCCACATATAATAAAAGTCTAAGATGTCAACTGAGGTATTGTGTTTGCACATAGTGTGAGAGCAAATATTTATTTATTTAACCAAGATATTGAGAAACTACATCCTCTTTTCCTTAGAGGAATCGAGATGTCCTCATCTTGAAAGAAAATAGAGATATTACTTACACAATGCTTTTTCATCAATCCACGTGGCATCCTTGTCAAGATAGTCATTCCACTGGATGAGCTACTCTCTAATACTCTTGCTCCTCAGGGTTCTCTCTTTTACATCAAGTATCCTATCAGAGGCTGAAGCTCAAGAACTCCTTGGATGGGTATTACAACTTGTTGATTATCAAGAACACGATTAGGATTTGTCACATAAGCTTTTAATAGGCTAACATGAAATATATTATGAACTTTCAAGTGTTCAAGGAGTTGCAACTTGTATGCATTGATCCAAGACACTTGATCATCTTGTATGGCCCACAATATTGTGGGTTTAGCTTCTTGAATTCTCTCAAGGATAAGGAACTCTTCTTAGGGAAAACGTGGACAAAGACCATGTCCCCTTCATATTAAAGTGTGAATTCAATGCATTGGATGAAGGGTTTATAGGCATAGTTCTTGATGTAAATCAACATAGGGTTTATACGAGTTAGCCCTAAATTTGTCAATCATTATGATTTAGGCAAGAAAAAGAAATGGTCATTGTAAATCTTATAGCTGCATAGAAGGAACAAGTTTATGAATCGCATATTTGCATGGAATGTTCGATCTTGAAATTATTTACATCTTTTTAGGAAAAGTATTTGCATCTCTAAGGAGAGATCACATCTTGTCACAAGACAATTAGATCGATTTAGGTAAATCGCTTGTAATGGCCTAACCCACATGGGATTCATAAAAGCATAAATAGTTAGTACGATGAACACCTCAAAATGCTAGGTAGGGCTTAGTTACGTTAAAAATTCTGCCTAGTATTGCACTTGGGATGCAAAGTCAAGACTTCCAATCCCAAGGATCCTACCCACATTCACGGAATGTTAGGGTTAGTTAAACACCCATGCAAGAACGATCTAGGGTCCTCACCCTAAAGATCAATTGGCCAAATACTAGACTTTCGATTGAATTTAGAAACCCTAGGGCCAAACGTTGTCGGCCTAGTAGGATTAGGGCTGGGTTGGGTCAAGAGGACTCCCAAACCCTACATCTTGACCAAAGTATTCTTGACCAAGGAATACCGTGTGATGAGAAAAATAATCCCACAAGTTTAGGCGCGACATTTGTCTCGTGCAACAAGTTGAAACGTCACATGATTTTGTGACTAAACCACAAAATAGTATTGTCGCTCCTTGGAACAAGGTTGGCGAGTTCTATGTTCAAGTTTGATTTGCAAGAGGATGAGTAGACATCCTGCTACATCACCCTTCTTTGAGGCTGATTTTCCAAGTTAGGGTAATTATGAATTGCCTAGCAAGCAATTGACCAATCAAGTTAGGGCGATGAGGTTGTCCAGGATTTGTTGTCTCTAATTTAAGGAAACCTAAGGTGGAAACAATTTGGGTTAACAGGGTATAAACCCTAGCACAAGGAAAAAGGGTAAACTAGCAACACAACTTACGAAACCCTTGGGGATCTTGCCAAGTCACAATTGATCCCGGATCGAATGCTAGATGCATTCGAAGAGAAGAATTCACACCTTAGCAGTTGGCCAAACAAACGACCACTGGATTGATTGTGTTTGTATAGTTAGGAGCATTGTTTGTACTTCTTTGCTCAATGAACTAAAGCTAGAACAATAATTAATGCTTCAGGTTGAAGGCCTGGAGGGAGAGGCAGCATCAGTTACCCCCGATTGTCTGCCTGACCCTATCCAAGGGGATTGCTAGCCGCGTCAGGTATGTGGACCGAACCGTCGCGAGAGGTCTCTCTGTGGATGCCACTTGGAGCACGAGGACGCTTGGGTGCCAGGGGGGGCTCTGGTCGTAAATCCCTTGCCTCCAGGTCTTGCACAAGAGGCCGATGTGACTCGGCATTGGATCTCGAGGCCCGCATACTAGTCTATGGGCAAAAACTTGGAATAGCAATCCCTGAGGATTGCTGGAATTGCCTTCAAGCAGATTATGGAATTGCCTTCGGGTGGATTATGGAATAGCCTTCGGGCTGAATTATATGATGTATTCCAAAGACTAATAAATAAGATCAATTGTTGAAAAGGAACTTGTTTGACATTGTTTTCCTATGTCAGTGCTTAAGTTACGTGAAGGAACCAGAGATTAATTGGCTAATTAAGGAAGCTGTTTTTGCTTGTCAAACTAAATGTGGTAGGTAATTAGACAACTAAAGCAACCTGAGGAAAGTGTGACGGATGCGACCATGGGTCCATCCTATCGCAGGGTGGTCCCGGTTGGCCGAGAACTTTTCTCAACGGAATTGACAGCGAGGTAACAGTGACCTAGAATCTAGGAAGTTAGAGTCTCGCTTTATACTGTTTTAGGGGAACAGAATGGGACTATGCCTTATGGACAGAGAGGTCGAGCTTTGCATCCCTCTCGTTTCCCATTCTCCTTGAACCAAGTGCAGTATAAATCCGCTTCAACCCTGATGTTTCTGCGTGAAGTAGTTCGCTCGACGATGCTAGTTATCTCCAAGGAACTTGACCATTAGGGAAACCTTGATTTAGGTCGATCCTAAGTGGGAACGGTCGGAATGCTTCCACTTCGTGGCAGACTCGAGAAGACCTAGATCACAAACCCCGTGACATTCCGTGGGAGTGTCAGGTGACACTTTCTAGACTCTCTTTCCAATGGGCTACTAAGATGTGTCCTACAAGTCGACAGGTGGACACGTTACAATTGGTATCAGAGCGAACATTTCCTTACTTACTTATCGATGCTGGCCTGTAGAGTCGCGAATCATGGAAAAATTTCTTGGTGTTCCAGGTTATGTTTATGACTACGATCCATGCTTCAAATTATCGACAAAGGCTAGATATGATGAATATCCTAGACCGCATCTACAATCCTTCACCTCTGTACGTGGAACGAAGATGGACGGGTGATTCAAGAATTTATTATATAGCTGCCCACTGGCTTGTGTACCTTCAGACCAACTTGAAGAGAATCAAGTGGATGGAGGACTTAAAGATCATGAAGCTCTTCATCTTTGTTGAGGCTCACGCAAACGCAATCCTACATGTCGGCGGTTGAAAGGTCAAGCAGAACACATATGTGTACGAGAAAGTGACTCGAATAATCCCTGCCAACAGAATCAAGGTGTTGGGACGTTATGAGAAGAATGGGTATCAAAGGAAAGGATACCCTAATCTTCCTATGACCTATCGATTCTTGAAAATCCATGACCCCAATCCATACTATTACTCAGTTTTCGTAGAATGTAACACAATCTTATTCTCCCCGAATTAATGTATCAGCTTGTTCCATTTCCCAAAAAATAATTGTACTCAGAAAGGGCTATGCCCATATGAATGAAATAGACTTTTTTTATCAATGACTGTCTTGGCTGTGAGTATTGGTAAAGAAGTTAAGTGATTAGGTCACTTGGCTAAAAGCTAAACTGGGCATGTAATGTAATGTGAGAAACGTTTAGCAAGTTTTTAACATAAAGAATTTTAATGCCCAGGCAGAACCTCAAGTGCAGATTCCTAGTCCGACCCCTACACCAAGTATGGCTGTAATTCAAGAGAAGTTTCTTCTCAAGCAAATCAAGCCACCAGAATTCGATGGTACGGGAAGGACCGTCCAAACTGATGCCAAGATCTGGATCGAATCCATGGAGAATTACTTCGAAGCAGCAGGTACTACACCCGCTAACCAAGCGATGCTCGCCAAGCTGAAGCTTACCAGTGAAGCAAGGCTTTGGTGGAAGTAATGGTGCAGAGATCAAGGGATCTCAAAAGGATCAGTTACTTAGAAGAAGCTTAAAAGAGCTATGTGAGGGAGATATCTACCACCTGCCTCTACCGCACGCAAAGGTGAACGAGTTCTATGAACTGAAGCAGCTTGGTCTATCCCTTGATGCATACTATTCAAAATTCGTCTCTCTTTTGAAGTATGCGCCACAAATGGATATGACACAACAGGTGTCAAAGTTTTGTGCTGGATTAAACCCACCTATAAACACCTGCCTCGAATCAATGCACCCAACAGACCTTCAGGATGCGCTCATTCGAGCTACACCCATAATACAGGAGGTGCAGACCAGGCCAAGAAATAACAAGACTTGGTCTTACAAGGATCAGAACAAAGGAGTGTATAGGTCCCAGGCCAAGAGAGCGCATGGCCAAAATCAGACACAAAGGAAGACAGCTAGGGCGAACACTGTTTACAACTTCATTCCTACCCAAGGTAATGGCCGCAATCTCCGCTGCTTTCATTGCAACGAGCCCAGTCACTTTAAAAGGCAGTGTCCCAAGCTTAGCAGAGAGGACAATGCCAAGGTCCCTTCCAAGGAGCCGCCCATGGGCAAGGAGCCACCACTCGGGCCAGAGGGAGAACCGCCAGTGTTGCCAACAAGGAGCTCAGTGATGAAGAAGATCCAACCATGGAAGCAGACATTGAGAGGGCAACCGTTCATGCTGCTCTTCACAAGAAAGGCCCGAATCGCCAATTCTTGGAGATTCAAACTCCATCGCATTATCAAGGTAAAAGCTTCAAAACCTTGATTGATTGTGGCAGTACGCATTCCTTCATTTCATCAGTTTGTGCAAAAAGATTAGGAATAGCCACAAAAGATGCACCTGCCTTACTTGTGGAATTAGCAAATGGTCATGAGGTCACTTGTACCAGGCAAACTGCTAAGGTGGAATTCCTACTGGGTGGAAAGTCAACTTCGATCAGATTCAAGGTTATGAACCTAGGTGTCCACAAGTATTTGCTCGGAATGGATTGGCTTAAACCCAATGATGCCCACATTCACTGTGGAAAGGGCCAAGTTTCCTTTCAAAATTCTGAAGGGGAATTGGTCACAACTCAAGGAGAGGTTGGTATGCCAAAAATTCAACTGGCCAAAGCATCTCGGATAATAAAAGGAGTTAAAAAAGGGCTACTCATCTATTTGATTAAGCTAAATAAGCTATATTAGAATCAGGAGTCTAGGGAAGAACCTTCATGGCTAAAGGAATACACAGACGTATTTCCTGAAGAGCTGATAGAACTTCCTCCTCAAAGGGAAGTCGATCATGAAATCAAGCTAGCGCCAGGAGCTACACCAATTGCAAAGAGAACATATAGAATGTCCATCCCGGAAGCAATTGAGATGAAGGAGCAACTCAAGCAACTGTTAGACCAAGGCTACATCCGTCCTAGTAGTTCACCATGGGGAGCTCCATGATGTTCCAGAAGAATAAAGATGGAACACTTCGATTATGCATTGACTACAGAGGGTTGAATTAATCAACCATTAAGAACAAGTATCCCATTCCAAGAATAGATGAGCTTCTTGACCGTCTTCAAGGTGAGAAGATATTCTCCAAGATTGATCTCAGGTCTGGGTATTATCATATAAGGATCAAGGAAGAAGATATCCCAAAGACGGCATTCAGTACAAGGTATGGGCACTTCGAGTTCCTAGTCATGTCATTCGGGCTAACAAATGCTCCTGCCACCTTCAACAGGCTAATGCAGGATATCTTTAGGCCATATCTTGATGACTTCGTACTCGTCTTCTTTTTAACGATACCCTAGTCTACTCCAAACAGGAAGAAGATCATGAACCCCAACTTCGCATTGTCCTTGAAACAATGAGAGCACACAAGCTTTATGCCAAGAAGAAGTGTGCATTTTTCAAGTGACAGATTGAATATTTGGGATTCATTGTATCAGCAAAAGGAATTTCGGTAGATCTGGCCAAGGTCAGAGGCGTTCTGAAGTGGCCAACACCAACAACTGTCAAAGAAATACGTAGTTTTCTTGGATTGACAAGATGGTATAAGGTCTTTATCAAAAACTATGCCTTGATTGCAGTGCCTCTGACAGATCTACTGAAGAAGCAAGCATCAATTGTATAGTCACCTGCTGAACAGTCCAGCTTTGATAAACTAAAGCAAAGCTTGGTATCAGCACCCATCCTAAAATTTTCGGACCTTAGTAAGGAGTTTGAAGTGATAACTGATGCTAGTACACTTGCCTTAGTATATATGCTTATGCAAGAAGGTCATCTTGTAGCATACTCTTCAAGGAAACTGAAGAGCCATGAAAGGAACTATGCTACCCACGATTTGGAGCTATTAGCTATCATCCATGCTCTCAAGCTTTGGAGACATTACCCAGAATGAGCTTAATACGAGGCAACGTCGATGGATTGAAGTGCTGAAGAAATATGATTTTGAAATCAAATACCGGCCTGGAAAGGAGAATGTAGTTGCCAATGCACTCAGTCGCAAGGCATTTCTAAATTCTCTAGTTTTGCAAAATCCATCAATAGCAAGATCTCTAGCCACAAAGATATCCATGCCAAAAAACCCAATTCTTGAGCTAGCTAAAGAAGAGGAATGCCATGACCCAACCTATCAGAAATTGCTAAGGGAAATCCCTATCAAAGATCAAGACCCGAAGCTACAAACAAAGTATCAAGAATTCTCTATCAATAGTGGACTTGTCTACTATAGAACGAGATTATGAATACCGGCAAGCCAGTCACTCAAGCAAAAGATACTTTGGGAAGCCCATGACTCCCCTTTTTCAGGACATCTTGGCTATGCCAAGACCCTCAATGCAATTAGAAAGAGCTATTATTGGGAAAGGCTTAAAGGTGACATTCTCAATATGTCACGGAATGTTTGTCTTGTCAACGCATTAAGGCCGAACATGTCAAAATGCCAAGGAAATTGCAACCACTTGACATTCCCCAAATGAAATGGGAATTCATTAGTATGGATTTTGTTGTTGGCCTACCCCAGGTTCAGGGAGGATACAACTCCATTATGGTTGTGGTAGATATGCTTACCAAGGTTGCACATCTTATCCCTGTTAAGACAAACTATAAAGCCTCAGACATTGCAAGGTTATTCATCAAGGAGATTTTCAAATTACATGGTTACCCAGAAGAATCATCAGTGATCGTGACTCTCTCCTCACATCACACTTCTGGAGGGCTATCTTCGAGGCCATTGGGACTCAACTCTGTTTCAGTACAGCTTATCATCCCCAAACCGATCGTCAAACAGAGCGAGTCAACCAAGTCATTGAGGATATGCTAAGAGCACACTGTTGCCATGAACCCAAAAAGTGGATCCAATATTTGCCGCTGGTTGAGTTTGCCTACAATGCTTCTTATCAACAAAGCATTCAGATGACCCCTTTTCAAGAATTGTATGGGCACGACTGTCGTAGTCCTTTAAACTTTTCGGATCCAACCTTGAGGGTTGAAGCCTCAAAGCAGATGCTAGAAGACATGGATGACCAAATCAAGTCAATAAGACAAGACATCCAAGCCGCCAAGGACAGACAGAATGCTTACGCGGACCTGAAACGTCAAGATAGATCCTTCGTTGAAGGTGACATGGTCTTCATTCGCGTACATCCAAAGAAGAGTTCCCTATCCTTGGGTGAATGCAAAAAGCTAAGTCCAAGGTATTGTGGACCCTACAAGATCCTCAAGTGCCTAGGGCCTAATGCTTACAGATTACAACTCCGTGAGAACCTAAAAGTTCATAATGTATTCCATATCAGTCTACTAAAAAAGTATGTGCCAAACACTAGCCACGTACTTGATGATCAACAAATTGTAATGCCTAGCCAAGGAGTCCTTGAGCTACGTCTTGTAAAGGAAATTTCTGCGCAAGGGGGAGTAGGCAGTTTTTGGGGCTGATTTGCCAAAGCCTGGTGGGAGTTCGGAGATCGGATAAAGGCAAGGACAAGTTTTCGGAGTCAAGGATCTACGTCATCGATGGCTCCAAAGCTAAAGACGTGAGGCGCACACGCGAGAGTCTCCAACCCAAGTTCACGCATGGACAACACTACGAGTCCTCATGCCCAGGTTCCAATTGTATTCTCGCATGAAAGGGATGCGTTAAGCATGATGGTTTTTAGGAAAATTTAAATGCATTTATCCATTCGTTTTACAAAGTTTAGTACATGCCGATTAATTGAAATTGCTCACACTCCCGTCAACAAGGGTAGTTGCAATCTTCCTGATTGATAATGCATAAATTAGAAGAGGATATCGTGCTAAGAAGGATAGAGCTTATGTCACATGTTGCACTTATGGTTTAAATTCATGGACGTGATTCGTATAGAGGATAATCTTAGACACCCATTGAATGTTGTCCAAAGAATTGCAATGCATGGAAAGGAAACTATGAACTTTGCCAGTTGCATGCGAGGGTGCTTGCATTTTAAGTCGGGTTAAGTGCTAAAGGAGGGATAAATTAAATGTCAGACTCATGGTATTTGCTCATGCATGGAATTCTTTTATCGAAGTTGTATTTAGGAAGGGATGCAATTTCATATTAAAGCGTGAATTCAATGCATTAGATGAAGGGTTTATAGGCATAGTTCTTAATGTAAATCAACGTAGAGTTTATACCAGTTAGCCCTAAATTTGTCAAGCATTATGATTTAGGCAAGAAAAATAAATGGTCATTGTAAATCTTATAGTTGCATAGAAGGAACAAGTCTATGAATCGCATATTTTCATGGAATTTTGTATCTTGAAATTATTTACATCTTTTTAGGAAAAGTATTTGCATCTCTAAGGAGAGATCACCTCTTGTCGCAAGACAATTAGATCGATTTAGGTAAATTGCTTGTAATGGCCTAACCCACATGGGATTCATAAAAGCATAAATAGTTAGTACGACGAACACCTCAAAGTTCTAGGTAGGGCTTAGTTACGTTAAAAATTTTGCCTAGTATCACACTTGGGATGCCAAGTCAAGACTTCCAATCCCAAGGATCCTACCCACATTCACGAAATGCTAAGGTTAGTTAAACGCCCATGCAAGAACGATCTAGGGTCCTCACCCTAAAGATCAATTGGCCAAATACTAGACTTCTGATTGAATTTAGAAACCCTAGGGTGATAATACTTCTATTAAAAAAACAAGAGAGGAGAGAGATTGTAAAATTCCCGTGAGCTTTCCCCCCCATAGGAACTCCCTCCCTCTTTAATTTCAAAAAAAAGTTATTATTGTTAGTTCAAATTTTTTAAACTCCCCTCTCTCTCCCCGCCGACAGCACGTCGGGGAGAGAGAGAGAGGGAGTGATGTGGTGGTAATGGGGGCATGCAACCCCTAGGTGGGAGGGGTGGCCATGTCACTCACCCCCTCCCCCTCCTATAAAAGGAGCACCCTCCCCCCTCCCTCATCCACAGAGAGAGTGCCCCCTCCCTACTGTGTCACCTTCCCCTCTCCGTTCGGTAGCTGCGTGGCCCCCTGGGGCTTCCGATTGAGTCTTCCCCCCCTCCATTGGAAAAAGGGCCCTTTGGTGGTCCGCAGAGGCAGCAAGCTCTCCCCCCCCCCCCCCCCCCCCCCCGTGAGACAGCAGCGGCACCCTTGTCTGCCTCCGCAAACAGCGCCCTGGACATGTGAAGGAGAAGAAGAAGGTGAGGAAGTGGGAAGAGAGAAAAGAGGGAAGAGAGAGAAGAAGGAGGGGGGAGAGAAGAGAGGAGAAGAAGAGAAGAAGAGGAAGAAGGAGGGAGAGAGAGAAGAGGAGGAACAGGGAGAGGGAGAGAAGGAGGAGAGAAGAAGGAGAGAGAAAGAGAGAAGAGAAGAAGAGAAGAAGAGGGAGAGAAGGAGAAGAGGTAGAAGAGGAAGAGGAGAGGGAGAGAAGAAGAGAAGGAGAGAGAGAAGGGAGAAGAAGAACAAGAAGAAGAAGAAGAGAAGAAGGAGAAAATGAGAAAAAGAGGTAGGAGAGGAAGAGGAGAGGGAGAGAAGAGGAGAAGGAGAGAGAGAGAGAGATTAGGAGAAGAAGAGAAAATAAGAAGAAGAGGAAGGAGAGAGAGAGAGAGAGAAGAAGAAGAGGAGAGGGAGAGAGAGTAGGAGAAGAGAAGAGAAGAAGAAGAATAGGAAGAGAGAGAGTAGGAGAAGGAGAGAAGAAAATAAGAAGAAGAGGGAGAGAGAGAGAAGGAGAAGAGAAGAAGAAGAAGAAGAAGAAGAAGAAGAGAGAGAGAGAGAGAGAGAGAGAGAGAGAGAGAGAGAGAGAGAGAGAGAGTTGGTTAGAGGTGAAGGTTCGAGGAGCCACACTCAAACCACCCCCTCAACGAAGGACCCCCATCTAACAACTTTTCCTTCCCGAACCGAACATCTTGAAGGCCATTAAGGTTCAGTCTATCTAGACTCCGCGTACAAATGGCTCCCAAAAAGAAAGTCGTGGGAAGCATAGGTGCCAAAGCTACCATTGGTACTGGTAATGCAGGAGAGGCAAGCGGAGCAACCAACGTAACGAATGCCCTTATAATCACGAATCAAACCCAGGTTCTTTAAGCTTTATAATTAATTATGTATTATTTCTCATGGAAGAAATTAAGGGGTTAGCTACGTGCTTGGAACAAGAATGAGTCTTAGGATTTTTGTTTGCTCTAAGCACTAGGTTGCATGCGTGAAATGGTAGAGTATGGAGTTCACATAAGTTTACATGTGTGAAATGGTACAGTATGGAGTTCGCATAAGTTTATATGCATGAAATGATAGCTTTTACACACTTAAAATGATAAGGTTTTCGCATTATTTCACATAAAATAATAGCTTTTAAACCAGTTCAGTGCATGAATAGTCATTTAGAATTCATGTTTTGCAATCATGATTAAAAGAAACACATGAAATGTTAGTTTCCGTTCGTAAGATACATTTGCACCATTGGAAAGAAACCTAAACTTTCATATACGAAAGTCGCATGTGATCTGGTGCATTAGGAATAAGTATTCGTTGCCAGGTATGAAGAGAGTTAAAGGTCGTTTAGGATGTACAAATACACTAAACACACCATGTGCACAATGGGTAAGGATGATTGGGAAACTCCGCATAGTACCACATTAAGAGAGAGTTGGAAGGGACGCATGCATCTAGACTGTATCTTGAAGGCCTAGATGAAGAGTCATGTGTTGCCAAGTGTGTTAACTGAACTTGGTTAGAACTGGAAGAATAAAAGACCCTTGGTTGGGTTGTGAATAAGGCATGTTTGTTGCCTTGATTGTCCAGTTAATGCTTGGGTTAGGTTAAGATACCATAAGGTAAAACCCAAGGAAAAGGGCAAGTCAAAATAAGTTAACTTACCAAGAAAATTTGCTTGCATAATCTTGTTTGAGATGATTGGGATCTTGCCAAGTCGCGAACGATCCAGGATCGGATGCTGGGAGCATCCGAAAAAAAAGAGTCACACCTTAGTAGTTGGTCATACAAACGACCTCCGAAATGTTCGTGGTTGTACACTTAGGTACATTATTTGATCTCTTTCTCAAGGAACTAATTCAAGGAAAAACACTTAATGCTTCAGGTTGAAAGCTTGGAGGGAGAGGCAGGAACAGCTACCTCTGATTGTCTGCCTGGCCCTATCCAAGGGGGTTGTTAGCCGCGCTGGGTATATGGACCTAACCCGCCGCGAGAGATCTCTTCGTGGATGTTGCTCGGAGTGGAAGGATGCTTGGGTGCCAAGGGAGGATTTGGCCGTAAATTCCTTGCCTCCGGATCCCACACAAGAGGCTGACGTGACTCAAGATGGGATCTCGAGGCCTGTGTACTAGTCTACGGGTGGAACTTGGAGCAGCAATCCTATAGATTGCTAGGATAGCCTTCAGGCATGATATTGGATGTACTCCGGAATTATGATAAATAAATAATAGATATTTGAGAAAAAGGAACTTGCTTGTCATTGTTTTTGTGTCAGTGCCTAAGATACGTAAAGGAACCCATGAATAATTTGATTAATTAAGGAAGATGATTTTGTATATCAAACGTAATGTGGTAGGTAATTAGATAACTAAAGAAAATTGAGGAAAGTGTGGTGGACATGACTTAGGTCTGTCCTACGGAAGGGTGGTCTCGGTTAGCTGGGAACTTTTCTCAAATGATAAGATAATAAGACTATGAAGACCTAGTATCAGTAGGGTTAGAATCCCGATTTATGCTGTTTCAGGGGAGAGGAAAGGGACTATGCCTTATAGCAGGGAGGTTGAGTTTCGCATCCCTCTTGTTTCCCATTCTCCATGAACCAAGTGTAGCATGGATCTGCTTCGACTCCGTTGTTTCTACGCAAAGTGGTTCATCTGGAGCTCAACGCTAGCTTCTTCCTAAAGACCTTGCTGATAAGAAAGGAACCCTGACGATCCTAAGTGGCAATGGCCGGACACTTCCACTCGAGGCAGACTCGGGAAGATCTAGATCGCAAACCATGTGTCATTCCTTGTGAGTGCCAAGTGGAGCTTTCTATACCCTCCTCCCAATGGGCTGCTAAGATGTGTCCCACAAGCGAATGAGCGGACATGTTACAGAGATGAAGAAACCAAGAGCACATACACAAAAACAATGGAGACTTGAGGACACACAAAGATAGGGCTGATATCCTCTTCTTCTTCTTTCTTCTTCGTCCACTCAAAAAAAAACTAAACCTACAATATGATCGAAGACTAATATGAAAGTACCATAACATATGTACATGTTGTAACTAAGTGTGAATCCATTAAGGACGGAAGAGGTGGCCAAATAAATGTGCCATAACCAAGGGTGAAAGTACCATAACATATGTACATGCAATCAGTAAGTGTGAATCCACTAAGGAAAGAAGAGGTGGCACAATGAATGTGCCATAACCAAGGGTGGACAATGTGGGTGTAGTCTAACTATAGAATCATTGAGTATCCTCATCCACTCACCTAACATGCTAGTGAGTAATATCCTACTATATCACCAAGGCTGTAGTGGATGCTAGCTCATATAGAGTTTGACATCATCACACTCCCCCTCAAGCTTACTATAAGCTCATGAACTCTAAGCATAGTCCTAGAGCACTAAAAATTCTTAGCTCCCGAGGCCTTAGTAAAAATGTTAGCAGCTTGATCCTCTATGATAACGTAAACCAAGTCAATATCATCTATCAAAACCCACTCATGAATGAAATGGTAATGGACCTCTACATGTTTGATTTGAGTATGATATGCTAGGTTCTTGGCTAATTGAATGCTACTAAGGTTATCACAATAAGTATTGTGATAACCTTCTTATCCACTTTCATCCCCAAATCAGTAAGTATGTGAGGTAGCTTGCGCAGCTAAGCTACCTCACATGCTGCAATTGTGGTATCTCTATACTAGATAAGGCAACTGTCGACTTAATCCAAGTAGTAGCAACATTGTAATGGAAAATATAAAACCACTTGTAGACCTCCCGTTGTCTAAAATACTATCAATCCAATATGTATCTATATAACCATGCAAGTCCAATGGTATGCCTATACCATAGAATAAGTCATAATCCAATGTGAAGTTGACATAGCATAATGTGCTTCAGTTCTATCATCATTGTTTTTACTAATGGATGCATAATTACCTTGCTTTTTTTTCCTATTTATAATTTCAGTCTTCTTTTTGAAGCAATTTTTAGAGATGTGGCATTTTTTCCCGCAATGTGAGCACTCCCAACTATCACCAAAATTATGTTACCTATTAGAATTTGCAACTTGGCCTTTTTGACTCCCCCTTCCTCGAGACTTTTCTAATGTATTTTTCTATGCATCATAACTTTGAATATGACCATCATCTTGGCCTCTCCTACACAACCTCTCTCTGTTAGTAGAGTCAAATGTATATTCAGACTTGTTTTTACTTTGAGAAGAAGAGGAATCCAAGCCAAGATTCTTCTCCTCAAGTATTAATATAGAATCATATCTGCAAAATCAAGGATCTTATCTCTCACATTCATTGATAACCTAAAACTCTTGTATTCATCTACAAGTCAAATCTAAGCATACACACACATCATCAACTACCACACTAATTGATCCAAGAGATTCCACAATACTCTTGTCAAGGTATTAATTGACACATTCAATCTTTTCACTTGGTTCAGCTCTGACTTGAGTTGTAGCTTTCTAGCCTTTGTGTTTATTTTGAGGAGCCTTGCCATATTCTTCCATGTAATAACATGGGTATCAAAGTCCTACCAATAGCCCATCGTGCTATCTATGACACTAATAGATAGCCAATACATGACTTTACTTTACTCTGTGTTTGATCCTGATCTTTTCTAGCCTTTATATGTTCTACATTAGAATTTCATGTAGGAACTTTGAGTGCCATTACTTGTTGGTGCTCTCATGAGCACACTACCAAGACCCACGGACCACTTATTGCTTCAAGATTTTCAAGTTGAGAGCTATGGCTACCTCTCATATAGTCGTGCACACTCTTTCACACACAAGTGTAGTGAGATTACCTTTGAATCAAATCAAGTTATCTCCTCCCATGAATCCTCCAGTAGATCCACAATCCAAGATATGCTTTCAAGCAGGCTCCATCTCCAAGCTCCAAGCTTCAAGCTTCATAGCCACACACACAAGAGAAGAGAAGAGAAGGACGAGATGAAGAGAAGAGAAAAAGAGCTTCTCCACAGTCCCTCACTCTCTCATACACACACTCTCCCTCTCTTATACTCCCTCTCTCATATACAAGAATGAAGCAATGAGAAAGAAACAAGAATAGATCAAGTTTGGCCACACACTAAGAATGAGCTTTTTCATTCACTTTTTGACTTTTATAGATGCCTTACCTCCTCCTTGGGCAGTCGTTTCCTTTTTGGTCTAGCCTTTGTCCATTCCTCCGCTCTTTTTCCTCATACTTTCTATTAGCATGGCCCTAATCAGTGCCTCTTATTCTTTACAACTTGTGAGAGAGAGAGCCCAATGTTCTTTTATAAAATAAATTACAATGTGCTTGGTGCACTTTTTGTAAAAATATTAAGGTGCATGTATTCTTGTATGCTTCCCTCTTACATTTGGAAATTTTTCATGCACTTTATGCCTTCAAATTTTCCTTATTGTGCCTTTGTCCTCCATCTTCCTCTTGCCTTGGGACTATTTTCCGCTTCCATTTTTCTGGATTTTCCATCTTGCTCTTTCGAGGGTTAACATTATCCCCCTCCTAGCTAAGTGCCAGTCCTATGGCACTTGATGATATAGACTGCAGATGTTGAGGGTTGATGTGGAATGGTTCTTGGGGCCTTTGGTTGGTCATGTTGGAGATGCTCTGAAGCAAGTTTTGAGGTTGCTGATATTGAAGATAGATTAGTAGTTGAAGAAGGCCTTCGCAGTTTTTTGCTTGCCACACTATTGCACAATGTACTAAAAAGAAGAGCGAGTGCACTTCCTAGGAGGTGTGTCTACCTTATTGTGCAATGCACTATGCAAGGGATGGTAGAACTGGGAGATGGGTCGAATCATAGGCAACAAGCCTACGGTGTTATCCCACAGTTAAGGACCTATTTTGTGTAAAGGGAGGTGTTTTGTTTAACTTAACAAGATAGGTCTATCAAAATGTTCTACCCTTGATGTGCCCTAAGTCATGAAGTGGGGGAGGGGCTAGAGTGGTCTGTAGGTGCAGTGGTTGTGACACTCAAAGTACAAATGGAGGGATTTCACTTTTGTTTCTTTTCCTTTTCACTTCTTTTCTCTTTTTTTCTTTTTTTTTCTCTCTCTGTCTCTTTTTTTTGTTATAAGGGACCACATTAAGTGACATCCTGTTCATGGGTAGGGGCCAAGTTATGGGGAGGCTTGAGAGATTTACTTAGGAAAGATTGGCTTTGCATATAGCCCTTCAGGTTGATTCTTACATTGAAAGGTTAGGTGGAAAAAATGGATGGTTGCACTCAGTTTGCCTATTATCGCTCATATCTTCTAATAAGCTCATACAGAATGCTGGCAACAGGGTGGCTCTCATCATGAGGGATGTCATTGTGCAACTATATCTATCCTTGCATTAATATCAAAGAAAAGGGGTGATAACCAATCTTCCTCTGCATTAGGCTTTTGTTTTAGTAAGATTCTCAAGAGGCAGAGATAATTACAAGTGGTGATGAATGAAAGATCTAGGAAAGAAAAGTCCTTGGGAAAGCGTGTTATAGATGGGTGGAGGCCCCTCTTTATGAAGGTTAAGCACTTCTCTAAAGATACTACATTTACATTGTAGATCTTAGGAAAATCGTACCTACCATGTATCTCCTAGTTGAAATCAACTCCAATTCTCCATGACTAAGGCATGTAGATAGGATTATTCAACTTTTCCTTAATGCCCCTTTGGCCTCCATCTTCCTCTTGTCATGGGACTGTCTTCCACTTCTGATTTCCTAGGTTTTCTATCTTGGTCTTATAAGGGTTAACACTACCATGTCTCCTTCAATGTAATTCCAAACACCTTTGTCCTTTAAGAAATTTATGATATTGTTCCATGTATGATAATTATTCTTATCAAGCTTCTCGTTGGAAATCTAATTAAAGTTGTTAAACATTTTGACAAAACAAATAACCTTGCCAAAAACTATAATCTGCAAGCAAGGTGATACCCGGTGCATCACTCATGAACATGTATCCTTTTTCATTGACCATATAACAATAACCACAATTTGCAATCTTGTATAGATGTTTTCCGTGTCTACCAAAAACTGAGCTTGTAATGGCCATATCTCATGTTGAAGCAATCTTTGGAATATCTTCTTCCTTAATCCTTATTTAGTATTGATCTCATCTAAAATCAATCTTGGACAATATCTTTGCTCCCTGAAGTTAATCAAGTAGTTTATCTATCCTTTGATTTAGATACTTATTCTTGATTGTCACTTGGTTCTAGTCAATGCAAAGCTGGAGGGTTTCATCCTTCTTCTTTTGAAATAGCATTAGGGATCCCTATGATGAGTTACTCAGTCTAATGTACCCCTAATCCAAGAGTTTCTTGAGTTAATCATTTAACTCGATAGTTTCTAGTATGGACATTTGATATGGTCTCTTTGCAAAACAATGGACCGGCTCTTGGTACTAGCTTAATATCATGATCAACTTCCCTTTATGATGTAAGTTTAGTCAATTCTTTTTGGAATTCATCTATGTATTCCTTTAGCGAAGATGGCTCTTCATTAATTTCACTACTTTCTCAATCTTGTTAAGTTTATTTAAATAGACAAGCAATCCTTTTCTTCACACTTTTATAATATAAGAAGTTTTTGCTAGTTGGACTTTAGGTTTTATTGCTTCTCCTTAAGTAGTTACTTGCTCTCCTTTTAGATTCTAGAAAGTGATTTGGCCTCTCCTGCAATGAATATGAGCATCACTAGGGATCAAGCAATACATTCCTTAGCAAACACTCATAGACTCCCGAGTTTATAACACTAAATGCCATGTAGGAAAGATTGCCTCCTAGATTAAATTTCACTTTACTAGTCTATTGAGTAGAAATCCCTTCTTTTCCATTTGCTAATTCTACTAACAACTTTGGTGAGATGAATGAGTGGGTACTTTCATAATCAATCAAAATCTTGAAGGCTTAGCCTAGTAAGTTTCTAGCATTTGATTACTAAGAGCTGGCAATTCATCCCTTTCTTATTGAGAGCAACATGTACTATTTCCCTCTCCATGTCTGCCTCCAATGTAGGCTCTTCTCCTTCTATTCCTTTAAGGGTCACATCGGTAACCTTCCCTTTGCCATAATTGCTTAATTCTAGCCATGAAACTATCATTGGCAAAACGGTTTGGTCAAAGACATTGTCTCTTGAAGTGGTCTGGTTCATTACAATGGAAATATCTCAGAGCTTCATTATGGCCACTTGTAGACAGAAAGTTCCCAATCCTATTTGTTTTGGCCTTCTTCTTTTGGCTGGGTCGGTGTGACCTTGGGCTCTTTTGACGTAGCCATAAGGAACTTTGTATAGAGAACTCTATCCCCAAAATTTTCCATTCTTAAGTTTTGATTAACTTAGCTCAAATTAATGTGTCTTGCAAATTAGACAAACGCATTGCTTCAAGGTAGGTATCAAGTGGAGAATTTAGTTCATGGCAAACCTTTGACACTTGCTCGGAAATGTCCATGGGTGGGGCATATTTTAGAAGAGATACAAACCTTGAGTGATAGCCTTCTAAACTTAGCCCTAGCTATCTCAAGTTGAAGAAATCATTTATCTTTAAATCATGATAAGGTAGGGAAAGGATCACCCACACATAACTTTCTTCAGCTTATCTGAGAGACAATATCTAGAAACCTATATTTCCAAGGAAGTTTGACCAGACCTTCTATACAAAAGCCACAATGACCAGAGTGACCTATATAATTATTTTGTTAGCTAGGATCACTCTTGTTATTTCATCGTAGATATTAGATATAGCAATCTAAGCAAATCTGTCGATCGCTTGTGAATAATGTAGAGTTAATTTTTGGATTTACAAAATATGAATGTCTTAACAACTTTCAAATTCTCCATCCACTACATTCTCTTCAAGTTGGAAAGGCAATCAACATCAATGTAGCAATATATTTCATCCCAAACATAATGTCTTTCACAATACAACAAAAAGGGATCATATAGCTAGTCTTACACATTTCTTGACTTCTCCATTCAAAATCAAGAGAATGTATAGCCAATGTGTATATTGCTTGAAATACCAAGAAGCATTCCCAAGCTTCACTACTCTGCTAAGACTCAATGTGCATTAGTAGAGAAAGTAGACTTAATTTTTTTCTATTTTAAGTTATAAGTTCTCATAAGTTTTTTCAAGTAGGCCTAGGTTTGTGACTAATTTTTCTTGCACTATGATTCCACATGTAACATGCTCGACTAAGAAACCCTTAGTAACACAATTTAGTGGCCTATCAAGAGATATTCCTAAGTGATACTACCCAGTACTCCTTAGTATGACACGAGGTTTGATACTTAAGTTCATTTGAGTCCACTTCACAATGGAAGGTTCTGGCCATAACCCACAAGGATCGACCTTAATCTAGGTTCTCAAAGTAGACTAAGGTCACCTATTGGTTTATCTAGTGTCAGAGTCGAGGTGTCATTCTTTGAGTATCCACCACTTTGTGCTAGATCATCCAAACCAAAACTAACCCATGTCGTGAGAAATAAGGGGAAGTATAGCACATCAACCCCTCTATCCACAAGGCATAGTCTCACTCTAATCCCCTAAAATGACACGGAGTCAAGGTTTTACTTGATGTCCTCAGTGAGTCAATCCTTGGTTTCCATTTACCGCATTGTGACTAAGCTTTTGACTAATCAAGTCCACCCTGATGATACCATTGAGGATCTTGCCCTCTTGCTTTCATCATTGGATCATCTTTAGTTATTTAATTACCTACCATGCTTATGTTTAAATAGGTAAAGACAACTTCCTTAGTTAACCTTTTAGGATACTAGATTTATTCACATAATTTATGTCACGATACTCAAATACGATAAAATAACTATTTGTCAAATAGTTTTTTAATTTATCTCAAAGGATTATTATTAGAATTTCTCATTCTTTCCATATGAAAGTAACAATTTGAAGGTTCAATTTTGGAAGGTAAGTAACCAATTCTTTCAGTAGCTAGGGCTTTATTTTATAATAATCCAGCTTAGGTTAATTTATGAAAGAGTGGATAACCAATATATTGAGGGTTTCTTATGTTGCTTTGATTAAGAAGTAATTTTATGCTTTGGTAAACATCCATAAGTCTTTATTTTGGTAAAGGTTTTTCCAAGACCTTTTTTTACATTCTCTCATTTAGAGACCATTTTTAAATGATTTCTCTAAGGTTGAGCCAATTATCTTATCTACTAAAAGGATTTCTATATGATCATTAGCATTTTGAAGGGAATGTCAAGGAATCCTTCCATTGGTTCCTTTGTGGTAATGATTATATGCTTGTGCCTTCATTAGGTCTATCCTATCTAATTTAGAGTCTAGATTAAACAAAAATGTCACAAAAGAATCTAACATGTGTAAATTTATTGCCATCTAGCGAGATATTAGTTAAATCTACAAAGGAAATTTTGAGTACTGTTTTATTCTTTAAGGAGAGGGAAATTTTATCTAAACTCTAATTGCAAGTACACCCAATCAAAATAAATCTTTTATTTCCATTAATTAAGACCATATAATCTACTAAGTTTATCTCATATTAGTGTAATGTGAGTTGAAATTCAAAGAAATCTATTTCAATTTTTTAAAATGGTATATTTATTCCTAAGTTTTGTTTTATGTATTCTTTTAAAGCTCCAATCTTAATAAAATGTGTATAAATGATCTAAGCTTTCCTTTTTAAATATAATCTTTTTATCAATGATGAGAGAGGACCTTAATTAATCATTTGTTTAACATCCTAATCAAGGCAAAGGAACATAGGATTGATTGTTTACTATTGGAGCACTATCTACACTAGCTACCCCATTCACAACTCCAATGCTCATTGTTCTCATGCTTCTTCTATTTGGTGCCATCACCAAATAATTTACATCGGCCTCACGTGCACTCACTTAGCTTGGTGTCCTAAGAGATATCCAATGGAAACTAGGGTAGTGTGATGAGGTAAGTGGAGCTTTTGGCAAGGATGTAGAGTAGGATAGAGCTTGACTGTAATATACTACTTCTCACAGCAAGTCAAATAACTGGAAATTTATGAATTACACCATGCTTGCAAAGAAATACAAGAAATACACCATGTAAGGAAGCCATAGCCAAGGTAGCTAGGCATGAAATAGTATTCCCATGGAAGGCTGAGAATCATTGATGTAAACTATAACATGAATACTCACCTCATGTCAAGGTGGGACATGGTATGCACCCCATTTCTTGTGGCTAAGAGTATGCACCCTCTTAGTTGGTGGGAGGAAGGAACCTCAAAGCATGTATTGCTTGAAATGGCAAAAAGCTCCCTCACAAGTTACATCCCCAACTTTTATACTTAACCCTAGCTTACTCTAGACTAAGGTGACTTATGCTTTATTACAAGCCATCCCGGCCTAAAAGAGCTTTGTCCTCAAAGCTGAATTGGGAACAAATTACAAAGATGATTACAAAGACAGCTTGAAGCATTTGGAATCATGCTAAAATAAAGATCCATGTTGATGAAGATCAAAGAAGTTGATGAAGATGGACCACATAAATGGAACAAACTGTTGTAAATTGTCCAAAACAGGCCGTAGTACAAAATTGGCCATATCTTGAGCTAGAAATAGCCAATTTCCACGTGCAAGATATAGAAATGTAGAGGACAACATGTAGTATCTAGCTATGCCTTCAAAATCGAATTTTGATATTGATAAGACAATTTACTTTCTCACAGAAATTTAATACAGCAAGGTGTTAACTACCATGTTTATGAACTGTCCTCTTACTGAAGCCATGGAAATTGTTCCAAATATTATGCTTGTTACCGTGAAGACTCTTCAATAGGAAAACCCTTCCATTTGATAAAGTATTCCACAAGAATATGGTTCCTTAGAACCTTCTACTGCTTGCCAATAATCTTCTCGGGTTCGTAGATGATCAAACCATCATCATTCAAAGGAGATAGTTCTTCAAGAACTTGAATTTGAGGTCCCACATACTTTTTGAGCTAAGACACATGAAAGACAATATGGATTCTTGTATTTAAAGGTAAGTCTAGTTGATAAGCAAGATCCCCAACTCACTTGAAAATACGATAAGGACCATAAAACCTATGAGCAAGTTTGTTGTGTCCCCCTTTAAGAGAAGCATAACGTGACTTGGGAACCTTCAAGAATACCCATTCATCTTCCTCAAACTCCACATGTCTTATTTTCTCATCTGCATAGACCTTCATTGTCTCTTGAGCTTTATGAATGTTGTCCTTGCATTGCTTCATCAGGGCCTCCATCTTTTCCAACTCCTCACATGCTTGTGGATTTACATTTTCATGAAACAATGCGGAGGGTACTTGTACTTTGTAGCCATATAAAGCTTCAAAAGGAAACATTCCAATTCTCATATGGTAAGTATTGCAGTCTAACATAGAATTTGCAACCGATCTCAAATGAGTTCTAGAAGAACGAATTTTGGGAAGTAAAATTCAGTTCACCTTAGGTGAAATTCTCAGAATTTCCAAACATGAATTTCATGATGTAATTATTAATGTAATCAAAAGAAAAGGACAATATGTTGGTGATGATGCTAAAGAAATAGTGCATGCTTTTTTACAAGCTCTTCGGGTCTTTGTGTAGGATTAAGAGAAGCTGACTACACAAGGAATTCAGCTTGAAGCAGTTAAAGAGTTAATTGCAGCAATTGAAGTTGAAGATAAAGAAAGTATAGATGCAAAAATTAAAGAAGTGAAGGCTGAAAATGTAATGGTCAACTGGTCCAAACCAGTTGGGCAACCCACCTCTCAAAAAGAAGGTCATCTCTAGCACATGCATGATGAGGAAGAAGCCCAATTCATTCCAAGCAGTCACTACTCCCATACACATTGGGCAAGAGCAACAACAGAGACAGTCGTCAAAATTGGAGAAAAAGAAACACCATGTATTGCACTCTTAGACCATGGTTCTGAGATAAACGTCATGGAAAGGTATCTCTATGAAAGTGGCGGATGCCCCATAGATGTTGACTTAGGTTGGTGAATGAGAGCTGCAAATAACTCTTCTAGAGAGTTATATGCTACATGTCCTAATGTGCAGGTAACTATTGGAGACATAAAAGACAATATTCAAATTTTTTTTCAAAACTCTTGTAGTTACCCTATCACTATTGGGCAACCTTACGTTTCTAAAGCCCGCTTGGAAACAAAAGCTCTTGATAATGGTTCTTCCTATGCTCGAATCCGAAGTAAGGATAATGAACGAGATGTCCAATTTCTTACTGTGTGTGTTAACCATCATCGAAACAGAGATCGAGTGCATGATTATCTTGTGCCCCCTAATGCTCGAGAATTCAAGGGTTTTCAGGATGTACTGCTATAAAAGGAGGCTATGGTAGTGCATCATGTAAAAATATTGAGCCTCCTTATGCTACAGAAACTGTCTCTAGCAAATTTGTATATATGTACAGCCAATAGTATGGGTTGTTATAAGCCTCTTCCAGCCATGACTAAAGCTGAAAGAAAATATTTATGTCATGTAAAAAGGATGCTAAAAACTTATGACATGATGGCTAAAAATGAAGATATTTCGGGTATTTTTTTTAGATTGATTACTATTGAAACATTGGTTGAAATATATGCAGTTGCTCATACTGAAAATCAGGCTGAAAATCAGTCCATAAAAGTATGTACATTGGATTTTTATCAAACAATTCAAGAATTTATTGAGCAAGAAGACATTGGTTTACTCAACAAGACTGAAGCGCAAGTGGAGACAAAATACAAGACTGTGGATAAGAAAGTCAATCCTGGTAGCAATCCCACTGCCTCCTAAAAGTGAAGGGCTGGCTGATAGGATAGCAAATCAGCCAAGTCTTCGTGATCCTTCCAATATTGGTCACAAGTTCACATCTGAAAGTATAAAAGAGCTCAAAATAGGTGAAAATTCCTTCCTTTCATCGGCTGAAAAACACTCTTTTATGCAAATGCTAATGAAACATGGAAAAGCTTTTACATTTTAGCCAAGTGAAATAGGTTATGTGGATCCAAATATTGTGGCTCCTATGGTCATTTTTACAGTCCCACATGTGCCTTGGAACCTCAAGCCCATTCCTATTCCAAGGGCGCATTTACCCAAATTATTGGAACTTCTAAATGAGAAGATCATAATGAAGATTTTAGAACCTTCTTCAACACCTTACTCAAATCGATGGCTTACCATGCCCAAGAAAAATGGATCCTTATGATTCATTTGAGATCTAGAGCCTGTTAATCGTGTCACAATCTGAAATATTGGTTCGGGTCCAATTGTTGACGAGTTTGCTAAAGCTTTTGCAGGTAGAGCAATTTATTCTATGGATGACCTATATTCAAGATGTGACCAATTTCATCTTTCATTAGAACAATGAGACATTACCACAATGAAGACACCTCTTGGATTGGTCTGCATATGCACTCTACCACAAAGTGCAACAAACTCAGTAGCCCATATGATGAATGCCATACACAAAGTTTTAAGGGACTTTATTCAACAACTTACTCTTCCATTTCTTGATGATGTACCTATCAAGGGATGTGAAGCCAATGAAAAGAATGAGGAATTAATGAAGATGGCTGCAGGACATTTATAGTTAACCATATTCATGATTGTGAGAGGATTTTGACAAGGCTAGAAGAGGTACATCTTACCCTTTCTAGGGCTAAGTCAATTTTTGGAGTAGAAGAAGTCCTAGTGGTCGGACATCTGTGTGGCCCCTACGGACGTAAACCTTCACCAATCAAGATAGATGCCATCAGCAGAATGTAAGAAAAATGCACAAATAGTTCATAGTGAGAAGATTTCTTGGCGCATGTGTATTATATCTCGTATGGATACCACATTTTTCTCATGTAGCGGAAAATCTCTATCAATTATTAAGAAAAGGCCAAAGATTCTCTTGGGGGAAAGAGCATACTCTCACTGTACACAAACTAAAGAAGTTGTTAATTTCAGCCCCCACTCTCAAAAGGGCTAATTATCCAATGGTCAACCCATCATCCTTACTGTGGATACAAGTCCCATTGGGATAGCATGGGGTGTTGGCCAAGAAGACCTTGAAGGTAAGAGGTATGCAATTCATTTTGGAGCAAAGGTTCTCAATGAATGTCAAAGAAGATATGCACAAGTAAAAAGGGAATTGTGGGGAGTTGTAACAACATTAAAGTGTGATCGTGAATACTTTATAGGTGCTTCCGAAGTGGTAGAAACTGATTATCTTCCACTCTTGGGCATGATTGCCAAGTGCTCTATACCCAACATTGCTATGCTAAGATGGATTGCATATATTAAATCTCTCAACCCTGAATTAAAACATATTGCAGGAAAGGGGAATCCAGTTGCTGACATGTTGTCACATGCAAGATATGACAATGAAAAAGAGCTGATGGAAGAAGATGAAGCTGAAGAATCTATACTTGCTGAATTTCATTCCATAGCTGCTGAAAGTACCTTTTCAATTGTTGTATATACAAACCCAAAGCTGAATCTTTCAGGTGAAGCTCATCTTTTTAATGGTATAGCATTAAGTACAATAAGAACAGGAAAATGTACTGCTGTAAATCAGCATACAATAACAAAGATCAAAGATTTATCTATGGAAGAAGGGTGGTCAACTAGAAGCCAGCATGCTCGTTGCATTGCTCAAGTTCTAGTTCATTTCCTTGAAGAAGATTATGAAGAAGATTGGCTGAAGATCAGTCAATATTTGAGAACAATGAAGAAGAAAGAGACTTGGATTGATGAAGGGTTCAAGCATATTAAGAGGAAATCTTATGGCTTCTTTCTTAAAAATGGGCATCTATGGAAGCACGCAAAGAATAAGAAAGAAGCGTTTGTTCGAGTTTTAGGTAATAAAAGGTTGCAACTACAAGTAATGAAGGAATTTCATGAAAGCTTGTGGCCTAGCCATAGAGGTATATGGGGAACCTTTGTTGAAGTTAAAGAAAAATATTGGTGACAGAACATGTATCGGGACATAGAGCATTTTGTTGAAACATGTTATGTGTGTCAGATGTACTCTATGGTCAAGCATCGAGATGGGTTACATCCGACGTATCCCTTATCTATACATTATAGATGGGTTATTGATCTTGTAACCATGCCTACAGAGATATGGAATATGCAGTATCTAGTGCTTGCAAGAGAAGACCTAACCAATCAAGTTGAGGGTAAAGCTTTAACAACCAAAACTACTCCAGCTGTATGTCGCTTTTTGCTTGAAGAAGTATTTTGCAGAAATGGTTGTGTTGGCAAGGTAACCACAAATAGATGAGAATTGGATGCCGATAAGGCACGCACCTTCTTTGCTTAATTGGGTATTAAGTTGGCTTTAACATCAGCATATAACCCTAAAGAAAATGGAAAAAGTGAGAGAGGGCACCAGCCTATTCTCAAAGCTCTAGCAAAGTCTTATAAAGGAAATATCAAAGAATGGCCTAAAATGCTACCTTTTGCATTATGGGCTGACTGGACTACTCACAGTACAGTGACTGGCTATATACCATTTGAACTTATGCATGGACAACAATCAATTATGCCAATTGAAGAATCTATTCTCACATGGAGTTTTATACCTTATGAGGAAGGCATTAGTAAAGAAGAGTTTCTGACTTTGCGCATATGGCAGCTAGAAAGAAGGCCTAAAGATGTTTAAGCAGCTATTAAGAAGTTAAAAACAGCAAGACTAAAAAACAAAAGAAGATTTGATAGGCAGCATCGACTTTGGCCTCAACTTCGGTCAAGAGCTATCCAAGAAAATGACTGGGTGCTTGTCTGTGACAATAGCCTAGATAATCAATACATTGCTTCTAGGAAGATAGTAAAGCATTGGTTTGGTCCGTATGTGGTAAAGGTCGTTCATGACAATACCACATATTCATTGGATGAATTGGATGGGATAAGCATGAAGATACCCATAACTGGAAAAAGAATCAAGCTCTTCGAACAAAGAGAAAATTCAACATATGAATTAGAAGACTTGGATATAATTCAAGTGTATGGAGACATAGAGGAAGAAGAAAATGTAGAAGATGAAGACATTAACAAGGCAAAAGATACTTCTTCTGACACTACAGATCCGTAAGACTTTGGCACATGCCAAAGGATGTGTAGGTTAGGATGGGGTGGATGTCATGCCGCTCACGCACATCGTGTGAAAAACTCTAGAGTGTGGCTTCCTTATAATCTAGAGAGCCAACGCCACTATAGCCATTAGTGTAAGTGCTCATGGTTCAAAAATATTTGCTTTTTGGACAAGTTTTAGCCAATTTTTGATATTTTAGATATTATCTCTTGTAAAAATCCAACAACTTCTAAATTAGGATAACATGTAAAAGAAAGCATGTAGCTTCAGCTATTTTGAGAGGATTCTATATAAAAAGAAAGATTATGAAATTGCGCGATGCACAACCGTTGTTTTTAGACAGTGAACAGCACTCTGAAGTGGGAGATAAAGAGGGAGCGATCTAGCAGAATTCTGGTCAAGTGTGTTAGTATTTTACCCCCCTTTTGGAGTCAATGGAGGCATCAGATTGGCGATCTGAACAGCATATAGGAAGGTATTTTTTTATACATGTTTTTGTCTACAAGAGTTTTATCTTCTCATAATACAGAAATAAACTGACAAGCTTCATCTTTGTTAGTATTCTTCTACATTTTCTTTTTCTTTCTATGAGTATTCTTCTACATCTTCTATTTCTTTGAACCCCTTCTCTTCTTCCTACTCCTCTTCTTAAATCTCTCTTCACCTTGCTGTCTCTTTCCCCCGTGGTAGACTTTCGACACCAAGCGCACTGACACCATGCTAGGGGAAGTTTATGCTATCATTAGAGGTGAATTAGGAAGATATTTGGGCTGATTTGGGACTGATATCTTCAACCATATTCAGAGAATTAGCTAGAACAATGTTCTTTTAATTCATTTCTTACTCTACAGAAGACATCTTGTCAAAATATGCAAGTATTATGTGCCCCTCTGGCAGGACAATGTTTGTAGATCATTCATAGATGCTTTGAGTTGAATTAAGATAAGCTTTTTCTCTTATTTCTTAGCTGTGGTAACTTATCCTTATTAGGAACTCAATTTGAAGCTCTCTTGAAGCAAGTCTCTTTGCCCTACAAGCATTGTAATTGACTCATAAGCTTTTGTCCCTAACAATCTACATTGAATGTAATCATGCAAAGTTGATTCATGCTATGGCATCATGTATGAATGATGGGATACAGAGTTGTTTATGATACATGACAGTATATTGTACTTGATTTTATAATTTGTGATTGCTCTTACAGTCAAGAAAACAAGCTTGATTTGAGTTAGAACTTGTGAGATAATACTTTTGTGATTTTTTTGCTAAGAACATGTAGTTGGAAGCTCTATTAACATCTTCAAGAACTTGGCTTGAAACCTTCAACCCTTCTCTTATCTCTACAACTTCGGAGTCTAAGCTCTTGAACCCCCATACATTCTTCTCTCTCAAACCCCTGTGATTGACTGTGAAGAACCTCTTGAACCTTTAAACATTCACTATAATCTACTTATCGCTTGAAGACACATCTCTATCTATCTTGTCCAGTTTTCTTGCCAAACCCCTATGGTGACCTTTAACCCTACACACTGCGACAGTGGTTTAAACGCGTAGGGTTGAAAGTCACCACAGGAGTTTGGCAAGAAAACTCTTGTAGACAAAAACATGTATAAAATAATACCTTTCTCTATCCTACGCAGATCACTAATCTGATGCCTCCATTGACTCCGAAAGGGGGGTAAAATTCCAGCACACCTACCTAGAATTCTGCCATATCGCTCCCTCTTCATCTCCCACTTCAAAGTGTTGTTCACTGCCTCAAAACAGCGATCGCGCGATTTCACTAATCTTTCTTTTTACATAAAATCCTCTCAAAATAGCTGAAAGCTACATGCTTTCTTTTACATGTTATTCTAATCTAGAAGTTGTCTACAGTTTTATGGATTTTTACAAGAGATAATATCTAAAAAATCAAAAATTGGCTAAAACTTGTCTAAAAATCTAATATTTTTGAACCATGGACACTAACACTAATGCCTAAAGTGGCATTGGCTCTCTAGACCTATAAGGAAGCTACACTCTAGAGTTTTTCACATGATGTGCGCGCAACGGCACAACACCGCTAAACGTGAAGAATGCATTTCATGCAAAATACAGTCCTTGAAAAAGGATTGTGGTGTGAAATAGACTCTACCACGATACCATAAAAGACCGTTGTGCCAGTTGAAATTGGGATACTCTTCTCCTTTTTTTTACCAAAATTACTTCATCGTCTTTTATACTTGCTCATTAAGCAGATATTCTTCTTGGATGTCATGAATCTAATCCTTATGTACAATTGAAATTGAAGATAAAAAGCATGCCTACATACGTGATAAAGCATCCGCCACAACATTATCTTGACCAGCCATGTAGGATATTTCAAAATCATAGCTTTGAAGAGTAGCTAGCCACCTCCTTTGTTTAGGGGACAAATTTGGTTGAGAAAGGAAGTATTTCAACACATGATGATCACTCTTCACCTTGAAATGGCTGCCATATATATAGTGATGCCACGTTTTGATAGCATGCAAAATCGCCAATATCTCTTGTTCATAGACATGTAGTTGACGCTCCTTGTCATCAAGCTTACGACTCTCATAGGCTATAACTCCATGGTCTTGATACAAAACAGCCCCAACTCCTCTTCCACTAGCATCCCACATATAATGAATTCCTTAGAGAAGTCCGAGCATACAAGAATAGGTGCTAAAATTAATAGAGATTTCAACTCATTGAAGCTCTTGTCAGATATGGACTCCCAAAAGAAAGCCTCTTTCTTCAACCTATCGATCAAAGGAGCCGCCACATGAGCATAATTTTTTATAAACCTCCTATAGAATGAAGATAATCCAAGGAAACCTCTCAATGAAGTAGAATTCATAGGAGTATACCACTCTTTGACACATTTCACCTTGTTAGGATCCACACGAAGGCCTTGTTCTCCCACAATGTGACCCAAGCATTCCACTTCATCTTCCATGAAAGAACACTTTGACATTTTGGCAAAAAGTGTGTCTTCCTAATGTGTCAAAGACCTCTCGCACATGTATTAAATGCTCATCCTTGGATTTTCTATAAATGAGTATATTGTCAAAGAATACAATGACTATTTTGAATAAGAAAGACTGCAATATCTTATTCATGAGTGCTTGAAAAGTAGCAGGTGCATTTGAAAGCCCAAATGGCATGACCAAGAAGCGATATAACTATCTTTCAGTCCTAAAGGTTGCTTTATACTCATCCCCTTCCTTCATTCGAATTTGATGATAGCCCAAAAGAAGATCAATCTTGGTGAAGACCTTTGTATCTTTGAGCTCATCCAAGAGGTCATCAATGCAAGGAATCGGGTCTCTATTCTTCACCGTGGACTTGTTAAGCTCCCTATAATCAATGCACATGCGAAAAGATTGATGGGACCAGAAATGGGCCGGCACTGGCTATGGCACTAGCCAGACCTCATACTCATGACAGACAAACACACCCTCACGGCCTTGCGGACCAGGAGCATCAATCTAATGCTAAAGGACAAACTGCCCTAAAGCCTAATCTATGTGTTTATAGTTTATAGTCCAACATTTCCCTTAAACTCCTCAGAGGGAGAACCCTTACACATTGGCAATGCCACGATCACACACATATGGAGGCAACCTCTCGGTAGAAACACCGCGGCCCCACTGCAGCTCTCCTACATCGCAGGGATTGGCCCTTTGATGCACTACTCAACATATAAAACAATCGAACACAAACTCCTCTCTTTTATATTTCTCATATTTCCAAGAGATATACCATGTGTCCTTACTTAACAGTCCCTTAGGAAACCGACCCTCTATCCTACAGCAAGGGATAACCTCACACTCTCAATCGTGGGTCAAAGTCCTAAGAAAACAATTGCTATGCAGTCCAGGAGCTTTTCCTTTGATACCATGAACCATGCATAGTGCATAATGTGAATGGTTTAGTGCACAAACAGAAGAAAATCAGCATTGTGCATCGTGCGAAACCAATCTTTCCATGATTTTCATGCTAACGTTTATGTATTAAATGAGGAGAGACACCGAGCTTTACGCTCATGCTGCCTTTTCCTTTATTTTAAAACAACGGCCTATAGGCATGATGCAACACATAAATCAGGTTTAAGGTTATACTTTGACGCTCAAACTCCCCTCTCACCCTACTGTTTAATGTTTTGCATTCGTTGATAGGTGAAAGAGTCATTTTATGTGTATTTCTTTATAGAGAAAGCGATAAACACGGACAGAAACATAGAAACGAGGGTAAACTGAGGCCAACCTCGTGCTCTATTTCATTATACATTGCACAAACACTTATGTAATTTTCTAGAATTTTTATTTTATCGTTTCTTAATTTTCTCCCATTTAAAACCCAGTTTTCACCATTTTTTGGTATTTTTCCTCTATTTTCTTCAATTAAAAATGACTAAAAATTAAGATTGATTGTGGGCTGTGGCCTTTAGGTTCCTTGACAACAAAATTTCAGGGTTTTGTTGATACTATATCTCATATTTTCCATTTATTTTGCAAAAAATCCCCATTTTACCCCTTAAACGCATGTTTTATGGGTTTTATGACATTAATTTCAGACATATCACTTATGATTTCCTGACTTTCAGAGCATAAACTGATAAAACTCATAGAAAACAACATCGTAATGCATAATCAGCCCATGGGAACAATATTTCATCATCCAAATAGCATAAAAACTCATTTTTTCTTCATAAAAATTGAATTATCGCTTAGGCTTCATGTCTCGAAATCTCGATTTTGGTGCGGGACTACAGGTCAGCCCACATTCAATGTCCTGCATCTTCACAATCAGCAATCTTCATGTGTATATCAATCCGGAAGCAATCCGGTCTCAACCGGACAAGCTTTACTTCACCATTCTTCATTTTCCTCTTGCACACAAGAACAGCCCCTTAAGGGACAGAGAGGGAGGAGAGAGAAAGACTAGAATTGGCTCTCTTCATTCCCACAGCCATTTCATGGGCGAAGACAGGCGATAAGACCAACAAAGAGGGAGAAGATCGGGGGTATGATCGATTAGGTGGATAACCTAAACCTGGGACTTCATGCCTTGGACTCCCGTCCCCAACAAGAAAAGAAAAATCCCCCAACAAGTAGACAAACACATAAAGCATAAAAACCACGGTACTCGTAAAGGAGAGATATCACTTGGATAGGGCCACGAGAAGCTTCCGCACAACAAAAGGCTCCTTCCAAGCTCTTCTTAAAACCTGTCTAGCACAAAACTAAAACAAGAAACCATTAACCATACCTGCACTAAACAGACAACTAGCCCTCTTGGCCTAATGAAATAAAGCACTTCACTACAAAAACTGATCGGCCCGCTTGGCCTAACGAAATCTGGACGTAATATCCAAAGCAGCTAGCATTACTAGCTTAAAACTAGATATGTCATTTGAGTCCACGTAATGCTAATGTCCTTGGCATATACATCACACCCTATCAGACTACCCAGGGTGCCGAGGATAGCATATCATAGGTCGACTAACCCCATGCTACTCATACAAGTTAGCTAAAAGCTTGATCTTGTATTTTTTTATCTTAGGTTTTTTTTTTTTTTGGTAGAGCTACAAGTCCAAGCCTTTCCACAAATAACTCATTAATAAGGCCGATCCCTTCTTGGGCACTATGAGCTGAATGAACGGCCTCAGTGGGCTCACATGTCCTACATTTATTGTAATCCGAATAAACTGATCGTTCAAGCGGCTGAGTGGCTCCTTTGGGAGAAAGAATCATAGCTTTTTACTCATTCAAACCTCCCCTATTTGGGTTTTCACATAACTTAGTGCTACGACCCAAACTAGGTAGAGCTTCAAGCCTAGGCACATGGGTGTATCCCAAGGCAGTGCATATTGTCAGATGTATATCCAGTCTTATCCTCTTGGGGGTTCGACAGAATATATCTAGATGGGATCCTTGGCCTTGCATCTGACACTCCTGCCATACTTTTGGAGATTTTGGGTCTCCAAACCCATCTCACATTTCCCTTAATATTCTTGCATTCCCTCAATTTGCTGCACTGGTCTAACGAACTCAATGCAAACTTATCCCTATGGCCAAATGGCCTCACATCCTTATGACCTTTGTGAAGCACAGGTGGACTTTTAGCATTTTTCATCCTCTTTACAAAAGATGTCTTTACTTGTTTACGTCCATACTGCAAATTTTTTCCCATAAGAACCATGCTTTCACTGAAGGGAACAACATCCACCTGGAAGCATGATTCCGACACCAAAGGTCTCTCAAGAGCCTTACTAGCAACAAAATTAGAACCACACACAGAATGCTTATCAATACTCATTGGCCCATTGGTTCTATCCATGTTGCCATCACAAGTACCTCTCGTGGAAGTGTTGCAAGCCCTAATGGGGCTTACATGGCTTGGAACCTTTTCGCTGACAGGCATGTCATTACTACTCATAGGATGGCCATTTTCTGTTTTGAGATTTCGGCCACCAAGATTCCCCTCATAGGCTGCCTTGGTATCAACAAGTGAGCTATCTTCTTGTAGAAATGATTGGAAGCTAGGATGCACTTGTATTGAGCGGGGAAAATTCCAAAAGTTTTCCCAACATCTCTGAATATGACCCTCATAATCAATGGCATGCATTTTTGCTTCCCTTAACAACTTAGGATTCCGCAGTCCCACTTCGATTTGCATATTAATCTCTAAGCCATTCAGAAAGAGCTCACATAGCACATCATCTGGTAATGCACTGGCTCTTCTTGGCCAAAGCCTAAGAGTACTATCAAAGGCTCTAGCATGCTCTTTAACAGAAAGATAAGACTCATGTCCAAACTGCATAAGCTGCCCTAAGACTTGAATCATAGGAAGCTTCTTTTCATACTCATCTAGAAATCTATCACAAGCCTTCTCAAATGATCTGATCGACCCTCTTGGGAGGCTCCAGTACCATTTCCTTGCCTCTCCCTTTAGGGTACTTGGGAATACGAGCATCCGATGTATATCGTCAAATACACTTGCAATGCAAGTAAGGCCATATTCTCTTAAATGAATCATCGGATCCTCATTTGGCAACCCATAGAACACTGGGAGATCCCTATAAAGAGGAGGACATTTAGTCCTCCCTTTGTAAACGCCCCGAACAACGTAGTATGCTTAACAATTATGATATTCGCTTGTTTTCGAGACTTAATATAAAAGAGAATGAACACTTAAAGCTGAAAGTGAAAATTACTCACAAAATTACAGCCATGAAAATGTAAAAGTAATGGAGACAAGATTGAGGGTTGAAGATGGGCAACCCCCCCCCCCCCCCCGAAGGAATGTATTTCTGCTCAACCCAAGTCCCTTAGGGAAGAGCTCAGTTACAATCAACCTGAGAGTGAGAAGAAGTAATTCTCACTCTCACAAGATCATGCAAAGATGTACAAACACACATGCATTATCTATTATGCAATGATAAGAACTGATTTCTTTACAATATGAGAGAAGAAAAAGGGAAATTCAGCCTTTCTCCATCGTTGATCAGCAGTACATGGATAGGGCTTACTTCTTGTAGCTAAAATGGAAGAAAGAGCTCAAGAAGGAGGTGCTGTAATGAATTTACAGGCTTGCTGTCTTGTAAAACAACAGTGATAGAAGAGGGAATATGGAGGAATTTGATAATGGAGAAGTGGGGGATGATGATGGGGATGGATGGGGCCAGTTTCTGGCTATTTGTGGGTTCTTTACATGAGTTTACAGCAAAGAAAAATGATGTTGAATGAAGAAAAACGAGCTCTTATTTATAGGAGAGGGGAGAGCTAGTACAAAAGGGGAAAGTGGAGTAGCACAAGACAAGTGTCCAGCCACATGTCATGAGATGTGACAAGTGGTGGGACACTTGGAAACTTGTGTGACAAGTGTCTTGACACTTGTCTCTTCTCTATGGCCTTCCTTTTTGGGTTGAATACTGTCAAGAATAGAAACAACCAAATTTAGCAAGCACAGTCAGAGTACAGAACTTACTATTTTTAGAATGACATCCCTATTTTTTAGGACTAGCATTTTTAGGCTAATTCGAGGCTCCTAAATTTTAGGGATCTCCTAAAATTTAGGAATCTCCTAAAATTTAGGGACCCCCCCAATATGGGTGTCATATGAAAGCTTTTTCCGTGTACATCGCAAAAATGGTATCCGAATCTTCATGTGACTTTCCTATGCAAAGAAATGTGCATTTCAAGCTTTCAGCCCACACATGCACATTATACAAGCATTTCATGATCATGCCATCTTGTTGATTGTAACTGTTTGTTCTGGTGGATCTAGCCCACACTTCAAGGCATCAATCCTTTCTGTGTGCGAGTCTAACCCTGATATGCGTGAGTTCTAGTCACAGGCGCCCAATCGGGTCATATAGGTGGAAGTGTGAACTATCTTTTCTCTAACCCACCGCGTGGGTCCACCATAACCTATGACCACTCATCAGTGGCCAGCTCCAATGCACTTTTCTTTATATCTAATTAGTGCAAAGGAAATAAATTTAATAAATCATTATATAGACAAATTAATGAAAAATGATACAAATTCTGTTTCTATAGAGTTGTGACACCCTTTCGGGATCAACACCCGATCATTAAAATCTTCATATTCATCATGATCTGGGTCCAGCCTCTTAGGATCTTTAACCTCTTCCATCCCCACCATTTTCGGTGTAGGGAGGTTATTACCCTCATTGACATCCCTTTCTGCCAACTCACTCAGTGGTCTAGGGAGTCCTATAAATTTCAACATGTCATTTTGATCCCCCCTTAGAGGGTCTTCCATACCTTTCCCTTTGAAAGGAAAGTCCATAACGGGTTTATATAAGAGCTTTTGGTCCTTATCTAAAGCAAATTTATCATTACCACTTCTTAAAACTTGGGAACCGTGCCTTTTAAGCAAAGGTTTTCCCTTGACAGCTAGGGCTTCTAACATCCTTGTGATGCCTTCTATGTTGTCATGGTGGCCCATTATACGGGATGTTT
This sequence comes from Lygodium microphyllum, assembly GCF_053477565.2. Lineage (NCBI taxonomy): Eukaryota > Viridiplantae > Streptophyta > Polypodiopsida > Schizaeales > Lygodiaceae > Lygodium > Lygodium microphyllum. The sequence continues at coordinate 31,192,043 of NC_141156.1, read as the reverse complement.
CAACCACAAGTATATTCCATCGTATATCAGCACTTTTCCATGGCATCATGGCTTTAGCATGATAACTTGTTGATGCCATAACTGCCCTAGTTTCCAACATGCTTGTTTCATACACTCTAGGTTGATGGATGGTTAAACATGATTTCTCTTGGTTAGAGACCACACCAAGGCGAACCTCGGCCCATGCCATCGTATTAGAGGATGGGGTAACCACTAACTGGCTACTCTTTTCATCACATAAATTATCTTCTGCAGAGAGGACTCATGCTCTACATAACTAACTAAGTCCATTAGTAAGTTTTGTATGGGGAAAGCCAAGTTTTCCCATCCTTGAACAAACCCCATTTTATGGATAATTTAGGGTCCCTTGAAACCCTAGATTCGAAAACTGCCACTTATAGGCAGCTCCCGGTAGACGCACCACTGATGGGATCTGAAATGGGCCGGCACTAGCTATGGCACTAGCCGGACCTCATACTCATGACAGACAAATACAGCCTCACGGCCTCGCGGACTAGGAGCGTCAATCTAATGCTAAAGGACAAACTGCCCTAAAGCCTAATCTATGTGTTTATAGTTTATAGTCCAATGTTTTCCTTAAACTCCTCAGAAGGAGAACCCTTACACATTGGCAATGCCACGATCACACACATATGGAGGCAACCTCTCGGTAGAAACGCCGCGGCCCCACTGCAGCTCTCCTACATCACAGGGATTGGCCCTTTGATGCGCTACTCAACATATAAAACAATCGAACACAAACTCCTCTCTTTTATATTTCTCATATTTCCAAGAGATATACCATGTGTCCTTACTTAACAGTCCCTTAGGAAACCGACCCTCTATCCTACAGCAAGGGATAACCTCACACTCTCAATCGTGGATCAAAGTCCTAAGAAAACAATTGCTATGCAGTCCAGGAGCTTTTCCTTTGATACCATGAACCATGCATAGTGCATAATGTGAATGGTTTAGTGCACAAACAGAAGAAAATCAGCATTGTGCATCGTGTGAAACCAATCTTTCCATGATTTCCATGCTAACGTTTATGTATTGAATGAGGAAAGACACCGAGCTTTACGCTCATTCTGCCTTTTCCTTTATTTTAAAACAACGGCCTATAGGCATGATGCAACAAATAAATCAAGTTTAAGGTTATACTTTGACGCTCAAACTCCCCTCTCACCCTATCGTTTAATGTTTCGGATTGATGTAGACATGAAGATTGATGATTGTGAAGATGCAGGACATTGAACACAAGAACAGCCCCTTAAGGGAGAGAGAGGGAGGAGAGAGAAAGACTAGAATTGGCTCTCTTCATTCCCACAGCTATTTCACGGGCGAAGACAGGCGATAAGACCGGCAAAGAGGAAGAAGATCGGGGGTATGATCGATTAGGTGGGTTATTTGCAGGCTGCAATCATGATCTCCATCTCCACATGGCGCATTTTTCGGCGTGAAGATAGCACCTTCTTCCTCCATTATCTCTCCAGGTTTTTTTATGGCCCCCAAACTCAAAAATTGAAGGGGGGTTAAAATTCCCCCAAAGGGCACCCCTTTTGGCCCTCTCAAATGTCTACATTTTCATATCTTGCCCCTTTTGTGGCCATTTCCCCGTCCTGGCTCCGATTCGAGTGCTGTAAATTTTTCCACGTTCGGCTTTACATCCCGCATTGATTGGTAACTCCTGACAACCCACACGGCAGTCTAAAAAATTATCAAAAATCCACAAGTGTCGCTCGGGCACCTTTTAAGAGTCGTATTTCACTTGGTGCTTAAAATCGTCCTAGCTGGAGCCGCCGCCTTCGATGTTAAATATTTTTTCCCTAAATTTTGGATTGTTTGGCAAATTTTAGGCACATCCCGGGCTCAAAAATCCTCTCTCAAAGATCCACCTTTCTTCTTAACCAAGAGCATAGGAGAGGCAAACAAAGATTGACTTGGCTGAATTAAACCCATTTGCAGCAACTCTTTAACTCCATCTCTTCCCTTTCAAACTTTGACAAGCAGTAAGGAGGTTTGTTGATTGGTTTTGTGTTGGTCAATAGGGTGGTCTACCTCTCTCTTTGGAGACAAAGATAATGGATGCTGAAATAAATCTTTGTATTCCTCCAATAACTCATCCATTCTTGGATCCTTTTGCTTTGAAGAAGATGATGGCTTATTTGGTGACTTCTCTTCATCCACTTTTGCAAGCAAAAGAGTGAATATGCATGACCATGCATTGATTTCTTTACGCATATTCTTCCATTTGCTTTTGACCAATGCCCTTCAATATTATAGCATGTCCATTCCATTGAAATTCCATCAGTATGTTTTGCAAGTCCAAAGAAAATTTTCCACTCGTTTTCAACCAATCGCAGCCAATGGCAATATCTATGGGACTCATTTCCAAAGTGATCAAGTCCACTTCCATAATACATCAAGGAGATAGAGTAATAGGAGTGTGTAGGCATACTTCATTACTTGATTCATAAGCTCCATTAGCAACTTGAATATTCAATGGCACCTGCATTTGTTGAGGAAGCAATCTTAACCCATGCAAAGATTTGGTATTAATGAAGCTATGGGTGCTGCCCATATCAATCAAAAGGTGAACTATCCTACCATTGATCAGCCCCTCAAGTCTAAGGGTGTTTTCTCCTTTACAACTGGTCCATGCATCATGAGAAATTACACATAAAGAACTACCCGGATCAAAAGGAAAATTTTCCACAATATTATTAAATTCATCATTATTTCTTTCATCCTCATCATGCATTTCTTCAACAATAGGGTTTGTTTCCACATGAAATACATTCCCCTCTTCACTTTCATCCTCATCCGGCTCATCGATGATGACAAAGTTAAGCTTGTTATTTTTGGATTTGCATTTCATTTTATGGTCTTGTGTCCACTTTTCTCCACACTTGAAACATAACCCTTTGGCCCTCATGTCTGTAATTTATTCATTTGAAAGAACTTTGTTGTAAGTGTTGTTTTGAGATCCCTTTTGTGTATTTTTAGCCCTTGCAAAGCTTTGTTTGGCTTCAGTGCCATTGGTCTATAACCATTTCTTCCACTTGGTTTGATCCATAGACCATTGGATATGTAGGCAACTTCCTGTAATTACTATTGTAGGTACTAGTTCATTTGCTTTCTTGTCTATAAACATCCCTCTATTGGCTGAAATGTGCTCCAACCCTTGAAGGCTGATTAGATAATGAATACCTTACACTTTTTGGCTGAACCCCCATTGTTTCTCTTCTATATTTTTGCCCATATCTTTCAGCATATATAATGGCTTCATGAATTGTCTTGGGTTGCATTGCACCTATTCCGAAGAGAGGGTTGAATCTAGACCAAAGATATATTTTTTTAACTTGGCCAAATCATCAATCCCTTCAATGTAAATAAAAAGATTAAAAAACATGTTAGAGTAATCACAAATGGACATGCCTTATTGTTGAAGACCATACCATCTTCTTTGCAATCTTTATTTTTCCATTGGAGAGACAAACACTTCCAACATTGCCTTCTTAAAATCCTCCCAAGAAGCAAAATTATGACCAACTCTTTGCATATATCTCCGCCATGTATGCGCATAGCCTTCAAGATGGAGTGCTGCAAAATAGATCTTGGCTTCACCATGGCACGGAAAAAGTGTGAAATATATCTCTAATTTGTTTACCCATTCTTCCCACTCCATTGGAGATGCATTATCCCCCTTGAAGTTAAAAATTGTAATCTTTTCTTTGTACTCCCTTTCATTATAAGTTGGCTGTAAGAAAATGTGTGGGAAAATGAAAAAAGGTCTAGAGGGTTAGAGACGGAGGCAGCCGACCAGGGTCACTGGACACATCCAACTTGAGGACCCCTAGGTGCGGTGGAGTGCACGTGCATGCATATTTCTTTTATTTCTCTCTCTATTTTTTCTTTCTTTTTCTTTGGGAAAGTCAAGTAGCAACAGTGGAGTGCTGCCCAAAATATGATTGTCTCAAAAAAAACTCTATTCATTGAGTTTGATCTAGGATTATTACCACCATGATTCGGTTGTCCCAATCCAAAAGAATGATCTTGTTTCCATTAGTGGATTGACCATAAAATGACTTATCTTTGTTGGTGATATCATGAAATAACCTTCTTTCATCAAATCTTCCACTCTTATCATGAAAGTCCAATTCGTTTTGCTTGATGGTAGATTGAGAGGGAAAAGATTCGTAGAAGGGGTCATATCTATGAAACTCTTCATTCTCTTCTTCTCTTATATCCTCCTCTTCTTCATAAGTAGCCTCACGTCTTGGATTGGATTGAGGATGGGCATGGTGCTTTGATGATATTGGTGGCTGGTAATGAGTACTCCTCAATGTGGATGCCTCTCCTTTCTCAAAGGTTGACATAATAGGCTGATCAATCCCCTTTCCTTTCATATTGGAGGGCTAGACTAAAGTATTTTCAATATGAATAATGGATTCATTTGGTGTAAAAGATGTGGTTTGAGTCTTCAAATCCTTGATAGTTGCTACTACATCCTCAAATCCACTCTTCATGAACTTGACCAGCTACTAAAGTCCTTCGTCCACTTTGTTGGATGTGTTCTCAATCTTCTCCAAATATTTAGAAAGTTTCCCGTATTGATCATGCATCCCAATGTTCAGCATACACATCTCTCTTGAAAGTATGTGATCTTCAAAAGGTACGTGAAACAAGGGAGAATTCCATCATTACCCAATCGTGCACTATGAGCATTGCCAATGCTTACATCATCATCTTGTTGGTCATGATTGAGGGATTCATTAGTGTTGTTTTGATCCTTGATGTATTCTCTAATATCTTCTTGAATGGTCTCCATGACTTGATCTTTTCTCTTGTGTTTGGCCATTCAGAATAGGTGATGTTATAATAATTGTGGGAAATAAAAATGTCAATAACTTGCTTAGTATTGCACCAATGCCAATGGTTTATTAATTCAAATGAAACTAATATATCATGGATGCTCCATATTTAGCAAGATCTCATCTTGCAATAGGGTATATGGGTAAAATGAACTCAAACAGTGCACCCCTGTCAGTCTGTCTAGGTGCAATCCACTAGACACCCTGTTAGAAAATTGGCCATAACTTTTTCTCCCGATATCCGATTACTAAAATTCTTAATTAAAATGAAATCTTAGCATCCCCTCTTCAAATCAAGCTATCAGGATCCAAAATCAAATCATTATAGAATTTTATGTAATAGAAACTGTGTATCTATCTAGTGAATTCCTTCAAGCTGTTAACACCCTGTAGAGGCCCTGTTTTACCCTGAAATGAGTCATGTATTACTTGTAGACCTCCAAAGCAATTAATAGGCCTATGATGGGCTGTAAGGCACCTATAAGTATCCAGTAAACACCTGCAAATGATAGGTACCTATTAGAAAGGCCTGTATATCTACTACCCAAGGATGTCACAAGTTGCCGTGTTCAGTACCCCTAGTCTTCAAATCTTCATGCACTCTTTCCCAAGTGGTCTTCCATGGTCCACCACCCGTGCTAAGGGATAAAATGGCAAGAAGGGCACTTAAATGGGTTTTGAAACTCTGGAAGGTGTGCAAAGTTCCTTTCAGGCCAGGTTGTGCATCCCTATGGAGTCTTAAATAGCAAGGGAGAGTCACCTCTCTTTTGTCTTGTTATCTCGTCAGACTTCAACCTTTTTCCTCGATCGGAATATACATGACAGAGCTAGTATTCTATCAATCAAAGCATGATAAGTATGGCTAAATCAAAATCTTGCCATTTCATAATATGCAAGAACAAAATGGAATAGGACTGAATTGAAATGGATATGGGTAAGGAATACCTACAGCAATGACTCACTGCTTTACAATTCTATTCCACCAATTGATTCTTATTTTCAGCCATATTGCATTCAATCACATCAAGCAATTTAGGGTTAGGATTAGCACAATTTTTCCTATAAATGGAAGAAATTAGCAACAACTGGCTACTAATTTTTATTGGGTAAGATGAAAAGAATTCAGTATGGCATCATTCAGCCCTAAGTACACACCACCTTTCTTCCGGCTGAGAGAAGAATCCTTCCTAGGATTGGGAGTTAAAGGGTGGCGTTGGTGCTGTTGGATATAAGTGCACAGGTGCATACTAGCGCACTCCACTGTATTCCAAGAGGTCACCTTCTTACCTTATCCTATCATCTCATCCTCCCTTGTGAATAGGGTGGGTGCGGTTTGGTCTTGAGACAAAATAGACTATTATTGCAAGTGCACATGGGAGTAGCATGGCATTGTGCATTATCTGTGCTCTTGGAATCTTGAGTAAATTTGAGCTAGTAGTTTTAGATATGGTCAATGCCCCACCCTCATAAGGTGCCACCAATGATCCATGGTGCTCAAAGTTGTAAGGCCCCCATTATGAGGAGAAGCCACATGTGAGCCCGGATATTGGCTGGAGTCATGACTTGTATGTCAGATGAGGTCTATGTGATCGAATAGCAAAAAGGTGACCATTTGTGGATCTAATCTTTGGGTTAGATGGAGTAGTTAAGCTAGTAGCGGCTCGAGGCACATTGCATCGAGTTGCGGGGTAAGGGAGTTATCAAGGACCCCTATTTCGGGGTCTGGGGGCTACGAAAGGGGCCCTTGGAAATTGGAGGTCCCAAGGGGCGACAATAAAGGGAATGTTCCCTCAAATATTCCCTGGCCGAGTAGTGGAGGTCCATATGGTAGGTCGGTCATGCCTACCTAACCACCTTCGCGGGCTATAAAAGCTAAACCCCTTCACAGCCATCCATCACTTTCACCCAGTCAAAGTTGTTCCATCTAGCCTTAAGCTCTTCACATATCTTCTGTCTAGATCGCCATCTAAGCTTCACAATGGAAGTGCACGGGTGGACAAAGCTATATTTGTATCAATTATTTGTAGCTAAAGAAAATTTTTAATTCTCTTCTTATCTATTGTGTACTCTCTATCTCTTTCTCAGATTCTATTCGCTATGCCGTGTAATCTTTACATGGTATCAAAGCCCATGGGGCTCTAGGGATCAAAGAGTGCACAAAAGGTAAAGGTTTCAACAACAAAGATGAACGATGTCATCTTCTGGAAGCAATTCTAGCGCATCAAGAAGCGGTGCAAGAGGTGGTGCTGTTGTACCGGCTATTCAAACATTGAGGTTTCATCCACCAACCTTCAGTGAAGGCAAGTAAGATGGTACAAACTACACCTTGTGGAAGTTCAAAACTACAACTATCCTTGATTCTTATGAGCTTTTGGAGATTGTGTTGTGTGGACTGACGCAAAACCACAGCATACCCCCGACCCATCAGATTCTAGTGTGATGATTTCTCCGAATGCAGTTCTTCTATGAGCTTGGAAATGAAGAAATGGTGATGCATTGTGTGCCTTAGTTACAAGCTATTCTGACAGTGTCCTAACTTTGATTCAACATCATACAACCAAAGCATCATAGGCTTGTAATATACTGAGGAGTTAATATGAAACGCGAAACGAAACAAGGATTCAAAATAGAATCAACTAAGAGCGGAGAGGTTTGTTGAAGGAGAGACGGTCGAAGCATTCATCACTTGGATTAAGAATCTACATGACTAGATGGCTAGCGTTGGGATACAAAAGACTAGCGAGGAGCTAGCTCAAAGGTGTCTTCGAATTTGTCCACAAAAGTTTGATGGACTAGTAATTGCCCTTAATACTCAGGTGAGACCTCAAGCTTTGACTTTTGAGGAGTTTTTTGCATTATTAATGGAAAAGGAGTTGAGGCTAAAAGCCCAAGAAGGAAGCAACAATGGAGATGTTGTATTCTCTACCAATGTAAAAGGCAAAGGTGGTTCCTTTCACCAAAAATGATGGTGGGAAAAAGAAAAATGGCGGTAAGAAGAAGTTTCAAGGAGAGTGCTTCTACTGCAAGAAGAAAGAACATGCATCGCTAATTTTTGCATCAAGAAGGTAGATGAAAAGAATGGTACCCTTAAAAGTAAAGGGAAAGAGACAGTCAATACAACTAAAGCAAAGTTGGAGTTATTCATGGCGACCATTGAGGAAGTGTACTCCTCGATGCAAGAAGAATCTACCACTGACTCATGGGTATTGGATAATGGGGCCTCCTGTCACATGACCAAAAAGAAAGGTCTATACAGTTCTATGCATCCTCTATAAGAATCCATCATTGTGATGGTTGGAAATTGTGCAAAATGCCCTGCTGCGGACGTAGATACTATTTCTTTTATTGCTGCAAATGGTGAAGTCAAAAGGCTTTCAAATGTGTTGCATGTTTTCGAAATTAGAAAAAATCTGTTATCAGTTTGGTACCATGATTGATCTTGGTCATGAAATGAGGTTCAAGAAGACACGTGCAAAAATTCTCGATAGTGCTAGCAAAGTTGTTAGCAAAGGAGAAAGAAGGAACAACATGTATGAGCTAAGTGCTCTTACAACCACTGCTAGAGTGGGTACAAGTAAGCTTGGCATGAAAGGTTTGGACACATCGGATTTGCAATGTTGAAGGAGATGCACAAGCAAGGTATGGTTGCTCACCTACCTGCAGTGATTGAATTGCAGGAACCATGTGAAGCTTGTATGATGGGCAAGCAACAGAGAAAGGCATTTCCACAGGAAAGCAAGAATAGAGCACAAGCTCCTCTAGAGTTGGTGCATGCTGACTTGTGCGGTAAGATGCCTGCACAGGCCTTGGGGGGATCTTCTTATTTTATGTTGATTGTCGACGACTGAAGTAGGAAAATGTGGGTGTACTTCCTCCATGATAAGGCTCAAGCTTTTGGTAAGTTTAAAGAATGGCTAAAACTTATTGAGAATGAAACAAGGAAAAGTGTGAAGAAATTTAGAACATATGGTGGTTGTGAGTTCAACTCAAAGGAGTTTAAAGACTTTTGCAAGAGCAAAGGGATCAAGCATCAATTGATGATGCCACACACACCTCAGCAGAATGGTGTTGTGGAATGCAGCAATCGCACCATTGTGGCGATGGCAAGATGCATGCTAAAGGGAAAGGGATTGCCTAACCATTTTTGGGCTAAATCTATTAATACTACAGTCTACATTCTAAATCAGAGCTACACAAAGGCTCTCAAGGGGAAAACACCTCATAAGACTTACACTGGTAAGAAACCATCTGTGTCTCACATTTCAGAATTTTTGGATGTGAATATTATGCATATGTTCAAGATGAGAAGACTTGCCGCATTGGGTGAAGTAGTTCTATGACCACAATCATCATATGTCTACATTTGTTGATGAGGAGAAGGTAGACGAACCAAAGAGGTCCTAGAGAATAGAGACGCAAAGGAGGGCTTCTACTCACATAGTCAATATGGCCTTGATGGTTGAGATTATGAGAGAAGTAAATGAGCCAACTGACTTAGAAGAAGCACTTGCAAATCCAGCATGGAAGGTAGTTTTGTAAGGCGAGTATGATAGTATAATGAAGAATGACACTTGGGAGCTAGTGGATCGGCCAGCAAAGTGGAAGGTTATTGGCACCAAGTGGATCTGGAAGGTAAAGTATAAGGCTAATGGTACCTTAGAAAAGTACAAATCCAAACTGGTTGTCTAGAGATTTTCACAAGTTGAAGGGTTTGATTTTCAAGAGTCATTTGCCCCAATTGCCAGAATGACCATTATTCTCACAGTACTTGCAGTGGTGGCCACCCAAAGCAATGGCTAGTTTACCAAATGGATGTTAATTCAGTGTTCTTAAGCAGTGACATCAAGGAGGAGGTGTACATGACTCAGTCACCAGGGTTTGAGGCCCCCCATTTTGAGAACAAAGTGTGTAAGCTAAAGAAGGAATTGTATGGGCTGAAACAAGTCCCCCAGAGCATGGTACCAACTGATAGATAAGTTCTTTTTAAGCTTATACTTCAAAAGATGTGCCTCACATGCTAACTTGTATGTTTACAGGGATGGTAAAAAGTCTGTAGTGATTTGTTCTACATGTGGACGACCTTCTTATTACAATTGACTATGAAGATATGATCAACCAAACTCGAAAGGCTTTGAATTCTGAGTTTGAAATGATATGCTTGGGCTTGGTGCACTATTGTTTGGGGATTGAAGTCTGGCAAAAGCCAAGAAAGATCTTCATCTCTCAAAAGAAGTATGCATGGGAGATCTTGAAGGTATTTGGCATGACTGAGTGCAAGGAGATAGCTACACCTATGGAGGTGAATGCAAAGTTATCCGTTGAGGATACATCAACACTAGCAGACATTGGGACGTACAAGAGGTTATCAACAGCTAATTTGCTTGTGTAACACCAGACCAGATATCAATTTTAATGTTGGTGTTTTGAGCAGGTTCTCAAACAAACCTCATGAGAGTCATTGGAAAGCTAGGATGTGGGTGCTTAAATATTTAAAGGAAACTCTTAACTATGGTATTACATACACTTCTGGAACTTCTCTTATAGGGAACTATGACTCAAATTGGGCAAGAGATAGCAATTCCAAGAAGTCAGTTTCTAGTTATTGTTTCTCTTTAGGTTCAAGAATTTTCTCTTGGATTAGTTAGAAGTAGCCAACAATGGCATTGTCTTATATCGAAGCAAAGTACAAAGTTTTGAGATATCAAGCTCCACTCGTGATATGCCAGGGTGACCGTTGTGCATTTATGTCACCGACTTGTCAATTGCAGATGCGGTTGGTACACCGCCCATGAATTATAGCTAGATGACAGCTATCCTTATCTACTCTAGTTCGTGGCTCAGTTAGTATGCCACCTTAGTTAGTTGAGTTTGGTTTGAAACCCATATATAGGGTTCTTCTATTTCTATGTACTTGAGTTCTTTTTGGCTTACACAACTAAGAAGAAAAAAACTGTTTTCAGCCTCCACCCTTGTGTGTATTCCCCCATTGTGCAAGCAAGAAAGTTACAAGTGAGACTCCTTCCTTCTCTCCCACAATCGTGACACAAAGTAGCTCGTTTTGCTACATGTGAAGAAGTATGGTTGAGAAGGATCCTATTGTCAAGATTGTGGGAGAGAAGGAAGGAGTCTCACTTGTAGCTTTCTTGCTTGCAAAATGGGGGAATACACACAAGGGTGGAGGCTGAAAACAGTTTTTCTCTTCTTAGTTGTGTAAGCCAAAAGAACTCACATACAAAGAAATAGAAGAACCCTATATATGGGTCTCAAACCAAACTCAAATAACTAACGCATCTGCAAAACTAACACGTCGGTGACATAAATGCACAACGGTCACCCTGGCATATCACGAGTGGAGCTCGATATCTCAACACTCCCCCTCGAGCTCAATCCCAATTCCTGCACACCAAGCAGGTCTCTGAACTTGCGCAGCTTCTCTGCGCCTAATGCCTTCGTGAATATGTCAGCTACCTGATCCTCTGTGCTGACATAAACTAGATCAATAAGACCTAGTAAAATCCTCTCTCGCACATAGTGATAATGCACCTCAATGTGCTTTGTTCTAGCATGATAGACTGGGTTATTTGCCAAGTGTATACTACTCATGTTGTCACAATAAATGACAACTGGCCCATCTGTAGACTAATGCATATCATAAAGTAGCTTATGCAACCAAGCTACCTCACATGCAGCCATTGCTGCGCCCCTGTACTCAGCCTCTGTGCTCGACAAGGCAACTGTAGGCTGTTTCTTGCTACTCCAAGTGACTGCAGCACTCCCAAAAGAGAACACATATCCACTGGTAGATCGTCTATCAGAAATACTACCAGCCCAATCAGCATCAGTGTATCCATGCAACTGTATCTGAACCCTAGTCTCATAAAATAGTCCATACTGCAATGTGGACTTCACATACCTGAGTATGCGTCTAGCCGCATCCAAATGTGGTTTCCTTGGAGCCTGCATAAACTGACTTACCAATCCAACAGCATAGCTCAAATCTGGCCTGGTAATAGTCATATAAATCAAACTTCCTACTATGCGTCTGTACATAGTAGGGTCTTCCAGAAGCTCACCTGCATCTACGCTCAACTTCACATTCTGCTCCAAAGGAACTGAAATAGGCTTACACCCTGTCATCCCATATTTGGATAGCATGTCCAATCCATATTGCCTCTACAAGAGCTGTATCCCACTTGGTGATCTAATCACCTCAATGCCCAAGAAATAACGTAGCTCTCCCAAATCCTTCATCTCAAACTTCTGCTTCAATAGCATTTTCACATGAAGGATATTTTCATCACTGTCACCTGTCATAATCAAATCATCAACATAAATGACAAGTAGCATAATACCTTTCTCTGTTTTTCTCACATAAAGTGAGAAATCTGCCTTGGAAATCTGAAAGCCAATAGTGACAAGATACTGTCCTATCTTGTCAGACCATGCTCTAGGTGCTTGCTTCAAGCCATACAAGGCTTTCTTCAACCTGCAAACAAACTCAGGATGAACAGCATGCACATAACCTGGTGGCTACTCCATATAGACCTTTTCTTGCAAATCACCATGCAAGAAGGGATTCTTTACATCCATCTGATGTAAAGACCATCCCTTTGATGCAGCCATAGCAATGACTGCTCTTACGGTTGCCATCCTTGCAACCGGACTGAATGTTTCTTCATAATCAATGCCATATATTTGTGCATACCCCTTGACTACTAATCTTGCCTTGTATCTGTTCACAGAACCATCTGCATTGTGCTTCACCTTATAAACCCACTTACAGCCAATTGCATTCTTACCTTTAGGCAAAGGTACCAATTCCCATGTAGCATTTTCTTCCAAGGCATCCATGGCTTTCTCCCATTTTTCTTTTTCCATGGCTTGCTCAAAAGAAGTGGGTTCTGGTTCCAGTATCACTTTGACCATATATGCATAGTGAATGACTGTAAATCCATCATATTTCAGCCTATCCACAGGATACCTAGCTCTCGTAAACCTGCACAAAGTAGGTTCACTCCCAAGTGCTCTCAAAACATCCCTGGTCTTCCTTACTCCAGGTGTAACAATAGAAGGAATACCCAACTCATCATCAATGCTCTGTTCTGAGCCACTGGATTCACCATCCACATAAGAGTGACCTGCATTCACATCAAACATGGGCTGATCAACCTTCTCTTTTCCTTTTCGTGATACCTGCATATCACTATCTGCATTGCTTTGAGAAGATTCTCCTGATCTCAATCTACCTGTCCATGGTGAAGAATGTGAACCACTGCTAGAGGACGCTCCAGGTCCGCTAATATTTTGTGACTGCTGCTGTGAATTCTGTGCAACATTACCATTTTGTGCATCTACATCATCAATCACATTTACTGGTTTATACCAGCTGCTCATCTCATCAAAAACAACATCTCTGCTCACTGTAAACTTACGAGTAGAAGGGTTATAGCATCTATACCCTTTTTGCTGAAGATGCACTTCTCAGCTTTTGGATCCAACTTGGATCTCAACTCATCTGGCACATGTACATAGGCAATGCAACCAAAAATTTTTAAATGAGAAATATCTGGTTTCCTACCAGTATACCTCTCCTCTGGAGTCATCCCATGTATTGCTGCAGTGGGATTCCTGTTCATTATGTAGACTGCGGTAGCAACTGCCTCAGCCCAATAAAAATCTGACAGGCCTTTATCATTGAGCATGGCACGAGATACCTCTCCAATATGCCTGTTTTTTCTTTCTGCAATTCCATTTTGCTGTGGGGTATGACTGCATGAATATTGCTACTTTATGCCATGCTCCTGCAAGAACCTTGCAAACTCATTTGAGAGGTACTCTCCCCCTCCATCTGACCTTAGGCATTTTATTTGCAGGCCTGTTTCTTTTTCAACCATAGCTTTAAGAGTTTTGAAATGCCCAAAAACTTCACTTTTCTTTTTCATAAAATACACCTAAACTTTTCTGCTATAGTCATCAATAAAAGTGACAAAATAATGACAGCCTCCAAGAGATGCAGCTTTAGTAGTCCACACATCAGAGTGGATTAATTCCAATGGCTTCTTACTCTCTTGAACATGTCTAGGAAATGGTTTTCTTGCCTGTTTTCCAAACTGATAGGCTTCACATACCTTATGCATTTCTACAACCTTGAATTTTGGCAATCCGGCAACAATATTTTGGGCCTGCATTGATTTAAGTCGCTGTACATTAACATGACCAATGCGTTTATGCCAGATATCAATATCTGCAACTACACCAGTCCCATGAGCAAACATTGCTGCACTCAATTCAAGCATGTCTACATCCAACGTAAACATTCTGCCCTTCTTCTTTCCTTTTACTATCAAGCGACCTTTATTTTTCATATCCTCAACAAAGCATCCATGAGGATTAAATCTGACCTGCAAGCCCTGCTCAACCATTTGACCAACAGAAACCAAATTCTTGGTGATATTCGGGACATGAAATACATCTGACAGATATTTCTTTTTCCCATCCTGCATAGACAAAGGAATTTTTCCAATCTGCACAATAGGATGTGCAGTATCATCACCAGTCTCCACAAATCCTGGTTTTTCCATTTTCCTTGCATCCTCCATCCATTCTGCATGACCTGTCATGTGGTTTGATGCACCTGAGTCAACATACCATACATCCTTGCTTTCTTCTGCACTTGTCACAGAATTGTTCATGTGCTGCACCATAAACAAATGCTCATTTCTGTCATCACCCTGTCTACTCGAAGATGCATAATTCCCTTGTTGCAGTTTTCCATTCATGATGTCATTCTGCTTTTTATAGCAGTCTTTAGTCATATGACCCATTTTACCACAGTAGTAGCATTCAACATTACTGTTTGCATTTTGGCCTCTTTGCCATCCACCACGACCTCTTTGGCTCCCCCTGCCTCTAGAGTTACCACGTCCTCCTCCATAGGACTGGTTTTCTTGAGTTTGTTGCATATTCTGATTTCTACCACGGCCTCCAAATCGGCCTCCTCTACCTCTGCCTCTACCTCTTCTAGCATTTGAGTAGAAGATAGTTTCTTTTGAAGTTCCTCCTGAAGAAGATGCACTACCATTTCTCTGCTCCTCAAAAATTAGAAGTGCAATCAACTCCTCAAAATCAGGAAATCTTTCACAAACTGAAATGGATGTTCGAAACTCTGCATAATCCTTCCCTAGACCATTCAAGGTCACGGAAACTAAATCATCATCTTCCACTGGCGACCCAATGGAAGCAAGTGCATCTGCAATCTTCTTCACCTTCATGTGGTAGTCATTGATGCTCATATTTTCTCTTTGCACATTATGCAACTCTTGCTTGAGCTGCATTTTCCTAGCTTGCGTATTTATGCTATACATTTTTGACAAAGTATCCCATGCCTCCTTTGGCGTACTTGCATCCTGAATATGCACAATCATAGAGTCTGAAATACTGATAGACAGCCAGTACATAACTTTCCTGGCTCTCTCATGCCATGCTTTGAATGCCTGCATTTGCTGTTGATTGGGAACATCAGGAAGAACTGGTTCTTCTTCATTTCCTGCAACAAATTCCCAATATCCTTTTCCCATAAGGAAATTCGTCATTCTAAACTTCCATGCTTGGAAGTTGTTCTTGTCAAGCTTTTCAGTTACAATCTGTGAAAGAGAATCAGATGCCATTACAGAACACTGCAAAAATTCTGTCACTGCAAAAAACACAGCTTCACCCTCACAAGGGCAAATCTGCAAAACTGGCGAAAGTGGTATTTGACCACACAATCACTTCCTAGTGACAATTTTGCATAAACAGGAACCAAGGATGATTCTGTAACTCCCAATGTCTCTGCACACAAGCATACGATGCAATTTCTGTGGTAACTTTTCACCGACCTGTAGAACAGTGGTCGCACAGCATAAAACTAGGCGTTTTCCTGAGTGCGTGCAGAAAACTTCCGCCTCCAAAACAGGCCCCGAAATGGCCTCAAATAAAAAAAATAGGGTCGCCAAGGGCTAAAGCCATCTCCCGCAGCATATACTGCCCTCTTGCTTCACCGCGAAGGGCGTCTCAACCTGAGACAATGCACTCTTGCAATTTCCAGCTGTGCTGCCTGCAGAGATCTGCTCCCAAAATAGAAAATGAAAGCAACACTGCTCCTCTTACTAGAACACCGCGAGCTTGGCTTGCTTTCTTGAGCTCCTTACCACGAACAAGGCTCTGATACCATGTCAAGATTGTGGGAGAGAAGGAAGGAGTCTCACTTGTAGCTTTCTTGCTTGCACAATGGGGGAATACACACAAGGGTGGAGGCTGAAAACAGTTTTTCTCTTCTTAATTGTGTAAGCCAAAAGAACTCACATACAAAGAAATATAAGAACCCTATATATGGGTCTCAAACCAAACTCAAATAACTAAGGTGGCATACTAACTGAGCCATGAACTAGAGTAGATAAGGATAGCTGTCATGTAGCTATTATTCATGGGCGGTGTACCAACCGCATCTGCAACTAACACGTCGGTGACATAAATGCACAACGGTCACCCTGGCATATCACGAGTGGAGCTTGATATCTCAACACCTATGGCATATGGGAGTTCAAGATAACCAACTATGCTAAGATGTGACAATCATAGTTGCATCGCCATTGCCAAAAATCCAATGTTTCATACGTGGACTAAACATATAGAGATCCAGTATCACTATGTGCGTGATTTGATCAAGGATTGGATAGTGAAAGTGGTCTACTATCCAATACAGGAGAATGGAGAGGATATCTTCACCAAAGCACTTACGAAGAATCTGCTTCAAGTTCATCTTTAGAGACTTGGCATTGGGCTGAGAAGATAGTTCATCTCTATGGGTGGGCATTGAGGGGGGTGTTAGATATGCTCAATGCCCCACCCTCATAAGGTGCCACCAATGATCCATGGTGCTCAAAGTTGTAAGGCCCCCATTATGAGGAGAAGCCATATGTGAGCTCGAATATTGGTTGAGTCCTGACTTGTATGTTAGATGAGGTCTATGTGACCAGATGGCAAAAAGGTGACTATTGTGGGTCTGATATTTGGGTTAGATAGAGTAGTTGAGCTGGTAGCAACTCGTGCACATTGCATCGATTTGCGAGGTAAGGGAGTTATCAAGGCTCCCTATTTTGGGATCCGGGGGCTGCGGGGCTCGATGGTAAAGGGATTTATTCCTTGGCCGACTAGTGGAGGCTCATATGGTAGGTTGGTCAAGCCGACCTAACCACCTTTACGGGCTATAAAAGCTAACCGCCTTAATAGCCATCCATCATCTATCTTTCACCCAATCAGAGTTATTCCAACTAGCCTTAAGCTATTCACCTATCTTCTGTCTAGATCACCATCTAAGCTTCACAGTGGAAGCGCACGGGTGGATAGAGCCATCTTTGTGTTAGTTGTTTAGAGCTAATGAATTTTATTTATTCTCCTCTTATTTGTTGTGTACTCTCTATCTCTTTCTCAGATTCTGTTTGATGCACTGTGTAATTTTTACAAGTAGTGAGTGCAGGTGTATGAGTTTAGTACAAATGGTTGTGTGAGGTTGTATAATAGTTGATAGTACACAAGCTATGTCGACTAAGGTAGTACACTAGTGCATGTTTACTAAGGTAATGCAAAAATTGTATCAACTAAGTTAGTGCACCAGTGCATATGGGTAAATTTAGTGCATACCAATGCACTAGAAGCAAAAGTTCCTCTGCTAGTGCCAATGCACTAAAATCGAAAGCTTCTCTACCAATGCCAATGCACTAATGTAATGCACCACGCCTAGTATATATACTAGGGTGAAACTAGTGCACTATGGTATGCAAGAGTGTTATGGGTAAAAATATGTTGGAGAGAGAGAGAGAGAGAGAGAGAGAGAGAAAGCTTGAGCTCTTTCAAGACACAAAACACACAAAGAATGCACACAAGATAGGAAGCCAAAAACCCTAGTCTTTCTTCTTCTTCTTCTTCACTATAACAAGCTACAAAGGATAATAAGAGAGTACAACATACCTAATATATGTGGTCCATAGTGTGATCTTGCTAGCTAGAAAGATGACTAGATAGTTATCTAATAACTCAAGTAGGTGGACTAACTAATGTCTAACTATAAAGTAACACTAGAATGATATGTAGGTGCAAGTACCAACCATGTTGGTGATATTAATGTGGAAACAATCATACATGTATATGAGTGACAGCTTTTATTGAGCTTGACATCTCAACTCTTCCCCTAAAGCTCAACTTCATGACCCATACTCCAAGTAAGCTTTGAAATTGTAAAAGCTTTTCTGCTCGTAGGGACTTGGTGAAAATATCTGCAACCTACTCCTTTGTGCTGACATATATGAGATCAATGTCATCTATTGAGACCCACTCTCTAATGAAATGGTAATGAGCCTCAATATATTTTAAACATACATGAAACATTGGGTTTCTAATCAACTGTATGAAGCTTATGTTCTCACAATAAATTTTCAATTGTCAACATGAGAGAGAGAGAGAGAGAGAGAGAGAGAGAGAGAGAGAGAGAGAGGAATGTGAATGTATATGTGTATGTGATGTCACTTGTGTGTGTGGAATTGAACTACTAATGTCTTGATAATATTATCAAGAATATGCACATAACCTATGTTTTAATGGGATAAAGTAATTAAGGAGAGAGAACTATCGATGTGTTATTGGAGGGGGAGAGAGATAGCATGGGACTTTGAATCATTTATATGAGAGAGAGAGAGAGAGAGAGAGAGAGAGAGAGAGAGATGAGCAAACACACAATCTCATTAGTGAGAGAAAGCAATAAAGGCTTCCTCATCTTCCTCTCTACTGCAATCACACCCACAAAGAAACAGAGGGGGATAGAGAGAGAGAGAGAGAGAGAGAGAGAGAGAGCTTCCCTCAATTAGTTGATATGCAATGTGCAAAGACAAATACATCATTCTTCCCTACACAAGCAAAGCTTGCAAGCTGCCCAGCAACTATTGGCTCTAACACACTCAATTTTGATGAATTCACCCTGCGAGATCCCCTTTTCTTTCCATCTCTGCAAGATTGGCACAACGTGTTGATACTTTTTAGAAGAGATCATTCCAGTTGGCCAACTTTGCTACTCTATTAGAGGGATTGCATGACAATAATAATTGTCAATCGCATGTCTTATCGCAAGCTTGCATGCTTCATTTTGCTAGGGACATTATTCACCCTATTCAGTATGGATTTATCAAAGGGTGCAATATTCTGCATAACATTTTGAATGTCCAAATGGGGATAGATTATGCTCAATATATGAAACAAGAAATGGTGATGGTTCAATTGGAGAAAAAGCCTTTCATCATTTGTAATTCTTAGGTCAATTGATGCAAGGCATGCATTTTGGGTCTGAGAGTATTTGGACTTATCAATTCTACCAGTATGGATTCCTCTTCAAGAGTTCTACTCAATGGTGGTGTCATGACACCTCCCCCTTCATCTATCGGCTAGATAGGGTTGCCCAATGAACCCTTTGTTCTTTGCCTTGGCCACTCACCCCATTTTGATTATGTTATCTCATCTAACGGCCAATGGTGAGGTGGTCAAACTCTCTCTCCCTTCACACGAACAGGCCTTGGTGATGACACCATGTTTCTTAAGGCTAACTTGGATAATATACAAAGAGCAATGGCCATTTCCCTTGCCTCAAGACTACACATTGATGCATCCAGATTGGACTTTATCAATTGCACTGAAGTGATCTCCGAGCCTTGGGCTACCAAGGCGAAGTGATGCTTAGAGGCTTTGTTTTTCAGACCTTGGGCTATCCCTAAGGAGTGCACGTTTCACCTAAAGTGCTATTGGATTGGAATCTCCTCAAGTATTATGGATAAGTTTGTGTATTGGAAATCGCAAGCTTGGCCCTTTCATGTAAGATTAAAAATAGCACAAAAAATCATGATACTAATAGTTTCACATTACTTTCCCTTGCTTCCTTGGCCGAAGTCTCATCTACAGCAAGGTAATAAGCCCATCCAGTTTTTTCTTTGGAAGAAAGATTCTATAGAAATGGGTATCTCCTAGTACCATGTTTGCACCCCCAAGCAAATGGGCGTTCGGGCAATTCTAGACTTGGAGACACATATGATCCTAGAGATCAATCCTTGTTAAATCTTCTTGGCACCCAGCTCCAAATTGAGAGGCAGAGAACTCCCTAAGGGTAGAAGTGATTGTAGTTTCAAAGCTTCTCTCATCGAAAGGTAAAGAGAAACAATGACCAATGTTGAATAGGATGGCACACCTAGGACTCGTCACTATTGCTAATGCTCTTCTACCTATCAATGGGGTTGTAATGTCTTCCAAATCTGCTTGATGCTACTTTCATGATCCTTGAGGCTCCCACAATTTGTGGAATGCCATCTCCACCTCTTTATGAGCCATGCAGTGGTGCGCAATTCGGGTGTTGTATGCACGCGTAATGAACGTTGGAAGGTCCCCAAGAACAAAGAACTCTGCTAAAACTCATAAAGTAAGAATAAGATTTTGCATGACATGAAGCAAAAAGAGATATTGGGTACAATCTCCCCCCATGCCTTGTGTGAACGCTCCACAAGGCATGTATTTATAAATTTATTAATCTCCAGGCTCAAAAATAGCCCAATTTACAATTAGCATGCTTTGGCTTTTGTGTTTGCTTTTGTCCAAATAAAGAATAAAGCGGTTGAGCATCCCAAAAGTCAGACTGTGCCCAAATATAATATCCAATAATAAAATATTTAAATCAAGCACCTATACGTATACAAAATAATAAATGTTTGTTAAGTGCTTCAATAAATAAGCGTGACTAAATAAATATTAGTGCCACGTCTTTAATTATAAGACGCGCACCCATCAAAAATGAAAATATCTTCTAAGATAATCTGAATACACACCATTGCCTGGTGCTTCCCAATGCTATCGTTGCCTGCTCTACACATCAACTGAAGCATTCACAATTGTTAGAAAATAATAAAATTAAACCGACAAAAGTGAATACCTAGTAGTCTTCAGCTACAAAATAAATAAATAGGTTAAAACTCTGTCCTAACCTTAATTAAATACGAGTGCACTCTAAACTCATTAATTTAAATATGTATTTTGTGGAATCACCCACATGCACATTAAATTAACATGACGTCCGAAAAGGACAGGCATCCCGATCAACTTCTCTCGCACAAGGAATCCACCTTGTGTACGAGCCCCGGTAAATAAATATAGTCTTACGGAATCCACCGCAAAACCTCACGAAATCCATCGTGGAATAAAACTTCATAGAATCCACCGTGGTCTCACGAAATCCACTGTGGAATATGCCTCCTGGCATCATGCAACCTCTTTTCTCTTTGGACTAAGAGGCTCCTTGGAAAGATTGGATGATTAATGGCCAACTACTTTTGGGTCGTGCTTCAATCAATTAGATAAATCATTTTCTTATTTATGATAAAGGACTAGCTTGCATAAAAAGGCAATACCACTTGGGATCTCCGAAAAGGCCAAGCATGGTGGAAATATGTGGTAATGTTAGGTTGGATTAACAAAATGCATTTTCAATCCAAGGTCTTCATTTGGTGAATGATGATTGGTATGCTTCACTTGCATTTGTGATGTCCAAGCAAAGAAATTCCAATGGTTGCTATTTCTTTTGTCAGACATCAATTGAAACCCCCTACCCTTGGTTTCTTGCTTGCCCAATGGCACAGAAGGTTTGGTCACTACAATCGACCATTTGATTCCATGTGGTTGGGCTATCGATGCTTCCAAAGGATTGGGGCTTTGGATATCCCAAGTTTGTGGACCTTGTGTAGCCTGATATGAAAGTGCTCTTTTCTTTCTTATGCTTCTAGGGTTGTTAGCATATATGGACCATGAGGAATGCATTCATCTTTAATGCTTCATCGAGCATATAGAGTCATATAGCTTGCTTGAAAGGACTTCTTCATTGGTGATTTGACTTGACTGAGTTAACATGTATTCTCCCTAAACAGGATTTGCTTGCGTAGCACATTGCACTTTCTTTTAGATTTCCAAGCCATCCTTCATTAACAGCCACATCTAAGTACTCCTCAACCTAGTCCAAGGGTTACAACATGAATGTCTTACTCCTTGACCTAATCAAGGTTTACAACATATATGTCTTGCACCTCGACCTAGCTCAAGAGTTAGAACACAAATGTCTTACATGGATATCACATATAAACAAAGCATGTTATGAACTTCCCTCCTTGCATTTGTAGGAACAAATCCTACCTTTCTTGGATAAATGTTTGCACAAGAGTGATAGTTTAATGATTGAAAAAGAAAATTAGCAAATTTTCTCTATTTTTCCTCCCATTGGTCACAAAATCACCTCCGGCAAGTTAAATGAGGCCAAAAGGAGTGGAATCCAAATGACAACCAAGTTAGTGGGTAAAGCCAAGGACACAACTCAAACCAACAAATTGTGTTGCATTCCACTGTAGGGTTAAAGTGAGGTGTTTAGATCTAGCAAGGTCTACTCAAGTCACAAGCATAAATAGAGAAGAAGAGGCTTGATGCATCCTTGAATGGTTTGCACTATAACTCATCATGCTTCTATATTAGCATGATTTTATATGTTACTATCACGCGCATGAAAGGATATTTAAGCTATTACTTTCATAGTCCCTTGTGTTGGTATGGGCATTAAGTAATCCCTATTTTATGATCTAGGTAATGGCATAGAGTAATCATTGTATTCTCGAATGGCATGGGTCTACTTTGAAAACTCACATGCCTTTCTTTTACGTGCAAAGAGGGCAATCATCTACTCATTAATGTGAAACATAATACGAGCTCTCATATGCCTTTCAATATACGTCCTCCCTTGATTTAGGCTCATCATTTCCTCTTTAACTACTCTAGCTCGGGTGCCCATTATCTACACTATTAATGTTTTAATATTGGGACATTATTGCACACTTTGTTATAATGTTGTTCAATTGACATTGGGATTCTATTTTCTAATCTTGGCATGTCGATGTTAGGGTTTGTACCTTGAGTTTTTTGTTTAATGCGATCATAGAAAGAATATATATTATGTGATAAAAGAGAAATTTACAATCTCCTTCTACTCTCTTTTTGTAGCATGAGTTGATTGATGACGAGTTGATGGATCAAAATTGTTATGCCAACCTGCTCTCCTGTGGAGTCTTCCTCTACTTTCCGGGTAGACCTCCCTAGTGGTCTGATGCCACATATTAGGGCAAGGCCTTCTGTGTCCTCCAATTCCGTTTTGTCGGAAAAGGCTTCTTCCTCGTCATCCTGCGGAGAGAAATTGGCATCTCGCATCGTCCGCCGGCTATAAGGGCAAATTGGTTTTTATGCCTTACCTTGGTCCTCGACCTTCACCCACCGACTTCTTCTCCCTGGCTTGATGAGGCCTCCTCGATTGCGGCCACTATGTGCAAGGTTCTGTATACTCCTACTATGGCTCCTAGTTGGGGTTTGTTGCGCAATGATCGACGGACGGGTTTACATCCACAAATGCTTACTGACATCTCCCTGGCTTGATGAGGTCTCCTCCTAAGCCTCAGAAGGAATGCCCCTCCCAAGTCTCTTCCCAGCATCAATCAAAGTCCAAGCCTAGTACTAACGACAAACCATCATCATCCTAGGCCCAGTCACAGAGAGGGGAGCATGGGGACGATCGAAACAAGGAAAACCAAGCTCCATCGCGCATGGTGAGGACAGGAGGAAAGACTTCCCACAAGACCGCTCTCTAGCACCTCGCATGGGCCCCCTTGGTGGATAGGAATTTTTGCTCCCAACATTATGTACTGAACAACCCAGGAGCTCACTCAAGCTCAAGTTCTTCTCATGGAATGTTAGGGGTTTCTATTCAAATCTACGGAAGCAAATTTTATTTGGTGCATTTCGCAGATACAAACAAGTGGTGACCCTGCAAGAAGTCAAGTTGGAACATGAAGCTCTCTCTAAATTTGTGTTGCTAGTTGCCTTCACTCACCTCACCAGGCGTGGCAAGGACAACACCCTCCTATTGGTCAAGAAAGAGCTCACACCTAGCCTATGTTATGTCCTCGCTGTAATAAAGCAATTTCCTTGTTACTTTAGTTAGGAAATTAGGCTAGTTTAAACTGGAGTATCAAAGACAAGAGGGTGCCAATGTAAAGTATCTTTGTTAATCATTTTTCACATCTCCACTTCTTGGAGCTTGAAGGTAATTCCTTTCTCACCATTGTAAGGGATGAGTTTTGAAGCAGCTATCATCAATTGATTCTCAAGCTTCCATGGCTTCAACATCTCTTGTAATTCTTGGTTGTAAGACATCTTGAATAAAGAAATGGCAAGCTATGGTTCCCAGCATTTCTTGTTAGTCTTTGTATAATTTCCATTGAAAAATCAACCTTTTTTACATTGGTATCAAAGCATGGACTTTGATCCATGGAAAGAGTCATTTTCATGGAGAATTTCGTCACAGGGATAAGTAGCAAGTAACTGGCATACCAAAATTTGGTAACAAGGTTTGGTACGGTTCAAACCGTGACTAGTTAGAGTTCTCTATAACAAGTCTGGATTAATTTTAGAAGTTTCTTGGAGAAGATCTTGAGAAAGATGGAGGTTCTTGGCCAAAATAGCAAGTTGTGTTCAAAATAGATGTCCATTTTGAAGGTTCTTGACTCTAACTGGAGTCTAAACAGGGATTAGAGGAATTAAACCTTGGTTACTTTTTGGAGCCAGCTTCTCTCAAGCTTTCATGGTGGATCTTGGCTTCTCCTTCCTTCCAAGCTTTTCAATGACTCAAGTAACCTCCAAGGCTGAAATCTTCATGGAATAAGCTCTTTATAGAGTAGCTTTGTGATTGCATTACCTATTTCTCATTTTGAAGTAGGGAAGTATGTGTTTGTGCTATTTGCACTGAAAACACATTCCCCTAGCTCACGAAAAATTTCAGCCATTTCAACCTTAGCTATGGCTTTAGCAAGCTCCAACAGGGATTCCACAAGCTTTCTAGCAAGCACTCAGAGCTATTTCTCATCCTCATGATCATTCTTAATCTCTCAAATCTTAGCTATGGCAAATTTTATAACATCAGTAAAATCTCTTGAAATTTCTTAAAGAGATCAAAGGACTTTTACTCTATCCAGCTTCCTGGAGCTTCCTCAACACTCAAGCAACCAACATTGAACCAATCTTGAACTTGACACTTCAAGGATAGTTAGCTATGGAGTCAAAACACAGCAGCAAGCTTTAGGCATCAAATTCTTGGATTATTCTCTTCCATTTCATGGGGCTTTTGCTCTAAATCACTCCAAGGACTTATCTTCTACTTCAAGTATTCAAGATTTTGAAGAATCCAAGCAATGCATTCAAGATTGAAAACCAATCTTCTCTTGAACTACAAGTATGGAAGAGATTGAAAATTTTCTTTGAAATCTCCATGAAAGAGGCTTCAAATTCAAGGGATTTACATCTATACTACTCATTGGAGCTGAAAACTTGATCTAGACATCATTCTTTGATCATATTTGGAGCTAATGTATGGGGTTATAGAGTCTATTTTTCTCTTGATCATTTGTTGGATTCATGAAGACGGTCTATCAACCTTAATGGCTGAAGTTTGACTCAAGCAACATCTTATTCTTCAATCATTGAAAGAGGTACTTCTATTACTTTTTTTTAATCTCTCCAATTCCTTATATCAATAGTTGTTGCATTTCCTATTGCTGAAGGAGAGGTTAAGTAGAGTATTCTTACATTGAGCTTCAATCTCAGCATTGATTGAATGAACCATAATACTCAAGTATTAAGGCATTAAATCTTGAATCCCAAGCATGTATTGATTGATAAATCAGCCCATTGAAATCAACCATAAAAATTGAGGGTATCATTATTCTTTGCATTATTTGATTGATCAATCCATAACATTAACCATACAATTTTCTTTCAATTTTGCTAATGAATTGCTTAACCTTTAACTTTTGGGTCTTTTGCTGATTCAACCTATTGAGATTACCTAAGAAATTTTGTAAAAGGTGAGTATAGTAAATTAGTAAGTTACTAATTACTATAAGTAAACCATTCTCATCCTCATTGACATACATTTTACCTTCCAATTCCTGCATATCATAGAAATATCAAAATCTTAATTCAACCATGCATATCACGTCCTGATTTTTAGAACACTAGATCTGTCATATATATTTCAACTGAGAAAAAAGGTCGAAGCTAAACGAGATAGCAAGACAATAGTGAGGTGAACCTCCCTTGCTGTTTTATGACTCCGTAAGAATGCACAACTTGGCTCGGAATGAACTTTGCACATCTTTCGAAGTTTCAAAGTCCATTTAGGTGCCTGTCCGCCATTTTATCCCTCACCATAGGTGATGGACCACAGAAGACCACTTGGGAAAGAGTGGACAAAGACTTCAAGACTTATGGTATCAAACAGGACAAAACAAAGCAGTTAGTGATAGTTTTGAACAGATATATAGGTCTACTAGTACTTTGAAGGTGATCACAGGTTGGTGGCAAAGCCTCTAGGTTATACTTCAATGTCCATAGAGGATTCTTAATAATCTATGACCAAATGGGTTGAAACAAGATCCAAACAGTGAGTTTACAAGTTGTTACAGATTGTTATCTCATCTTGGACAGTCATAAAGAATCAATTACAGAAGTGGGTTATTTCATTCTGAAAATTTGATTCTTATACTCTATGCGTAGAAGACAAAGTTAGCTTCGACCCTAGCTATAGAGCACTCGGACCTACGGCTCAAAATTTTTGGTCATTTTAGTGACAAGTGGTCATTGTAGAAGGCACTTGGACAGGTTGACAGGGTACATTATTTTGATCTGAATAACTATATACCTCTCCCAAACTTGTAACCTCAATAAATCTGGTATAGCTAAGTGTTATTAGCTTCGTTTAGAGCTATCAAGCACTTAGATTGGAGGAGTGTAGCTGTGGTTATTGACCATTCTTTAACAAGCAATCCTGAGTTACTACAATTTTCATGATGGCAAGGAGTAAAAAGGAGCTGATATTAGAGCACATTAATGAGGGCTTAGAAGATTACAATGCTGAGGCAAATCCTACCATAAGCGACACAAATCCGGGACAAGAATTTATAGGCAATAGTACAACTAATGAAGAGATCCAATGGCCAAGGGTTCCTTATGACAAAGATCCTAGAACTGAAGTAAATGTTATTCATGGCTCCGATGACTTCCAGCAGCTATCAAAGCAAGTTGGTAATATGAATGAAGGTCTAATCCAACTTACCCATTCAATGAATAACAAGTTTGACAAGATAATTACACGTATGGAGCAGCAAAACCATAAGCTGGATGCCAAAATTTGAACAACTGCTTACAATATTCAACAACTTGGGTAACAATTTGCAAAGCAATCAACCTTCCCATGCTAAAGATGTACCTATTATTCATGGCAATGTAAGGCCCACAGCAACCCACCAGCATATACCATCCACTTTTGAACATGGAGGACCTTCTAAGGTGAATGAAACAATTCAACCTCATACCAACTCTTGGAATAGAAACAAGCCAAACTTCACTAATTCAAGAAATAAGGGACATCAAGATTATTCCCTACATGATGACAGAAATGAGTTTGTACATGGATGTTATCCCTTCTATAAAGAGTATTGTTCTCAACATACTCAAGTTCATAATGTAAGAGATGATCAAGGACAGTATGCACACAATAAAGCAAAGAATGGAGATAGTTTCCAGCATGCTGAAGATCATGATGATAGGTTGCCGCATGGGATATCCACTCATAACCAACAATTACATGAAAACTCATTGTTTGGTCGTCAATCTTTTGGAAATCATTGAAATGGACAGCAAGCAATGAGTGATCATTTTAATAGGCAACAGTCTTTTGGATATACCAATCATAATGGGCAACACTATCATTATGACAAGGAATACAAGAACAAGACCAGCATATCCAATTTCAAAGGAGATAACCCTTCATTGATCGAACTTGAGGAATGGATCAACAAATTGGAAATGTATTGCACTCTCTACCCATCAATGATCAAGCAAAGATTTGTTATACAACCCTACACCTAGAGGGATATGCGCATACATAGTGGAGATACATGAGCAAGATTGGAGAGAATTTTCAGTCTTGGATGGACTTCAAATCAACCATGACTCAAGTGTGCGTGTCATCCATGGAGAAGGGAAGGCTTGAAAGGAAATTGTATGATCTTAGGCAAAGGGATTCTACCATGAGGGAGTATTCCAATCAATTCTTAAATCTTTCCATGTTTGTGAAAGGCATTTTTTATTCAATCAAACTGAACAAATATATTTTTGGTCCTGATCCAAACCTTTCAACTCAAGTTGAGGTAGCCAAGCCTACAAATGTCTAAGCAACCATTCAATATGCTGAAAGGTACAACCAAAAATATAGAAGAGATTTGACTTCATTTCAATCCAAAATATGAATGAATTATCAATCAAATCAGCCTATGAGATTTGGACAGCAGTTCAACCAACAAAGAGAGCGATTTAGAGTTGAAAACAAGTTTCAAAATAATTTCAGCAAGGTTTCAACTTACCCTACAGCATATGCTTCAAAACAGAGCAATAATTTCAAATATAATGCTGATCCAAAAGGAAAATTCAAGAAGGCTGAAGGTACAATTAAGCAATATCCCAATAACAACAGCAAGAAGCACTTCCCAATGACAAATCCAAGGGTCTATGCTATAAATGTGGGGGAAAATGGTCTTCTGAGCACAAGCAAAGGTGCAAAGGATATATGGCAAAGTCTAATATGCTAAATATTAAAGACTCTGATGAAGAGGAGACACAAGAAGAAAATTTTTTGCAAGTAGAGACAGTTCTTACTTGTGATGAGATGCACGAGCATGATAATCAGAACACAGGAGGATTTAGAGCCCGTTAGTAGTTTTCCTTATGATCCATCCATGTGGTCCATTTGATCCTGGTGGATCAGAAATTGATGATCCTTTTATGGTTTCTTGTCTGCCCATGTTATGTTTTATATCTCATGATGCATGGATGGGTTGTAATGGTGAAAATACAATTCGGCTCAAGGATACTATAAATTCAAAGGTTGCTCATTTTCTCATTAATACGGGCAATGCACATAGTTTTGTCAAATGTCAAATTATTGTATGAGCTGAAGTTACTACCTCAAGAGATAAATGCCCCACTAAAAGTACAAGTGGTTAATGATGCTCAAGATTTAAGCAAAGATATATACCGACAGACTCCTATTGAATTATCACAATCTTGCACTATTATGGCGGACGTAATTATCCTGGATATGGGTCCTATTGACATCATCATTGGTTGCAATTGACTTAAACAACTTGAAAGTTTTTCTTTGGCCCTAAATTAGATGTTCATGGAGTTTACTTCGAATGGGCAACAAGTAAATTAGATGTTCATGGAGTTTACTTCGAATGGGCAACAAGTAAAACTTAATGGCACAAAGAGAAAGCAAGTGAAAATAATCAGCAAGAAGATGAAGAAGGAAATTAATGCTATGTCTTGCATTTTCACACTTCTATCAAAGACAGATGAAAATCGGCAATCTACTTCACCTAAGGAGCAAGATCCATGTCTATGTAAACTTTTGAAAGACTTTAAAGACATATTCCAACCACCTACATCATTGCCTCGTCAGCGAGAAGTGGATCATCCTATTGATTTAATGCCTGACACTAAACTCATCAATAAACCTCCTTACATGTTATCCAAGTATGAGAAAGAAGTAAAGAAACAAGTTAAAGACTTGATGGAAATGGGATTTATTCAACCTAGTCAATCACCTTTTGCTTCTCCCATACTACTTGTCAAGAAGAAAGATGGGTCATTTAGGATGTGTATTGACTATAAAGACTTAAACAAGAGCACCATAAAGAATAGGTACCCAATCCTCCGCATTGATGATTTGTTAGATGAACTCAAGGATGCAAGAGTTTTCACTAAGATTGACTTAAGGTTAGGATATTATCAAATCAAGATGAAAGCACGGGATGAGTACAAGACAGCTTTAAGAACAAAAAGAGGTCTCTACCACTTCCTAGTTATGCCATTTGGACTTTCAAATGCACTTGCAACTTTCTAGTCTCTTATGAACAAGATTTTACAACCATTCTTGTATAAATCAATATTTGTTTTCTTTGATTATATTCTCATCTATAGCAAAGATCAAGAGGAACCTTTGAAACATGTCAAAGAAGTCCTTACCTTGAGAAGACACAAGCTTTTTGCAAAGGAAATCAAGTGTACTTTTATGGTTGATGAGGTACAATACTTGGATCATATAGTTGGTGAAAAAGGAATTATGGTTGATCTAAAGAAGGTTCAGTGCATCAAGGATTGGCCCATACCACAGAATTCTATTTCATTGCGATGATTTTTTGGATTATCTTCTTTCTATAAGAGATTCATCAAGAATTATGCCCATGTAGCAACTCCTCTCACTGACAAATTGAAAAAGGAAGCCTTCTTTTGGGATGCTACAGTCACTATGAGTTTCAATTAGCTGAAAAGTCTTCTCATCTCAGCACCTATCTTGGTGTGCCCAAACTTTTTCAAGGAGTTCAATATATTTGCTAATGCTAGTGGCAGAGGTATTATGACTGTTTTATGCCAACACCATGATGTTATTGCTTATCAAAGTAAGAAGTTGAATTATAAAGAAAGAGAACTCCACGTCTATGAGCAAGAAATGTTAGCTATTCTTCATGCAATCAAGAAGTGGCACCACTACATCTATGGCAACCATTTTAAGGTGAAGAGCGACTATCGTGTGCTGAAGTATTTTCCCTCTCAACCAAATCTCTCTCACAAACAAAGACGATGATTAGCTACTGTCACGAGGACATGAAAAATTAATGCTTTGCTTATGTTTAATTGACATTTGATTAAAAGATTAATCAAATGTGCAATTAAACGATGCACATATGTTGCACATGTGAGATGCAAGCTACTTTTTCACAATTGAAGGCCCAAGGACCATGTGAAAAAGATGGGTGTCAAAGGCAAAAGTTATAACAAGTTACACTTGTTAGATTCTAGGTGAATTTTGGTGTCAATTTGTCCCTAGGACCATTAATTGGCCATTGAGGGTCAGTGGTGACACTAGGGACTAGGCATTCATTAATGGATTAATCCTTGTTCAAAGGTTAATTAATGCATGGGACCACTTTGGGTTGCAAATAGCCTAGCCAATTAATTTTTGGATGGGCAAGGGTAATTTTTCGGGCATGGATTAAGGACTGAATTAATTAAATTGCTAGAAATTGCTGAAAATGGATTAAGAAAGCTGCCACTGGCAAAACTTTTCTATGCAAGTGAAAGAAAGGCTAAATAGGGCTGAAGGGAGACGGAAATCTCGTTTTTTTCATTTTGGAGCTGTTGGAAAGGGATTGGACTGTTGCTGCCAACTTTTGGGGCCATTTCCCAACCATTGGAGACCATTTTGGAGATGGAGATTGCATATTCTTGACCTTGGGAAGCTGGCAATTGCTGCTGATGTACTTTCTCCTGAAGATCATAGTCTCTGATGCTCCTATTGTTATTGGTGCATCCGTTTGGGACTGATACAGCACGACAGCAGCAATAAATTTTGATCAGTTCTTCGCGACAAATCTCAAAATTTTCTCTCTACAGCATTCTCTCATCTTCTTCAGCCTATGCTCAGCCATTCTCATCAATTCTTAGCCATTCCAAGAATATCTCAATCATTTTTGGTGGGCTGATTTGTAATTTCTGCAATAAACCCTAATTTACAACAGAAATTAGGGTTTAGCTGCCACCTTGAAATTCGTGCCAAAGATTGAAGGCTCAAGGGACTGAAATCAACTAATAATTTAAGATTATCAAGGGATTTCAGGAGCCAGCCCATCCCAAATTGATTTAGGGTAGCATTTGGCCAGACAAGGATCAAATTGGAGAAAAAGTCTTGGGTGAATCAAGAGCCAAATGACCCAAAAGGCTTGCTGGTCATTATAATAGCAAGTGCAATTAGTTAGCAGGAGGAGATTGAAAAATCTCAAGTTGTACTCCTTCCAATTGAATGAAAGCTAAAGAAATACCGCAAGGGAAACCAATTTTGGGACCAACAGGGAGTCTACTGTCCAAGAATGTATGGTAAATTGTATGTCATTTTATGAGCATTTATTTATTGTTGTAATTAACTCTTAAATCAAGTTATCACCACCCATTCCAAGAAGGAATGTTGATTTCAACTACACTTCATGAATATAATTTTAAGATTTCTTATGTGGTAAGCAAGGATAATGTAGTAGCAGATGCCTTATCCAAAATGTAAGCATGTTTCGTTTCTAACATATCTACCATACATAAAGATTGAATCCAAGACATTCAAAAATAATATCTTTTAGATGAGCACATTGGCAATATTATGAAGAAATTACACCAAGATTATGTATCTAAATTTCCCAATTTCAAATGGCAAAATGGACTCCTTTTTTTTTAAGGGAGAGTATACTTGACCCCTTAGTCATCATTTAGGTCTAAAATTTTACAAAAGATGTATTCTTATCCTTTGGCAAGACATATTGGATTATTTAAAACCTTTGACAAGATCCATAAATGGAAAAGATATCAAGGAGTATGTGGTGCAGTGCTTACCATGCCAGCAGAATAAAGATTCAAATTGATTGCCTAGTCGTCTACTTTAGCCTTTGTCTATCCCACATGGTAAATGGACTAATATCAACATGGATTTTATTACAAGACTTCCTACCTCTAAGCAAGACTGAAATAGCATTTTTGTTATAGTTGATTGTCTTACAAAATCAATCCACTTCTACTTATCAAAGTCCAATATTCAACTACACAAGTGGCAAATCAATTCAAAAAAGAAATTTTTAGACTTCATGGATTACCTATGAAGATTGTTTTTTATAGGGATTCCAAGTTCATGGGGAATTTTTTGAAAAGCCTTTTTACTTCCATGGGCACTAAACTAACTCCAAGTACTGCCTACCATCCACAAACAAATGCCCAAACTAAAAGGATCAATAAATAGTTAAAAATCTACCTCAAACACTTTTGCTATGATACACAGAATGCATGGGATCATTGGATTCATCTTGGGCCCAACAATCTCTCCTAAAGATTCTTCAAATCGATCCCTCAAACTTAGTGCTGCAGCCACATTCTCACCAATGTGGAGGCTTACAAGAAGACCCGAGAAGAGCTCGTAGTTCAATCAGCTAGAGTCCAACTCAAAAGGCCAATGACAAGTGATGAGGGATTCCCCTAACAAGGTTTTTCCTGATTCCCTCAACATTCAGGAAGATCAGACAGGCATCCACCCGGACGAGGCAACAATTGCTCAAATATTCGAACAGCTCCTTGCATTAATTGTCAATTCTAAGCCGCCAAGGATGGATAACTATGATAACCGGCCCAAGGGCTTCCCGCATGATGTCTTACATCTCATTCCACACCGGAGGAGGCTCTTCTTTTGAAGCGTCCCTTCTCCCTAGAAGAGATTCAGTTTGCACTCTTCTCTATGAAGACTAGCAAGGCACCTGGCCCTGATGGGCTACCGGTAGAAGTCTTCTAAAACCTGTGGGACTACTGTGGCAACGATATGGTGAACATGCTGAACGATCTTAGGTCCTCAAGCACAAGACTCCGCTCCTTCAATTATGGTCTAATCAGGCTCGCCCCAAAGTCCCCCCTCTGCACCAAAGGTGGCAGCTGGAGGCTGCTTACAATGCTGAACTACTCTTACCAAATTTGTGCCAAAGCACTTGCCATGAGGATCAAGCATCTCCTCTCAAGGATTATGGATCTAAAACTCTATGGCTTCATCTACAATAGAAGAATCCATGATGTGGTGCTCAATCTAATCTTATTGATGGATAATCTTATTGATGGATCTAGAAGTGTCTCAGCAAGCTGACTTTGTCCTGGTTAACATGGACCTCAACAAAGCGTACGATAGGATGAGCTGGAGGTTCATCGAAGGAGTAATGTCAACTTTGCACTTCGGCCCAGTGTTCTCAGGAATAGTCAACACGCCGTTCACCTACGCTTCCCTGGTTAACATGGACCTCAACAAAGCATACAATAGGATGAGCTGGAGGTTCATCAAAGGAGTAATGTCAACTTTGCACTTCGGCCCAGTGTTCTCAGGAATGGTCAACACGCCATTCACCTACGCTTCTGCTGCAATCAGTATTTTAATGTCAAGATGTCCAAGTCTTTTCAGCTCAAGCGGTCTATCCATCAGGGGTGCCCCATTGCTTTTAGCACTAATCACTGATCCACTCCTATGCAAGTTAGACAAAAGGTTGAAAGATGGCACCATCAAAGGCCTTCCTCTTCCGGATGGCTCTACGATGGCTGCTCAATTCTTCGCAGGTGGCCACATCCATTGTTACGGCGGAGAAAGAATCAATGGATGGCCTCATGGAGTTTTACTCTAAATTTCCTGCTTTGTCTGCCTGTCATTAATCAATCTAAAACAGAGTTAATTTTCTTATCTTTCAATGAGCCTAACAATTGGCTAAAAGGTTACGGTGTCAAGGTTGTCAAACCAGGGGAAGTGGTTTGATACCTTGGCGCCCCAATAGGTGTGGGCCTGACTCTCAAGCAAAGGTTCGACTGGTACATGGTGAAGATTCAAGCCAAGGTCAACAAATGGCAGGAAACCCCTTTGACTCTTCTCAGGTCTGATTACAGACAGTGTCCTCATCTCCACTACTATCTACATGGCCGCCGTCTTCAGCTTCAGCAAAGCCTCCTCGCTTCAGGTGGAAAGACCTTCCAACAGTTCTTGTGGTCCAAGAACCATGAGTCCCTGTACCACCAAATAGGGTGGGATGCTATTCGTGCTTAGGTGGGGGACAGAGGTGCTGGCATTGAGCCACTTGAGGACAAGTCCCTCCCGCTTTCATTTCAGCCTCTTAAAAGAGGGCCAACACTCAACAACCGTGGGTAATCATACTCCGTACCTGATGGAGAATGCCAGAATTCAAGGCCTCATCTAGCCCAACATCAAATGGTGGGATACTTTGTGCTCCTACCACTCTCCTGCTAAGCTACCGCAATCTCTTATGGCTCAAAACCTCATCAGAGCCTGGCCCAAAGTCCTTCCTCAATGTTCTTGGAAAACTCCCCCATCAGTAGGCAAGGTGATCCCTCCCTCAGCTCTAGCATTTGGCTTAATCCATCCCCATTCCTCCCAATTGCTGCTCCAGCTGAAAACTGCAGGATGGCTCATCGCATTCACTCATGTGGATTGAAATCATGGAAGTAACTTTGGGACTCCAATGCCCACAAATGGCAGGCAGCACAGGCAGTCGCCCAGCAATCCAGGTTGACTCCAACAGAGGTTCTCTGGTTCGAGCAGGTGCTGACGCAGGTCAAAGTGGATTGGTCCTCCTCAGTTGTGGTCTCCCATGACTCTCTCCTGGAAACTCTCTACAGTCCTGCTGATAAGCCTCTCAAGTTTTGCAAGACCAGGAGCAATTTTCACCCTCCTTCCCCCACCATTTTAATGACCGTGTAAAAAATGGCGCAAGGATTGCCCTAGAGCTAGAGCTACTACCTGGCGGCATAGACTCCAAAAAGCGTGGATGGCAACACCCTCTTTCCATCTCAACACTCTGTGATGTAGACTGATCTCCAAGAAGCTGCCCCTAAGGTCTTGATTGGCAAAATGGATACCAATTACCCCCTTATGCCCATTTTGTAAAAGGAAGGAAGAAGATCAAAAGCACCTGTTCTGGGAATGTCCTTCAGTGAGACCTGTTTGGAACAAGATTAAGCAACGGCTCAAGAAAGCTCAGCTCAGATCCGACTTTGGATTTAATTTACCGTGTCTGGACAACCATGACGAGAGCTACTGGAAGCTCATTACACTTGTATCTATTGGTAGATCAACTTTTTATGGTCCAAAAGAAATACCCTTGTATTCAGGAACAGTTTTAGGAAGCTCACAAATGACCCTTAAGTAGAGCATTTTTTACAATAACAATGCATTTTAAATGCCTTGGATTGGAGTGGCATGTTAAGTACTTTGGATTATGTTTTGTAAAGTTACCTTCATCAAAAGGCGGAACTTTCAAAGATTCCAAACATTTTAGTATTCAGACTTGTTCACCATGGTCTTCTGTACAAAAGACTGAGACGTGTAAGCTCTTTATTGTAACAGCCTTAAATTAGCTGCTGGTATTTGCATACCCCCTACAAAAGGAAAAGCCATGGCAAATTTGCACCCTGCGTTGCAGTTATGGCAAACCACCACCTAGCTTGTATTGTACAAGGGCCTTTTAAAGAATGATTGTACAAAGCAAAAAGACTTTGGAAAGAAGAGGCCACGATCTCTCCAGCATTCTTATCAGGAATGTCCTGCATACATAAAAGGCGATATAAGGCTTATAGCATCCTTCCTGTAAAAATGGAGATTTGCAAATGTGTTATTTTCTTTTTTGAAAGCATGGATGCCTTACTGTCATGTTTTTGCTGTAGTAAAAAGTATATATCAAGTCGACAAACAAACATCTACCTCAACAGCTATGAGGTGAAGGTTATTATCCTATCTGCAATGCCCGTTCTACAGAGCGGACACTCTGCACATGCTACTGCACAAGGCTTGCACACTGAAAATGATCAAAGTTAACACAATGTTAGATCATCATGAGACTGCCCAAGTTTGCAATTCTGAAATCCAAATAATCGTCATCATAGCTTACAACAAAAATGGCGACAAGGAAGAAGAACTGCAGCAGTTGGAGCCTCAAAACAAATTTTACAAACATGGTTGTTTCGCTCATCATCTTGTTGGTCCGTATTTCCAGAAAGCCCATTGACTCTTTCTTTGTAAGCTTTATCCTGGCTTCTTGCCTGTTTCCAAGACCCCACGGGTTAAGAATTATAGCTGGAAGTCACAAACAATCAAATGTATGCTGAAGCAAAAGGAAGTATCCATTTGTAGGCATACATAAAAACAAAAGACAACTGAACAATGGCGACTACTTGGTTGAGTTTCTTATCAACTTACCAAATCAACCAAATTTCAAAAGAAACCTTCTGAAGCTTAAATCTTGACTAAAATCTCATTGGTTTGTCAGATTCATTCCCACTTTCATAATCCCCATGTGTGACCTGGACAGCTACATAATCTTAACCAATTATTTGCCCTAATTTCGTACAGGTTTACATGCACCAACACGAACAAATTAATTTTGAAGTCAACATTAGGCACTCAACAACATGAAAACAAACATAGTAACTAGTGTCGTTTTGGTGCATTTCACTAGGCCAAGCTTTGAATTTCAAACTGCAGATGCTATTGCAAGACTTCACAAACATTAGAGTCAATGTATTAATAACTTGTGAAAAGATAAATACCTAATGCAGACATAAAAGCAACATTGCAAGGATTCCAGCACATTTGCAAGGCACTTGCAAGGGATCTTGCACTTTCAATGCTCTGATGGATGCACACTCCCAAGGGTTTTCAAATCAGAAAGAAACAATTTTCCCCTACATACATTTAGGGTTTTCAAATATAAAAGAATCAAATTTTCCCCATGTAAGCTTCCTGATTTTGCTTGGAAATAAATGACTGGCAGCATTTGGATATAAAGAAACCTTAGCCTGAAATAGTTTTGTCAAGGCTTCGACATGAAGACTTTGCAGTTCCTCCAGCACAGAAAACTGTAAGCCATCCAAATCTTCACTCTGAAAACGTGGCAAACACAAAAGAATAAGCCATACAGTTCAAAATTTAACCGGAGTTCATCCTCAGTTCCTTTTATTTCCCATCATTTCCAAGATTGCCAAGGGTGAAGTCTGTACCCTCAGCTGAGACAAAAGGATTTTGAGTTCTGCATTTTTCTCTTGCTCCTTAACAAGACTGAATTGTAATTCCTCTATAATTTGCTGCTGCCCTTGCTTAGACTTCACTGGATTTACAAAGGCCTCTTCAACCTCATTACTCTCTTCTTTGGAGCCAAAGGAGCTATTGTTGCTTTGAGTTTCACCTTCAGAAACATAATGGATCATTCCCAGTTTCTCACCCAATGCCAGCTTCTCCTTTTTCAACTTGGCTACAAGAACCCACATCCCAGCCAGATCATTCTCCAGATCAGATTCCCGTTTTTTGGCCTCTTCCAGCTTCTTTCTGAGCTCTGTTTCAGCTTGTTCCCTGTCAACAAGTGCAGCCTCAAGACAAGCTTCCCTTTCTTTCCGTGCATGTAGTTCCATCTTTATATCCTCAGGGTCAAGTTTCCATGAATCAATATCATCATAAACCTCATCAGCGTTGAAAGGTTCTTTAATAAGCCCCCGCTCTCCCTCATCCATGGTGAAGTAGCCTTCTGACTTTGTGGGCTGTATGGAGAAGGCTGCTTCATGTGCCT
Source organism: Lygodium microphyllum (assembly GCF_053477565.2). Lineage (NCBI taxonomy): Eukaryota > Viridiplantae > Streptophyta > Polypodiopsida > Schizaeales > Lygodiaceae > Lygodium > Lygodium microphyllum. The sequence goes on along the minus strand of NC_141156.1, from coordinate 31,153,768 downwards.
TGGCTAAATCCTTTGCCAGTTTAGAGTTCTCAAAAGAGAGCTTTGTCACTTCTTCTGCCAGGTTCTTGAGCTCAACAGCAGCAGCTGAAGCTAGCTCCTTTGCATACGATGCTTCCTCTGCCAGCTTTTGACTTTGTACACGCAGTCCCCCATTTTCCTCTTCCAAATAAATTTTCTCCTGCCTTAGATTTTCAATTTCAGCTTCCTGTCATTTAGAGATAGAGATTGGTAGATATTCACATGCAATTGTGTAGCAGCTTTCATTTGCACATACATGCATGCTTATTTACATCCATGTAGACTCCTAGATGTGCTCATATGTAAAAGCATACACATGCAGATGCATATATCCACATCCTAGTTCCAAACTTCACAACCAAGCAGGTAACAGCCCCTACATTAAACGACTAGGTGTACTTGTATTCAGACAATCAACTTCACATAAATCTATAGATAAACAATTTTAACATGGCATTCAAAACTCCATCTCCATATACTTTGATTTGCTTTCTATGAGAACCCAGAGAATCTTTTATTCACATGCAGAACTTGGATATACATATATGTATATAACAGTCCATGTCAACTTTGAAGGATACCTGCACTAGAATCCGATTTTGCATGCTGGTATCAAAGGTGACATTCCGAGAGCTCCCCTTTGAGCTGCAGCTTTCAGAATCTGAGCTATCGTCTGCCATACCATGCTGCATGTACCCTGATATCCCATCAGAGTTTAATGAACCTCCCCTAAGCATCTGAGGCCTTTTACTTGACCTGTTTTTCTTGGAAATGCTCCAGGACTGAGCATTGGATCTTCTTAGGTTTGCTAATTCTTCTACTTGCATATGACATTGTCCTTCTAAGGATACAATTTTTTCCTGCAGCCTCTTTATGTCAATTGCCTACAGTCAATCAGAGAGACCAACGTGAGGCTTCGATATAGAGCAATTTCTTACCATTGATCAAAGATCACCCTGAAGACAAGGGACCTACCTTTGCTTGCAGTTGTTCTTGAAGAATTCGGTTGTCAGCTGACTTGATCTGAAAAAAGACCATACTACATTAAAACCCAATTGCAAAAATATTGACAGCAAAGGATGAATCTATAGGGTACAAAGTACTGTCATCAGCACAGTGAGACTTGTGTACCTCCCACTCAAACTCTTTCTCATTTAGTTGGCCCATCAGTTTTGAGATTGTCTAGGATAACATTCAATTCAGAATAAAGGCAATCATGGTTAGGAACTTAGTACCTCAAAACAGTGTGTGAAGTCAGTAGCTTGGAACATGATTAGGAAGATAGCAGCATGGAACTTGAAGCTAGAGGATTAGAAATACCTCTGAGAGCTCAATAGGAGAAGCCTTTGCTAAAGCAGCTTGCCCAGTTTGGATAATGCGCTGCTCCAGCATTCTTATCTGCTTCTTTTTCTCTTGAATCTCAGCTTTTGTCCTTTCCATTTGAGCCTGCACAAACCACATGACAAGATTGTGCATCATGTCACTGAACCTTCCCTGAGCGGCAATTGAGAATATTATAATCCACAGAATAGTGTCCCATTACAAACTCTCAAAGGCAGTTGTGATGTAGTACTTACCTGCAAGTGCAAATCATCAGGACTGTTTGATGCTTGTTCTGACAATCTCTTCAATGAGCTTGTGAGAAACGCAACCTCTCCTGCAAGCATTTTTACTTGCTCTCGAAGGAGATCCATTTGGTCAGCCATTGTTTCACCCCCCTGACAAATTAGCATATAAAGACCCTTTTCTTACAAAACATGATATGAAGCACTCTAAGCATCATTCTGCACTCTACTGATGTGACAATCATAGAATGTCTTTTCTGTGTCAAAAGATGCTGAGAGGCACACTTTAAACACAATGTCCTATTTAAGTATTAAACATGGCAAACATTGAAATCCCTTGACAATGTAAGAATAGAAGAATGCAATCAGACACATAAAATTGATACATACAGGTAGTCTTTGCCTCGGAGGAGCAGTACTGAAAAGCTCGCCAGCTTGCGTTGACTCTGGAAAGGTATCAGCAACTGGCGCAGTATCATCAACTTTCCGGTTGAGAGAAACCTTTCCTGGCTTCAAATCTAAGGCTGGTTCCAAATGAGATGTAGCTGAAGAAACTGAAGAAGAAGACACAGTTGCAGCAACATTTGCATCCAAGGCAGTTTCGTTTTTCTGCAGCATCATATACAGGTCCATTTAATGCTCTAAATAACTGCCAATACACAAGATATCACAGCACACTGCCAATATAGTAAGGAGGGACAAAATCTTTACCCGAAGCTTCAACCAACCAAGCATACCCCATTTTTTTCCTTTCTTATCATCTTTGATGGACTCAACACCACTGGTTATGTCAAACTTTCCCTCCAAAGCTTGCTCTGATCCATGGCCAGCTAAGCTTGAATCATCACTGTAATCTGATGGCAACATTGGATGCTTCTCTCCCCATGAAATGAACTGCAGTCAAAGAGTTAGTTCATTAGGCAAACAAAAAGTTTCCCTCCCTCCCCCAAGCGAGAGAGAGAGAGAGATGGTTTTCGTTAACCATGGCTTTGGCTTCAGGCAAGGCAGCACCCTGAGTTGGATTTCATTTGCCATGGCTTCAGCTTCTTGCCTAAAGGCACTGTATACATTCTATATTTTTATTCAACAACCTTCACACACACAAGGGAGAGACCAAATAGGTGTAGCTCAGTTGGTTAAGTTGAATATGTAGTGACCAGAAGGTCTTGGGTTCAACTCCTATGTTCCGGACGGTCAATTAGTAAAGGTATAGAAAAAGGGAGATTTGGACTCAATTCAATGGGTTAATAAAATAAGTGGCTTACTACTAGGGCAGCCACTTGATTACCAAAAAAAAGAGAGAGAAGGGAGGGAGAGACCAAGGAAAGAAAGAAGGAAAGATATATTAACGTCTGCTGAGGCCAAAAACAGCCTATGAAACAAAACCATGTACAATGATAATCATCACTAGACATCAATGTGTGATGTGCAAAATGATAATCAATGACATACTATGCTAAGAAAGATAATGTACAATAGATTGCCCATATAAGGATACAACAAGAAGAGGATGAAGTGGATGTACGGAGCAATACATGGCTAGCTGTGTGACTGAATAATGTTACGCTGATGACTAGCTTCACCCGATCAGGATCAGGGTGGGTGTAGTATGTCAGAGAGAGAGAGAGAGAGAGAGAGAGCATACTTTAAACCCAAAAAAACATTACTAGGGAGGTGTGTCTAGCATTCTATATTACTGCAATTATTCCTTTAGAAGAATTTAAACAGCAAACTTTACCTCCTCTTCTCCCAAAGAATATCTCCGCCTATGCACTTGCTGCTCTGGTAAAGGCGGCCCCACATTAGTCTTCGTAGAGACGAGGATAAGCTTTGTCAACCTTTGGATTCGACCTAAAAGAGCTGCCTTAGCTTGTTCTTCCTCCTCCAGCCTCGACTGCAATTTTACCTGGCCTGCCTCCAGCTGTGCAAGCAAGAAAAAAGTCTCATTCTTGCTGTCAAAACAAACTGAGCACTTGGAAAATGTTTCAGCACAATGTGGCAATATTTAGCAGGCGCATTAAAATTTTATATTGAGTCGTTCAAGAAAATGTCACTCCTAACTGCTTCTGATAAGACCAAGCCAATTGTTTTGCAAGCAAGCAACCATTTGCATGTCAATCAGGTTTGTGTGATGAAATTTAACTGCTTCTATGAGTTTTCTAATGGTAAAGAAAGTACAATTTATGCTACTTATTGCATGTCAAACTTTGTTTGTGTAAACCCTGATGGCTTAAAACTGTCAGCAATATTTTAATAGAAATTGCTTTTTCCCCCTTGGAGTGAAATGTTGCATACATTTCATTAGTGAAACATGTTTCACATTTCATCCCTAATGAAACACATTTCTTGTTATAGCGGGCCTCACACATTGTGTTTTGTGTCTTTGTTAGATCACAATTGAATACCGAAAGAGCATTCTCAAAATCACTGAATGGCAGTCAAGAAGAGCAGCTCAGATAACTTTCTTCAAACACTTTTGCACACCAAAAGAATCACAAGTCAAAACTTGCTATGAGCAACTGATCCGTAATTGTTAATCCAGTTTTATCATACTGAAATTGAGAGTTTTATCATTATCAAGCTTTACATAATAAAACACTTAGCTTATAAATTATACATATACAAAGGAATAGATAAGCCACAATTAGAGCTACGAATGGATAGGTAAACAATTTATGTATACCTGTTGGCGCAATGTAAGCAAATCTTCTTGTGACATGTCAATCTGGTAAGGTTTTTCACTAATGCCCCTCCTAAGTTGTTCAAGCTCTAGCTTCAAGTTCATGATCTCTTTTTGATATTTCTTAATTAGAGACTTCTCATCAATGATCTGCAATAACAGAACCCCCACCCCCACACACTCAAAAAAAAGCATGTAAAAGAAAAATTCAAGAACTATGACACCTTTTTGTGAGGCACATTGACACCACCTTTAACATGTCATGTGAACTGCAATGGTTCAGCCAAAAGATCCAAATCTTATTATCCTGTATTGTGCTTTACAATCTGTAGGTGCAGGTTTGTCCTTGCAATGATGAATATCAACATGCAAAAAATGATCAACTAGAGCAAGAAAATAAGCAATTGAATTTTACCCGATTCGTTGCAGCATATACAGCAACTCGCTTGGCTCTTTGAGCAAACTTGAGGGTGTTATGTGTCTCCTCTACGTTACTCGATGCAGGAGTTAGTGTACAAATTAGCTGCACAAGCAAGGGCTTGAGGTGATTCTTTTAACTAAAAATAGTACAGCCTGTCGAATTTTACAAAATGTTGCTGATTACCGAAACCCTCCCATGTCCACTGAGAGAAGATTGTAGCAATCGAGTTAGTTTTGAATCACGAAATGGTACATGTGAAGCTCTTCCTTCACTTAATTTACCTATGACCTGCATTGAAAGAATCAAGCAGATAAAAATGCTTGGTCAAACCTCATAATACATCGGTCCTCAAAGGCCACAATTGCAACAATTAATTGTTCAATCAAACATACTACCAAAGCTTACTGTGCCTAGAGTCAGCAAGCTTTTGTTGATGTATGATCCTTCCTTTCTCCTCAACCCAGTGGTTTCAGTTTTAGAGCTTTCAGAACCAGCAAGGTCAATGAGATTCTGCACAAAATAGGATACATTTGGTAAAGCTGATGTCTCTTTTCTATTTCTTTGACAGCTTAAGAAAGCAAATGCCCTCTTCTCGCAACCCAAACTTTTGCCTACCAGTTGAGACAGGGTAACATCATCGTCATACTGATCTGATGAGCGTGGACTACTTTCTACAGTCTGTTCAAAAAGCAAGTAATGGACGTAAGCATGAAAATGACCCGACAATCGTTCCTAACACCCATGTTTTCTTTTCATACAATTCTCTTCTTGTACTTCAAGCTTCTAAAGGGAGAGAGTTGAAACATTACAAACACCACACCAGGGTGAAGATGGTGTGACTGCGGCTACTCAGCAAGTTGAAATTATTTGAGCCCACATGGCGATGTTCTACACAAAAGGAGACATGCAAACATTTCCTGCATTAGGAATGTTATACTCAAGGCAAGAGTGACGTGTGCTGTGAAATGCCATTTAATCCATTGAACCAACTATTATCTTGCTTACCTTCCCCTGCAGCTATAAGTGACAAGGCATGAGCAGGAGATAAGACAACTTCCTCCTTAATGCCTTCCACATAGGTCCCCTGTATTTTGTACAGAAATTTCAAGCCACACATGCATCGTGACAATCATTTCTTGCATAATCAAGCTGTGGTGACTTCTATTTACCTGTGAGTCCTCTCTTATCCGAAGATTTTGTCCAGCTGGATCTAGTAAGTCATTTATAACCTGCATTAACCATTACATTCACATTACCATATGCTGCTCTGTCAAGTATGACTAAACTCCCCCACTGTGAAACTACAGCAGACAATTCTTCCAAACCAAAACTTTCAATAAGTAACCTCATTGTATATTTCCAAATATGAAACACGAAGAAGATACTCTCGATCAGGTGTCTGCAAAGCACAATGAAGAGAATAATAAGAGCTTATAGTGGTGATGCAACTGCAAAGGATGGTTCAAGAACCCTTTAAAAAGTGTGTCCTTTGAAGCATAATCTTGTAACGTACTTCTTGGATAATGTTAAAGACATCCTTCACCGCAAGTGGTATGATCCCAGGAGACTTGTAATCACCCTGCCATTATATAAATGACACATGCATCCTCAATAATACATTTGGGGTACAGTCCTTAGGAAGCTTGTTTCAACATTGGAGGCAGGGTTGAATTCAAACGTGTGGAGGAACTTAATGAAAAAGCAACGTGTGGAGTTGGCATCTGAAGCAACATCTTAAGAATACATACATGCATGGTATGCGTTTTTCCACTGCTTGTGACTCCATATGCAAAAACAGTCCCTACAACAAAACAAGAAGCCAAAGTGAAGTCGTCAGACGATGAGATGTCATGCTAGATTCAAACATCTGATCAAAGTCAATCCTTTGCCATGGAGTACCAGAAACAACAAACCTACCATTGATGCCTTCCATCGCACCACGGACAACATGCCCAGCTGCCACATCATATACACCCCTCGTTGTTGTGGCAGGACCAAACACCTGATCTGTGATGTAGCAAACTCACCTTGTCAAAAAAGAGATGTAAATTCTTCACAAACTCGAGATTGCTCTTAATGAAGGCAATTCATACCAATATCCCATCAAAAATCAGGTGACCTTTGGAATTACCTTGAAGCCCAGTGAAATCTGCCAACCTTATGTGGTAGGACTAGAACTAACTCTTAGCAAATGCATTTGTACTTTACAATATAAGGTGGCTGCACTTAGGTGGCAAGCATGCTATAAATAATATAAATTGCTAGTCAGGCACAGTTTCGGCCAATCTGTAGCACTTTTCAACTCTGCAGGACTTCCAGGCTGAGACATCCAAAATTGACACAATAGAATCTTTAACTTTTCTTGGTGGCATTACAACTGATCAACATTGGTGAAAACTTCATGGCTTGTCAAGGAAACTGGTTGGGAAGCTAGCAGTTGGTCAAGACGTTTGCAAGATGAGCTACTATCTTGCAGATTCTTACTATGAGGAGGAAGCTACTGAGCCTTGACAAATCTTGTAGAAGAAGCTCTTTTATGGAGGAAGATTTTTGGAGAAGCTTCTTCAAAAAGAGCAAGAAGATAAAACCTGTAGGAGAAGCGTCAAGAAAAGTCTTCAGTAAAACACTACAACGGATTGTTCACATCACAATGCTCATTTCTAGCATCATAGGAGGGTCAATCTTTGGGAATGACAAGTTGTTAGGAACAGCAGCTAGCATCAATAATTTGAGTGTCTCTTTTCTCTGCTGATCCAGTTAATTTCAATGATAATGTCATAAAGGATTCTATGTTAGTGGCAAGTAGGGCATAGGCTCCAAGCATCGTCACTACTGTCTATATCTACCCATACACCTACTTAGTACTATATCATCACCATCTCTTGCACTATTGTGAATCTCAATCCAATCAATGTTACAACTTACAAACACTTTTTCATGCACCCCAAGACCATCAAAGAGAGCATCAAGGTATGGCCTAAAAATATCATGTGCTAGTCCATTAAAAGTTGTTGATGTATTAGCCAAACCAAATGGCATCACCAAAAACCCATGGCCATAGCACATGCTGAAAGATGTCTTCAGATATCCTCATCCTTGATCCTGATTTGGCCACTCCAAATCTAGCTTTGAAAAGACCTTGGCACCTTGCAATATATCCAAAAGCTCATTATCCTTGGGATCAACCTGTAGCTCCCTAGTTATCTTCCGAAATAGGGTCATCTACACCATGCCCTAGTATACGGCTTGCTGGTTGGGTCTCGGCTTTCACTATGAGCTTTCTCAATGCTCAATCAGCTTCTTCCCAAGGTTAGAAATTGAGTACCATCACAAGATGGAGGATTTGCAAACGTCTCTTTGGTATTAAAGCCTCCAACTCCAATTGTGGATGATCAACATGCATATGATAAAGGTCTAATGGCCACTACAAGCACCCTCAGAATCCTTGAGGCCTTCAAGCAAGAACATCACAATTTGGCAGCATGTTACCATTACCCCTACCAATGGTTATAAAGCAACCAACTAGCCTATGTTAAGGCTTCACACCAAGAGGCATCTCACCACTACACTATAGATAATGAGGGTTTCACCACAATCAAGAATCATCAAGGCAAGGGTAAGGCAAGAAGCCAAACACCATAGCTCCAATCATGAGCTCAAACTATAGGTGATATACCCATTACATTGCGACCAACCTTGCAACCAACATCACCACCTCCCCTTCTCTTTGCATCGACCATCCCACCACCCTTTCCCTCTCAACATGTCAACACCTTCAACGCACTCCCTATGCCTCCCATTGCCCTCCCCGTCTCCCACCCTTCGGACCTACCACTCAACCCTCTTCTAACCACTCATCAATCTCACCCCAATAGCAATAGTACACTAGCAAACCAAGGAAGCTGACAAGCAACTCCGCTTCTTATTTGTTATCCACCTCTTGCTACAAGAATTCTTCCAAAAATCAAATATTGATTGTATTTCAGTGTTGCGGGGCATGCATCATTCTTCCTACCTTTGGAGCATAGTTGCCCAAAACAACATTTCCGGTCCCCCAAAACATTAGCATCTTGAAAACCCTGAAACCCAATTTGAGAGTGTTGTTTTATTTTTCTGGGGAGGTTTTGTGGGGAAAAGAAAGGGGTAGGTTGTTGCAAGTGCAAGAGGTGGGGTGTGTGTGTGTGTGTGTGTGTGTGTGTGTGTGTGTGTGTGTGTGTGGGGGGGGGGGGGGGGGGGGGGGGCGCTAAGGGGCAAGCTAAAATGCATCATAAACTCAAGACATTCAATTAGCTCTTTAAAACAGCCCCAAAACAAGTTATTACCATACTTACAAACCTTTCTAGAGAGTGTTTGTGTCCCATGAGCCAAATCTTAATTTGGAAGGGATCTGCACATCTATAAATAGAAGCCTTCCCTTCCACTCAACCCATCTTGTCTTGTAGATTGTTGGCACCCAATCTATTGCTGTCTACACCCCTCTCCTAGCAAATACCTCAATTCATGCTAGTACCTGCCAACCAAGTGCCTACACTCAAGCTCCATTCTTTCTACATTTGCTGCTATTCATCCATCACCAGCCAATCTACAACCATGTTCCACAAAGACAAACTGCATTTTGCAATCCACCATACAACTCCCACATCACCACACAAGCTGTATTTTGTTGATTGGACAATCTCTTGGGCCTACAACTACCACATCATCAATATTGTTGCCAAGCGATAATTAGAAAGGTACTCCCTTTTGATGCAATGCAAGAAATAATAGTACATGACTAGGAGAAAGACGACTAGAGCATAAGGCCCAAGTTCCTAGAATTGTCACCCTACTCTTCCACTACTATCAAGAGTTTGCCTACTATTCCAAAGCTTTCATCTTCAAGATGATATCAATCATCTTTAGTCTCAAACTTGTGTTTTTGGAGCAATGCAACCTGCATTGCTATTCATAATAGTCAATCACTGTGTGGAGGCCGCTTGCTGCATTTGGAGATCCATTCAAAGGATGACACACTCTCCAACTCATTTCTTTACCCCGGTCCTTTCAAGGACATGGGAGTTCTAAGGTTTTGTATTTAGTCTGTATAGTGCGTTTACTGCATTGAGCATTGCATTATTCATTTTTCATTCTTCTTCCATCTTCATTGTCTTTGAGTTACTCTTCAACTTTAAGTTCCATTATTATCACTCTATGCTTTGTCACACATTTGGGTTTATCTTCAATGTCCTTTTTTTTGGGCAAGGTGGGGGGAAACTTAAACTTTGCTCGCTCATGTTTCCATTTTTGATTGATAGGCAATGTGTTTTAGTTTTCACCTTTCATTTCTAGACTTCAAATTCTAGTTTATCTACAAGTAGTTGCATGCCTATTTCCCTTCATTAAAGCCATCTAAAGTAAGAGTATGCATGGAGACACACAAAGATTTGCATAATTATGAAGGTACTTCTAACTCTTAACTCTTGCTAGCAAGGAATAGCTACTAAATGATGAGTGTGATGTGCATGTTGGAAGGTAGTTTTAACTCTTAACTCTTGTTAGAAAGCAATAGCTACTATATAGTGAGTGTGATGTGCATTTCTCAAAATGTAAGCATCTTATTATGTAGAGGAAAAGTAGCTTGTACAATGTACTATAGCTACACACACATGAATACATCAATATTTATATATCTATTTTTTTTTCCAATCCTTCTTTCATCTTTTTAAACTAAGGTCAAAACCCCCTTCCACAACTCAAAAACATGCTTCCATTTCCCTATTTTCAAAACTCTTGACTACTATGCTTTGGAGATGAAAATTCTTGTCACTCACAAGGCCAAGACACACACTACCTTTTTTTGTCCAAGCAATCCATTGTATGGTTGGAGAAACCAATGGAGGAGAACCAACAACTTCCAAGAGGAGGAACATCTCATGATGGTTATGCACAAGTGGGCTATAGTTACTCCAAGTGCAATGGCCCATTGTGTAACAAATACCAGTTGGTAAGCAATTGTTATGTACAACCATCTTAGCATCACCTTGCCTACCACACAATAATGGTATCATTACAAGATATGGTTGAGTGGTCAATAGTGAGCAATTGTGAGGTACCAACATCTAAGCATCATCCTCTCCACCCTATACCAAATAGGACTTGTTCATCCAACCTCATCCATCATTATAAGTTTACATTTGGCATCCTAGAAGATCACAACCTTCACTAAGATGAAGTGTTTAGACCTAGACAATTGATTGATCTAGTATAAGCTACGATCAACCCTTTTCCAATGCATTGATATTCCTTTCTTCCTCATAGGCTATTTTACCAAAGATACTTCCAAAAACATGTTTCACTTGTTGGAATCACTCAATTGGCACCCAAAGTCAAGGGGTGTGTACCTTGATTGGACTCTCATGTGTAAGAGACCCCATGGCCATTGTAGCAAAAAAAGGCTCTCTAAGTTTAGCAATTGGGGATTTCCACATTGCACTAAGTAATGTTCAAGCTAAAGCCGCTTTCTCAATTCTTGTGGTTTCAAGTCTACCAAAGATTGATTTTTCAATTGTTGGAGGTATTTCAATGATCTAAAGACCTTGGAGGATAAAATAAAGGCCAAGGTGCAAATTTTCATGATAATTGCAACTAGAGAGCCAAAGGCTTGGAAGACCTCTTCAAGATGAGTGCTAGACATTCCTGGAAATACCTTGCTTACTTAGGGGAGGGATCCTCAACTTACTATTCAAGCTAGAAATGACTAGGTTGCAACCTCCTAGAGTATTTTGACTTGCTTACTACAATGATTGTTTGTGGAAATGGTGGTGGACTTGGGTTGTGGCTTGGAGGCACTAATGTGTGGTCAACATATACAACTAGCTACATCCATTGACTTAGAATTTCATTATGATTGAAATCATATAAATCAAGGGATTTTGGAGCCAAGGTGCCATAGCAAACTATTACCAATGATTAATGAGGTATTATATGCCAGTTCATAGAAGGAAGACTTAGGAGACCCTCCCAAGACTAGCTTATTAAGACTATGTTTGTAGTATAGAACAACAAAAAGAACTAGCTTAGTGGATAGTCACTTGGCAGTTAAGTGCACTTGGGTGACGACACTGCCGAGATGGATGACCTCTCGAGAAGATTTTCTTACAAGCTAGTGGGAGCCTCTCACGTGCAACCAATGGCACCAACAAAGCCTTCGTAGCCCGTTGCCAAGTATGCCAAGGCCAAGATACCAAGGTCTATGCCTTGGTCGCCACCTTAGTCGTGCGCCTTAGAGTGACGCCCACATGACGCACAATGCATCTTTGCCTACATATTCATCAATTTTTATCTTTGCACCACACAAATGGAGCCCTTTTCTAACGTTGTAAAAAACGCTTTTAAAAAAACGTTCTCTTTTTGTAGTCGATGATATCATCAAAACGCTAAAAAGCAAGCGCCCTCTCTTTACCCCCTCCTTCTCATTACTATATAAATAAGGATAGAGCGTTACATCAAAGGGCACACAACGATCCATGCAAAAGTCTCTCTGCTGCTATTGACACGACGAAGCTCTGTTGCAATCAACTGAGTCTCTCTCTCTCTCTCTCTTTTTTTTTCGTAAATCTCTCTCTCTCTCTCTCTCTCTCTCTCTCTCTCTCTCTCTCTCTCTCTCTCTCTCTCTCTTTCGTAAAAGGTAATTGTATTAATTACGAAAAAAAGTACAAGATTACATGATTACACGAGTACAAGAGACACGAGGGCCGTAGACCAACGTGTGGAAAATCCCCGGACTAGTATACTAAAAAGGTTACACCAATCATGGCAAGGACCCAGAGGCAATTGCCAAATGCCAGGAATGCAAATCCTCCCGAGGGAGCAAGTCAGAGTGCCTGATGAGATCTAGCTGCCAATGCAAGAGCCCTTTAAGCCTTGCAATATGTCACGGTACATTAGAGGCCGAATCAAAGAGAAAAGCATTTCGGGTGGTCCAAATGTGCCAGCATCCCCAGTATCTGAAAAAGTGAAATAAGATCTTCATATGTAACGGTGGCGGTGTGGGATACTTTGGGCGCACAAAAACCCAATCGAAAGGAGTCAGTGAGGACCCCACCACTGCGCGCCAGATTTGCGACAAGAGAGACCAGATATTCTTGGCGATCGGGCAAGAAAGAAAACGATGTCGGGCTGATTCCGCCGTAGTGGTGCAGAAGAAACAATTGCCATTCGAGATTCGACGCTTGGAAAGGACCGAGGCAAGAGGAAGACCACCAATCATTACCCGCCACAGAAAGACCTTGCATTTGAAAGGTGCCCTATTCTGCCATCCCTCCATCAGCGTTGCCTGCCACCATGACAGTGATTTCCGCAGGCCCCAAACAGTATTAGCTTTCACACCCAGCCATTGGTGATCTTTAATGAGAAGATGATACACCTGATTAGTAGAGGCCTTTTCCAGACTCAACCGGCCTGCAAGGTCCCAGTCCTGCCAAGGGCGATCCATAGCCAAGGCCGGAAAGGGTTGCCTACCCTGAAGTTCCGATAAAAGCTTCCCCCATAAATCACGGTATCCGCGCGGGATCCTGAAAAGTCTCCTAGCAGTCCGAAACAATGCAAGGACATTGCGAGTAGCAAGGGTAGCATCCGCAATCGAAGTCACACCCAAACGGGCCATGCGGTTAAATCTTGGTCTGAGCTGATGTTTATCTTCCCATGAAAGTAATCTGGATACTGCCAATAATTCCAGCTGAAAAGAATTAGTCTGCAAGCGGTCCCCTACAGGATGCCAACGGGCCTTTTGGAGCACCACTTTCCAAGAGCCGACCAAGTGCAGTAACAAAGAGGAAGAGAGACTGGAAAATCGAGAGTCAGCATTAAGGACATGCCACCATGAGGCCCGAAGCCGTGTGTTACCCTGGCGGAGCCCGCTGTCCTCAAGAAAATAACGGGCTATGATGGTCCACGGGTGATGATCCACACACATGGCACGAAAAAGAGACCAACGAAGAGCCAGCATATGAGTTTCTGCATCCAAAATAGCTCCACCACCCATGCGCTTAGGGATACATGCATGTGACCATGAAATCCAGGAAATGTCTGCCCGCAGTGAATCTTTCTTCCATAGCATGAAACGAATGGGATGAGTGAGAGCCTTCAAAGTAGTGGGCGTCCATGGCAGTAGTGGCAGGAAATACGTCAGCATTGGTAACATAATTGTCTGAGCCACTTTGAGGCGGACATGGAACGGCCAGGCTTGCGACTTCCAATACATAAACTTCGCGGCCAGTTTTTGTGAAATCCACTCCAACAGGTCCTTTGGCCGTACATCCACCCCCAATGGGTATCCAAGATGCTTGACAATGGAGCCACGAGAAACCACCTGGCCCTGCCAGCCTAATGACTGTAAATCCGGCTCCGTGCAACTGAGAATGGCTGATTTAAAGGCATTGATGCGAAGACCAAAGGCTTGACCAAAGAGCGTCCAAACATCTAATGCCTTGCGAATGTTGTCCCTGTCCGCCTGCAAAATCATAAAGGAGTCATCAGCCAAAGATTGACTAATGAAGTGCTGCCCCAAAGGAAGAGATAACCCTGCCAGCTGGGCAGAAGCCGCCATGGAGGATAACATTGAAAGGACCGGGTGAGTCGCCAAGGCAAAGAAGAGAGGACTCAAAGGGCAACCCTGTCTGACCGAGCGTGCAAGAACAAATGGCTCTGTAACCCCACCATTAAGCATAACTCTTGAAAAAGCCTCAGTACTAATGGTGTAGATCAATCGGGACATCCGGATACCAAAGCCCATAGCAGACATAAGATCTGCAAGGAAAGACCAGTCCACACAGTCATACGCCTTTTCCAGGTCCAATTGAATCAAGACCACTTGCTGATTGGAGTGCCGCGCATAGTCAATAGCCATTTGCACATTTAAGATATTATGCAAAATGTTGCGGCCCTTAATGAAACCATATTGGAGAGGGTGCACAATAGCTGGAAGGTGCTTGTGAAGCCTATTTGCCAGCACTTTGGAAAAGATTTTATACATCGCGCCCATCAGCGAAATTGGTCTCCAGTGTTGCAGCTATGACGGCGAAGGGACCTTGGGAATCAGTTTGATAAGGCCTTCTTTCCATGAAGAAGGCATGACCCCTGTTTCCCAGACCTGCTGAAACATGACCACCAATGGCTTTACCAACTGCGTGGCCGAGTGCTCAAAAAATTCATTAGTGAGACCATCCCAACCAGGACTTTTATCCTTAGGCAGGTGCAACAAGACATCCATGACCTCCTCTTCGCAAATATCCGCCTCCAAAGTGGCTTGCATATCAAATGGAACCTGCTGGTGGACCAGATGACAGAAGACCGAGCGGGCATGCGTAACCTGGCTAGATGGCAAGGAAAAAGAACCAAAAAGATCCATAAAATAATTTCTGCATATATTGATAATGGTCTGCGGATCAGTGACCATGCGACCTTCCGAATCCTGGAGTCGAGTCATATTTTCGCGAGCCGGAGAAGCATGCAAGGCGCGAAAGAACTTATGAGACTGGCAGGCACTATCTTGCAATGTGTCAATCAAGTTTTGCAGCTTGGCCTGCTGATAAGATTTCAAGCTAAATACTTTAATAAGATGGGCCAAACGCCGCTCCAAGGACAGCAGAAAATCATCATCTGGGGAGTCCAAGAGCAAGGAACGGACCAAGACCAATAAGTCCTCTGCTGCATGTCGACGTCGGCGACAAAGAGAGGCATTATGAATCCCATACTGCCGAGCAACCCGCTGCACATTAGAGAGCACGCGTGCGAACGAAGCCAAGCCCTCAGAGGCGAAGTCCAATAAGAACCTCTCAATCAATTGCTGCATATAACCCTGAAAAATTGGATGCTTCAAATAAGAGAAGTTGAAGCGTAAAGGGAGCTTATTCAGCAACTGCATAAAAGGTGCAATAGATTGTGCCCGCATCTCAAGCTGGAGGGGGAAATGATCCGACAACGCATATTGCTGCAAGACCTTCATCTCCAGCATCTCGGGAAGAAAATCATCCCCCTGCATGATATACATTCTATCCAATCGCGACCAAGTGGTTGCATATTGTGCGGAATGAAAAGTAAAACCTGAAACAGAAGGGTGAAGCCACGACCAAAGATCTTGCTTAAGTACGTGCAAAGCAAAGGAGTTCCACACCCGGCTTTCTGGCGTATCCATTACCGAATGCCTTGAGGTGGACTGAGAAGAGTCAACACACATATTGAAATCTCCCATCAAAAACCCCCTGCGGCCAAGTGCCATGGAGCCCTGCAAAGTCGACCATAGATCCCGTCGGGATGCAGGATCATTCGGAGCATAGAGTCCCAGCAACCATAAAATCTCTCCTTCAAATAAGACTTCAATTACCAGAAAGCGGCCCTGCACATCATTTTTAACAAGAACAGGCTAGTATTTCTCATGGACAATCATCAGCACGCCCGAATAGTGCTTAGCAGGTGTCCCTGCATAAAACAGACGGAATCCATGGCAATCCACAACTTTTCCTGCCTCACCGTGACTTTTGTGCTCCACTGCACACAATACATCCCACTGGTTCTCATGCAAGACAGACCACATGGTATGTTGCTTATGGCGAGAGCAAATGCCTGGCACATTCCACGTGGCAATCTTCATATATTTTCAAAAGAGGAAGTCAGGAACGAGGCGCCTGTTGCCTCGATTACAACTTTTCCGCGAGGGCATCCTAGACACCCTCATCCAGAAAATCAGCCAATACTGCAAACGAATTCGGGCGACCTGCTTTAGAGGTAGAAGGGAAATCCACTACCTTGGGAGTAGGGCGGGGATAACGCCTATCCCAAGGTGTAATCACATTACCTTTTGCATCAAATGCCAGCTTAGCAGGTGGGCCCTTGGGGCCCTCTGAATAGACTTTCCTTGAAGACGGATGATGGGGGGCGGACGGGGCCATAGTACGCGCAGCCTGCTGTGAGGTGACCATGTCTTTCCTGCGCGTGTACGTGCGCACGAAATCCGGGGAAGCATTAGGCCCAAGATCTGCCAGGCCTGCGTCCAACTTTTTACCTTTTTTTTGTCGTGCCTCAATCCAGTCAGTGTTAGGAGAATCCAAACCCCGAACCTGTTGTTTGCCTTTATCCATGACAGTAGGTGGCTGAAGGGTCTCCTGTGTCGGGGCATCAAGCACCATGTCATCCTTGGGCTGCACAACCTGCACCTCCTCAGAAGACGGTTGCCGTTCCGGACATTCGGCCACAAAATGCCCTAATTTACCACATGAAAAGCAGTGTCCGACAAAATTGCCTCATTTCAGGCGAAAATGCAAAGAATGCATGCCAGAACAATTGAGGCGAAGCCACACAGGCCTTTTCCTGGCCGTATCCCATAGCATGCATAAACGGTTTCGGTTCATAGCCCTGAGGCTCGAGGGAACCAGCACTGTGCCCACAACCGCCATCGCGTCCTTCAACAATGGCCAGTATACCGCTGGACAATTTTCCACTTCCACCCACACCGGGCATTCTCGTTGAAGCAGACACTGGAAGTCAGCCATAGGGCGCCATGGTACCACATGGACCAGGCGGCAATCAAAGAATAGTGGCAACTTGGACAGGAGCTCAGCTCGATGCGATTCCGATTTCAACAGCACCTCATAAAAGCTCTCTCTCTCTCTCTCTCTCTCTCTCTCTCTCTCTCTCTCTCTCTCTCTCTCTCTCTCTCTCTCTCTCTCTCTCTCTCTCTCTCTTCGTAATGGATGTTATATTTATAAAGTACTAAACAACAAAAAGAGTTATAAAAGTCATGGCAAAGACACAGAGGAAATTGTGAGAGTGCGCAACGGAAGAGGAAATACGAACACGGAGGGAGAGAGAGAGAGAGAAAGCAGAAAATAAGGAAGAGAAATCTGCACTGACTGAAATGAATGCTGAATACACTGAAATGGACTGATCAGTCCCTGCACGCAGCCCACAGCGTCAGTGAGGGCACCAGATCAGGCTGATGACGATGGCAGCACCACCACGGGGGAGAAGGAGTGTCGGAATCTGCAAGAAGACAACTGACCAAGTGGGGAGGGGGGCTGCCAATATATAGGCAACGGACAAACCCTAACCCTAACCCTAAAATGGGCGCAAACCCTAAAAGTGCCCTAAAATGGACGCCCCACAACAGTGACCAAAAAGGTGGCCGGGCAGCCAATGGCTGCCCACTAAAAGAGGCCAAAAAGAAATACACAACCTAAGACAGCCAGTCAAGAGTGACTAGCCTCCCCCATCATGTGGCTGCCCACTAAAAGAGGCCAAAAAGAAATACACAACCTAAGACAGCCAGTCAAGAGTGACTAGCCTCCCCCATCATAACACATGACAGACATGTCAGAGCTCCTAATGTCCTCGTCTGACTCAGACTGAGGCTCACAGGCAGGAGATGACAAGGCATGACAAACATGACTGCTAACAAAAATTGCCATATACTAAGGAAATAAGTCCTCCCGAGGGAGTAAGTCAAAGTGCCAAATGAGATCTATCTACCAATGCAAGAGACCTTTAAGCCTAGCAAGATGTCCCTGAACATCCGAGACAGAATCAAAAAGAAAAGCATTCCGAATGGTCCAATTGTGCCAACAACCCTAGTATCTAAGAAAGTGAAACAAGATCTTCATATGTGGCTGTGCCAATGTGGGGTATTTGGGCCACACAAAAGGGCAAGAAATAAATCGATGATGGGCCGATTCCACACTGGTGGTGCAAAAGAAGCAATTGCCATTGGAGATTCGACGCTTGGAAAGGACTGAAGCAAGAGGAACACCACCAATCAATACCCTCCAAAGAAAGACCTTGCATTTGAAAGGTGTCTTGTTCAACTAGCCTTCCATCACAATTATCTTCCACCATGACTGAGATTTACGCAATCCCCATACAGTATTAGCTTTAGTAACCAGCCATTGATGATCTTTAATCAAAAGATGGGAGGCAAAACATACTGAGCATCTGAAGTCAATTGCTTCGCTAGACACTCGGCCATAAAATGCCCCAATTTATCACACGAAAAACAATGTCCTGCAAAGTTACTCCATTTCAAACGAAAGAGCAAAGGATGCATGCCAGAGCAATTAAGACGTAACCAAGAAAGCCTTTCCCGATCCGTGTCCCAAAGCATACACAAACGGTTACGATTCGTAGCCCTCAGGCTCGGCGAAACGAAAAACAGTGCCCACAACGGCCATGGCATCCTTTAACAATGGCCAATAGACTGCCGGACAATTTTCCACTTCAACCCACACCGGGCATTCGCGTTGAAACAAGTGCTGAAAATCCACCATTGAGTGCCATGGCACAACATGGACCAAACGGCGATCAAAGAACACTGACAATTCAGTCAGCAGATCAGCACGATGCTTCTCAAATTTCAACAGCACCTCATAAAAGTCTCGAGGCCCAACAAAAATCTCTTCAACACACTCCCCTTGTAGGAGACTTTGCAACCATTGGCGAATATAAGACAGCACTGGGATTCTATCAGTGAAAAAGAGTATAACAGCACGATCATAAAACTCTCTCTCTTTTTTTCGTAATAAACTCTCTCTCTCTCTCTCTCTCTCTCTCTCTCTCTCTCTCTCTCTCTCTCTCTCTCTCTCTCTCTCTTTTTCGTAAAAGGTAATTATATTAATTACGAAAAAAATACAAGATTACTTGATTACAAGATACATGACGACAATCTAAGTCCTCATGTGAAGAGACTCTAAGTGCTACAAGTTACAACGTCATGGCAAAGATACAGAGGAAATTGCCCTATGCCAGGGACGTAAGTCCTCCCTAGAGAGCAAATCAGAATGCCGGAGAAGATCCAACTGCCAATACAAGAGGCCCTTAAGCCTGGCAATATGCCGCTGAATATTATAGGCGGAGTCAAAAAGAAACGCATTCCGGACGGTCCAGTTATGCCAGCAGCCCCAATATCGAAGAAAATGAAACACGAGCTTCATATGTGGCTGTGCAGGAGCGAGGTATTTGGGCTGCCCGAAAACCCAATCAAAGGGGCGCAGGGTGGGACCAACCACTCCTTGCCAAACAGCCGACATAAATAACCAGACTTTCTTTGCGAGGGGGCAAGAAATAAATCGGTGGCGGGCGGATTCCACAGCAGTGGTGCAAAAGAAACAGTGGCCATTGGAGATTCGTCGCTTGGAGAGAGCCGAAGCAAGCGGAAGACCACCAACCATCATTCTCCAAAGAAAAACTTTACATTTGAAGGGTGTCTTGTTCAACCAGCCCGCCATCACAGTTTCCCTCCACCATGACCGGGATTTACATAATCCCCATAAAGCATTCACTTTGGTGACGAGCCATTGATGATCTTTAATCAGAATATGATACAGTTGGTTAGCAGAAGCTTTGCTTAAGGTCAGCCGGCCTTGTAGGTCCCAATCCTGCCAGGGATGATCCGAAGCAAGGGCAGGAAAGGGTTGTCTGCTCTGGAGCACCCTCAAAAGCTGTTCCCATAAAGACCTGTAACCACGAGGGATCCGGAAAAGCCGCCTGGCTGTACGAAAAGATATAAGGACATTGCGACTGGCAAGGGTGGCATCTGCAACTGAAGACAAACCCAAACGGGCCATCCGGTTGAATTGTGGTCTGAGGTCCTGTTTACCGTCCCATGCAAGTAAACGGGAAACTGCCAGCAACTCCAATTGAAAAGAGTTAGCAGCTAAGCGATCCTCCGCTGGATGCCACTGGGCCTTCTGAAGGACGTGTTTCCAGGAACACACCAAATGAGTGAGCAGCAACGAAGAAGAGCTGGAGAACCGCGAATCAGCATTAAGAACATGCCACCAAGAACTCCGGATCTGGGTATTGCCATGTTGAAGCCCTTGGCCCTCAAGGAAATAACGGGCTATATCGACCCATGGATGATGATCCGAGCACATGGCGCGGAAAAGCGACCAACGGAGTGCCTGCATGTGAGTTTGGGCATCTAAAATAGCTCCGCCACCCATGCGTTTAGGAGTGCACGCATGCGACCAAGAGATCCAGGAAATACCTGCGTGCAATGAGTCTTTCTTCCATAGCATGAAACGAATGGACTGAGTAAGAGCATTGAGAGTCGTAGTAGTCCAGGGCAACAATGGTAAGAAATATGTGAGCATTGGCAACATAATAGTCTGGGCCACTTTGAGACGAACATGCCACCATTTTCTGAGAAATCCACTGCAGCAGCTGCTTTGGGGGAACATCAACACCCAAAGGGTACCCAAGGTGCCTGACAATGGAGCCACGAGGAACAACCAGACCCTGCCAGTCCAAGGACTGCAAATCCGACTCCGTGCAGCTGAGAATGGCTGATTTGAGGGCGTTAATGCGAAGGCCGGACGCCTGACCAAAGAGGCCCCAAACATCCAATGCTCTTCGAAGGTTATCCCTGTCTGCACGCAAAATCATAAAAGTATCATCCGCCAGGGATTGGCCAATGAAGTGCTGTCCTGTAGGAAGCGACAGTCCTGCCAACTGAGAAGAGGCTGCCATATGAGATAACATCGAAAGAACTGGATGTGTGGCAAGGGCAAAAAATAGAGGGCTCAAAGGGCATCCTTGTCTGACAGAGCGGGCAAGGACAAATGGCTCAGTAACACCTCCATTCAGCATGACCTGCGAAGACGCTTCAGCGCTAATAGTGTATATGAGACCAGACATCCGCGGACCAAAGCCCATAGCAGACATAAGTTCAGCAACGAAAGACCAGTCTAGATAGTCAAAAGCCTTTTCCAGGTCCAGTTGAATCAGTACGACCTCCTGATTGGAATGCCTGGCATAATCAATTGCCAGTTGAGCATTCAATACATTGTGTAGGATATTTCGGCCCTGAATAAAACCATACTGTAGAGGGTGCACAATGGCCGGGAGATGCTTATGGAGCCGATTCGCCATTACTTTGGAAAAGATTTTGTACATTGAACCCATCAAAGAAATTGGGCGCCACTGTGTCAACTTAGATGGCAAAGGAGCTTTTGGAAGCAGTTTAATGAGGCCTTCTTTCCATGAGGAAGGCATGATCCCCGTTTCCCACACCTGCTGGAACAAAGCCTGCAAAGGTTTCACCAGTTGGGTAGCAAAAGCTTCAAAGAACTCGTTAGTGAGACCATCCCAACCCGGGCTTTTATCCTTAGGTAAGTGTAGCAATACGTCCATAACCTCTGTCTCAGAAATATCCGACTCCATAGTAGTTTGCATGTCCTGCGGAAGCTGATTGCGGACCAGGTCATAAAAAGCCAAACGGACCTGAGTAATTTGGGCCGAAGGGGGAGAGGTGGAACCGAGAAGGTCATGGAAATAATTCCTACACATATGCACAATAGTCTGCGGATCCAGGATAAGGTGGCCTTCTGCATCCTCGAGTCTGGTCATATTTTCTCGAGCAAGAGAGGCATGGAGCGCTCGAAAGAACTTATGGGTCTGACATGCACTATCTTGCAAAGTTTCTGTCAGATGTTGCAGTTTGGCCTGCTGATATGATTTTAACTGGAATGTTTTAATAAGATCAGCCAGCCGCATGTCTAGTGCAAGCAGAAATGCATCATCCGGAGTGTCAACCAGCAGAGAACGAACCAAAGCCAGCAGATCCTCTGCTGCCTTGCGACGCTGCCGACAAAGAGAGGCATGATAAATCCCATACTGCCGAGCAACCCGTTGCACATTAGAGAGCAATCTTTCAAAAGACGCAGTGCCCTGAGAAGAGAAGTCCAAGACAAATCTGTCAATCAATTGCTGCATATAGCCCTGAAAGAGTGCATGCTTCAGGTAAGATGAGTTGAAGCGCAAAGGGAGGCGGTCCAGAAATCGCTTGAAAGGTGCAATGGGTTGTGCAAGCAGCTCAAGCTGCAGAGGGAAATGGTCTGACAAAGCATATTGCTGCAACACTTTAATGTCGAGCATCTCGAGAAGAAAGTCATCATTCTGCATGATATACATACGATCCAGTCGCGACCATGTTGTTGCATACTGAGCCGAATGGAAAGTAAACCCTGTAGAAAACGGGTGTAGCCAGGACCAAAGATCTTGCTTAAGAACAGAAAGAGCCAACTGATGCCACATACGACTTTCAGGCGCGTCCATCACCGAATGCTCCGATGTGGACTGGGAAGAATCCACACACATATTAAAATCCCCCATGAAGAAGCCTCGTCTGCCAAGTGACAAGGAGGTCTGCAAAGTCTACCAAAGCTCCCGACGAGATAACGAATCATTCGGAGCATAGATGCCAAGTAGCCATAAGATTTCCCCTTCGAATAAAATTTCAATCACCAAAAAGCGGCCATGAACATCATTTTTAATAAGCACAGGCTGATATTTGTCATGTACAATCATGAGCACTCCCGAATAATGCATGGCCTGTGCCCCTGCATAGAACAGTCGAAAGCCATTGCAATCCACTACTTTTCCGGCTTCACCGTGACTCTTGTGCTCAACAGCGCACAGGACATCCCACTGATTTTCATGCAATACCGTCCACATGGCATGTTGCTTGTGGCGAGAGCAAATTCCTCGCACATTCCACGTGGCTATTTTCATGTGTAGTTAAAACCAAATCAGGTACGAGGCACAGCTTGCCTTGATTTGACCTTGTCAGCAAGAATGTCCAGGACTCCCTCGTCCAAGAAATCAGCCAACACAGCAAAAGAGTTCTGAGGACCAGATTTGGAAGTAGGCGGCATATCTGCTGGCTTGGGGTTGAAACGGGGGTAACGACGGTCCCATGGGGTAATGACATTACCTCTGGTATCAAATGCCAGCTTAGCAGGGGGACCCTTTGGACGATCTGAATACATTTTTCTGGCGGGTTGATGACGGGGGGCAGAGGAAACCATAGCAGGAGCAGCGTGCTCAAAAGACAACATTTCCTTCCTGCGCATATATGTACGCATGGAATCTTGTGAGGGAGTAGACACAGTATTTTCCATGCCAGCAACAACCCTGTTGCCTTTTTTTGCACGTACTTCCACCCAATCAGTGGCACGGGAATCCAGACCCGAAACCTGTTGTTTACCTTTGGCCAGAACTTGGGGCTGGTGGATAGCATCCAGCGACGGGGCATCACACACCATATCTTCCGTGGGCGGCACAGCATGGCCAACATCGGAGGTATGTTGCTGTTCCGGGCATTCAGCCATGAAATGCCCCAACTGTCCACAGGAAAAGCAGTGCCCTGCAAAATTGCCCCATTTCAATCTAAAGTGTAACGGATGCATGCCCGAGCAATTAAGGCGCAACCAAGCAGGCCTTTTTCTTGCAGTGTCCCATAGCATACACAAGCGGTTGCGATTCACTGTCCGGAGACTGGGAGGGACGAGAACAGTGCCCACCGCGGCCATAGCATCCTTCAACAGTGGCCAATAAACAACCGGGCAATTTTCCACTTCCACCCATACAGGGCATTCACGTTGCAGCAGACGCTGAAAATCTGCCATTGGGCACCATGGAACCACATGAACCAAGCGGCGTTCAAAAAATAAAGGCAGTTTAGACAGGAGAGCAGCACGATGCGTCTCTAATTTTAACAGAACCTCAAAAAACCCCCGGGAGCCAACAAAAATCTCTTCAACACATTCCCCTTGTAGCAGACTGTGCAGCCACTGGCGAATACGGGAAAGCAGCGGGATTCGACCAGTGAAGAAGAGTATCACAGCGCGATCATAAAATACTGAAAAGGAGCGCAGGACAGTTTTTGGGTCAACGGTGGCGTCCAGAACTTCGTCAGGCGCTGAGTTGGAAAAGGCTTCCTGATTATGTTGAACGTAGTCGCCAAGCAACGTGTTGGCAAATTCCAATAAATGCTCCCAGTCAACATCCTGGGAGTCCGCAGGATCCGAAGCAACCTGAGCATAGGAACGATCCTGAGGAACACCTATCTCTTCCGGAGTATGCTTGGTACGTTTACCCGCAGGCTGAATGTCGGGACCAGGGAGCATCTCTTCGTTGCACGGAACCATGTCCTCAGGTTCCTCGGCATCAGAATCCGGGCCAAGTGCCGCCACTGTTTGGTCTATGAAATCCAGATCCAAACCAGCCATCGTATGACAATTTGATCGTGAAAGAGGACTGATCCTGTCTTTCTCCCGCTCTCTCTCTCGCCCGCTGGTCTGTACAGATGCGCTGTCCAGGGGTGTACTCTGCAAAGACAGCTAATAAAAGCTGAGCTGTACGAGGAAGAAGGCTAGCAGGCAACGGCAAGGCTGAACCGTCAGCCACAGACTCGCTGCGAAGCAGGGGCGACAAGAAATCGGGCACGCAGCCGATGGCGACGGAGCCTGCAGACTAGGGCGACGGGGCTCAGGCGGCGGGGCCTGCTGACGAGGGCGGGGCCTGCAGACGCAGGCGGCGGGCCTGCAGACGCAGGCGGCGGGCCTACAGACGAGGCCTGCAGACGCAGGCGGCGGGGCCTGCAGACGAGGGCGACGGGGCGCAGGCGGTGGCGAGGGCGAACAGGTACGCGCAGGGTTTCGCAAGCGCTGACGAACGAGGGCAGGCGATGGCGAACAGGGAGGTCGCGATGGCGATGGCGATGGCGACAAGGAGGTCGCGACTGTCACCCAGTCGGCAGCGCAGGGCACGCAGTCGCCATTCTCTCCTCTCTCTCTCTCCTCTCTCTCTCTCTCTCTCTCTCTCTCTCTCTCTCTCTCTCTCTCTCTCTCTCTCTCTCTCTCTCTCTCTCTCTCTCTCTCTCTCTCTCTCTCTCTCTCTCTCTCTCTCTCTCTCTCTCTCTCTCTCTCTCTCTCATGCAAAAGCGTTGCCCAAACCCATCAACTTCTTACATGGCTCCTAAGAGACGTCGAGATGCTAAGCAAGGTGACGCTCAGAGAGCTCCCTAGCACAAAGTGATTGCCATTGCTGCTAAGGAAACTCAACACAATGCTAAAGCACAAGTGAAAGTTAACCCTGAACCCATTCAAACCGAAAAACCAACCATCCCACAACAAATCAAGGTTACGGCTATAACCTGTAATCACGATGGATGGCCAAACGGAAATAATCAAGTTAGTACATTAGAAAAAGATCACGATTAGTTAAAACTTACTTAGACTTGTAAAAGCATGTTAGTATTATCAAATGCTTTTTAAAACGGAACACAAAAATTGATAAAGATGATAGATTCTATGCATCGCATTGACAACTTTGTTAAAATGTCTTATGGTTATGATTGCTTTTGGATTAGTGAATGATAAGGTATGGCTCTTATGATTCCGAGCTTACACAGCCAAACAAATTGTGGATTGTCGTGGTTCGAGACATTGGGATCCCCAACCCAATGCTCCCTTACACTCTGCACAGTGTGGAAAAACTCACCTGCCAATAGAGGTCCTACACTCCCAAGGAAGGTAAATGTTTTTGGTTTTTAATCACTCAAGCACCTGAGAGGGCAAAGGACCAAGTGGTAAGTACCCTTGTTATGTAGGACGGCTCTAAAGGCCCAGGGAAGCTTAGAGAGGCTCTGAATCAATAAATTCCCTGTTGACCGTGGATGGAGTGCGATCACATATAGTCCAATCCCGAGGAATTTGAAGGTTCTATCCTAGATTGGACGGTGTCTTTTTGTGAAAAGACGGTTTTGTATCACTCTATAGAGTGATGGTAAAATAAATCATATGATTTTTGAACTGTTTGTTATGTGCTAAAGATCAAGTTTAATGAACCCGATTTAACGAAGTAATAAAAGAAATCATATTTTATATGTCCAAACAATGTGATATATGCTTTGCTAATTAGAAAACTAAGCAAACCCATCAAGAAAAGAAAGCTTCAATCCTGACGATTAAACGCCTGTGACTGGGTGGACCTGATAAGTCGGATAACTTTCCAACACTAGATAGAGCTGATTAAATTGTGACCCTTCCAATACCAGTACGATTAGTTACTAGGTTTAACACCGTTTTAGGAGACCAAAGCTAAGATTTTATCTTATGGATAGGGAAATCGAGTTACACTCTCCCCCGTCTCTCACTCTCTTTGAACCAAGTGTTATGTTAACCTCACTCCTGCCTTTGATTGATTACGAAGTGGTCTTTTTTAGATAGACGTTAGATTGCTGTTAGAAGTGACTTGTCCACGCTTTCCTTGTGAAGTAAAATTGAGATTCCCATGCTCAACTAAGTCCAAGGTTTCCCATGGAAAGACATGATGGTGATATCCATGGATATGAATTTCAATCAACTACTGAAGGACTCCTCCGAGTTTGTTGGAGGAGACACCTAACTGCAAACCACTGAGAAAGATTATCAAAAGGTGTCATCCTCTAAGAATGGATCACAAGTGCAACAAACCACTAATGTCAATGATGGAGGTGATCAATGAGCTTAGAAAAGGCCTAAGAAAACCAACGCTTTATAGCCCATAGTTGATGGAGAGAATCTAAGGTAAAAGAACAACACCACCTTGATCTCTAACAAAGGGGCAATTATTTGGGGACAAAAAACACAACATCCAAATGGCAAGTAGCACTTGTAGCAACTCCATGCTATACCAACAAACAAAATCCGTGTTGCTTGATAATACGAACAACCAAGGGGATATGGCAACAACTTGGTAACGATGGTAGGCAACAACCTAGATGAGAAAGCGACGATGTTATGATGAAGAGAGCAATAGAGGAAAACTAGCACAATGATGAAAGAAGAGATGAGTGCACCAATGCAACTAGGTGACCCTTTTATAGAACATTCTAATTTTTAAGCCTTGCTAAAAAGGTACATGTTGTCTAATATTGTTGGGTATTTCACTCACGCCTCACGTCTATGCTCACATCGGAGTGTCAGTGATAAGTAGGACACTGGGGCACTTTTTACTCTCAATAGGAGAGATTTTTTCCTCCATACTTATGATATTATTTCGTATGTGCTTATGACACACTTACGAGCACTTACCGTGTTCGAGTGTGAATATCCCCCTACAACCCTAAGGTTTAAGGATTGTACCTTGTACTTTCAGTTTACACTCTCTTTCAATCTATTGCATTGGGTCTCGTGCTTCACTCTCTACTGTCTACTGGTTTACTGTGCTAAGCTTCAATCCTGTCCTTCCTCACATTTGGTATTGGAGCATCGGCTCTGTTCAATTGAGGTTCCGTTCAGCTTAGCTCTGCTCAGTCTTTGACAACTTCTGGCTCAGTCCAACTTTGCCCCCCGTCAGATTCACCACGACTTGCATCAACTCAACTTGCTTCCTGGAGCCGCCTAACCTTACCCATGCAGCTTCTTGCCCTGTGACTTGCGTCCGCCTGAAATGACGCCAATCTTCTCCCACTTGCCAAGACTCTATCTTTGCCTACTCAACCATTCTTGTTTGACCACACCACTTCAGCCTTTTGCACCCGCTTGTCAATCTCCAAACACCCATGTGGTGTTGCGACACTTCTGCCTATTGTGTTACCTGCCTGTACCACCCTACCGCCTGGAGAAAGTCGCCCCCTGCCCTGCAACGTGTTGCATGCTTGTACCACTTGACGCCTGAAGAAAGTCGCCCTCTACCCTGCAACGTATCACCTTCCTGGCGCCCTTCCTGCCAACGTCACCAGCTCCAACTTGTCGCCTGACGTCCAACGCTAGCCCCGCCAGTTGTCACCAATCGTTGTGCCCATCAACGGTCGCCAAATCAGTCCGCGACTGAAGTGCCTGTTTAAAGCGCCGCTTGTACCCGACTAAACCCACTTGACACCTGCCGTGAATTTGCGACAGTAGCCAATCCGTAAATTTTTCTCGTAAACGATTTTTTTTACTTTTTAATTTTCAGCATCAATTTTTGGAAGCAAGGGTTCCAACACCACTGGCAAGGCATTAAAAAACGTGTCTGGGACACATTGAATGCAATTTCTAGACACATTCATCAAAAATTCTTAAGGCTTTTATGTTTTCTAGAAACATTGGCATATGCATTGTAGCTACAGTCACTGACAGACTGTTTTGACAAACCCGAAGCAAGAAAATTTTGGGAATTTTACTAGTATAATGTTGTAGAACATTGATTGCATGTTGGATTGCATGCATAACAGACATTTTTGATAGAGTGCACCTCTTTATACTTATTGCAAAAAGTTATTTCCTGCAATTTTTAAAAATTTTCAGATTTCCAATGTAGTCTTGCTTCGACATTGCTCTTTTGCATTTTTTGGTAATTAAAAATCATGGCAAATCAAGGAGGAGATGTTTTCACCTATGTATCCAAGGAGGACAGATTGGATGGAAATAACTATTCCATTTGGTCCTTCATGATGAAGAATGTACTCGTGGCCAAAAATCTTTGGAATTATGTCAGTGGAGAAAAAGCTCAACCCGGAGTTGTGGCTCCAACTGCTCCTCCTCCAAGAGGACGTGCACCACGGGCATCTCAACCTGCTCCACTTCAACCACTTCCCCAAAGAACAGCAGCTCAAAAAGCATGGGGTACACGGGATGCACAAGCTTTGTCGCTGATTGCATTGGTAATTCAGCGATCAATCATCCCCCACATTCATTCAACAACTTCTTCACGAGAAGCTTAGCTAGCTTTGGAGCAGATGTTTGCAAGCAAAAATGAGACTCGCATCTCTTTCTTAAAGAAAGAGCTAGAGACATTGAAAATGGATAAGGTGATTCTATTCAAGATCACTTAAACAAAATTCAAAATCACTTTTCTTCAGTTAGTCAGTTTGCTTCTAGAGGAGGAGCAAACACAGAGAAATAGTGGTGTGGATGTTATAACCTCTGAGCAGGCTTTTATAGCTAGATAGAAGGGCAAAGGCAACCAAGTGAAAAATACTTCGCAAAGCTCTAGGACTTCTAGCACATCACAGGCAAACAAAAAACAAAGGGATACGCAAGCCAAAACGAGGAAATGCCATTATTGCAAGAAGCCAGGACACTACATCACTGAGTGCAGAAATCGCATTGCCAAAGAGAAGAAAAAGGCGTCAAGAATGTCTGTTTCTGATGCTCCTTCCACTACTACTGAGTCCATGTCCTTTGTTACAGACAAGGACTATTGTTTTTACACATGCAATTATAACACCTCTTGGGCAGATCGAGCATTCGGCTCTACTGAGGATGTAGGCACTTGGTTTTTTGACAGTGGTGCTTCTAAGCATATTACATCTCGCAGAGATTTATTTGCATATTTTTATACAACTCCAATTGGCAAGTCTGTACAGTGTGCCAACAATGCATCATACCCTGTTAGAGGTATTGGGGAGATTATGCTCACAACCATTGATGGCTCTATTCTCCGCCTACAAGATGCTTTATTTGTGCCAAGCATAAAGAAGAATTTACTCTCTATCTCTTCTTTGGCACATTGTGGATTGCAAGTCACATTTGATGATGACCGATACATGGTGAGAGACAAAGAACACATGACTTTCGTCTTAATAGACACTTTATGTCATGGGTTATACAAGTTGGATGCTCTTTCAGTTGATCAATCAACGTATTTAACATACACTCTTACTTTTGCTATGATACAAGCAAAGTTATGGCATGCTAAAATGGGGCATGTGAACTTTGACAGCTTGATGCTCTTACAACGTACGCAGATGCTAGATGGATTACCTCTATTGGAGAGACCTCCTGAGCACTTATACAAAGGATGTATTTTGGAAAAAATACATCATTTTTCGTTTCCCCGTGATGTTGCTTTTCGAGCAACAGTCAGGTTGCAATTAGTGCATTTAGATGTACGTGGGCCTATGCAAACAAAGTCATTGGGAGGATGTTACTATTTTGTGACTTTTATTGATGACTTTACTCGATTTTGCTGGGTCTACTCTTTGGTCAAAAAGTTAGAAGTGTATGATGCATTCTTGGCTTTTATTGCATTTGTTCAAAACCAGTTTGCTTGTAAAATTAAGACTCTCCGTTCGGACCGAGGGGGGAAATACATGTCCTCTATGCTGAATTCCTTTTTGAAGCAGAAGGGCATTGTCCATCAGTACACTACTGCTTATACTCCACAGCAGAATGGGGTTGCAGAGAGAAAGAATCAATCACTCATGGAGATGGCCAGATGTATGCTAAAGGCAAAGAGCTTGCCTCACAATTTCTAGATGGAAGCCGTCATGTGTGCTTGCCATGTTTTGAACAGATGCCCCACCAAAGCTTTGAAGAAAATTACACCTTTTGAGGCTTGGAGCAGCCGGAAACCTTCTGTTGGACACTTTCGTACCTTTGGGTGCCTTGCATATACACATATTCCAAAGGTACTTAGAAAAAAGTTGAATAACAAGGCTATTAAATACATTTTTATGGAATATAACAGTGAGAGCAAAGGCTACAGACTCTATGATCTTGTTTCTAAAAAGGTGTTTGTCAATAGGAATGTACTATTTGATGAAAAATCAGAATTGTCCCTGGCTGTTTTAGACACATATCAAGCTGCCCGTAATGTATTTGAAGGGCTGCTGCCCATTACATTTGGTGATTCAGTTGGAGTTTCAACAAGTGAACTCAATGTTCAACCAACTACTCCTTTGAAAAATGCAGAAAATCAGCCATTGGCTGATCTGAATATTCAGCAAAGTGCTGAAACTGAAATTCAGCAAGAGCTTATGCACAGTCATGAGACAAAACAAATGCCTAGATGGTATTTACAGACTATAAAAGATAGTCATCTGGATGCACCCATGGCTGATCGTACTAGAAGGCAAGCTCATATGCATGATATTGCACATACCATGGAGTTTGTTATGGCAACAAGCACCCTTGATGATGAGGAGCCTGAATGTTTTGAGGATGCACAACATAGTGTGCATTGGATGGCAGTAATGAAAGCTGAATTGAATTCTATCACTAAGAATCAAACATGGGATTTGGTGTTTGCCATTTGGGAAGAAAGCCATTGAAACGATATGGGTCTACAGGTTGAAACAGAATGCAGATGGATCCATTGACAAATACAAGGCAAGGCTTGTAGCTAAAGGCTATGCACAAAAAAAAGGCATTGACTATGAGGAGACATTTGCTCCTACTTCCCGTATGACGACCGTCGGATCTATGGTTGCTTTGGCTGCTCATTATGGATGGATTGTGCATCAATTGGATATTAAAACTGCATTTTTACATGGGAAACTTTATGAGGACGTATATGTACAGCAACCCATTGGTTTTGCAGTTAAGGGCTTGAAACACTTGGTCTGCAAGCTGAAAAAAAGCTTTGTATAGTTTGAAACAAGCTCCTAGAGCTTGGCATGCAAAGATAGATGATTTTTGGCTTAGCCAAGGGTTCATAAACAGCTCATCTGAGTCTACCCTTTACGTATGTAAAGAGGGGGAATCCATGCTCATCATTTGTCTTCATGTTGATGATCTCTTGTTTACAAGGACACATGCTGATCAGATTTCAGCATTTAAACAAAATTTGCAGCAAACTTTTGACATGTCAGACTTGGAGTCTTTGCATTATTACTTGGGCATTCAATTCATACATGATGCTAGAGGCATTGAATTATCACAGTCAAGATACATTGGTAAACTTCTTGAGAAGTTTGGCTTACAAGATTGCAAGCCAGTTTGTACACCAATGGAACCTGGACTTAAACTATCATTACATGATGACAGTGATTTGTTTGATATACACACATATGCTCCAACAGTTAGATGTCTTATTTACTTATGCAACACTAGGCCACACATACAGTTTGCAATTTCAGCCCTGAGCAGATATATGCATCAGCCACGCATGTCACATTGGCAAGCCGTTAAGCATGTCTTCTGTTACTTGCAAGGTACTAGATCTCTTGAATTGCTTTATGCCAAGGGAAAACCACTGCAATTACATGCTTACAATGATTATGATTCATGTCACTCCACTAGTGGCAATTGTTTCTTTCTTGGCTCGTCTTGCATATCTTGGCTTAGCAAGAAACAATCCACTGTTGCCACATCATCATGTGAAGCTCAATACAAGGCAGCTTTCACTACCATACATTTAGACACTTGCTTGTTGATCTAGATGTATCTGTTACAGAGTCTACTCCTTTGTTCACTGACAATCTCAATGCCATTGCAGTGGTACGAAACCCAATGTTTCATGCACGCACAAAATACAATGAGATACATTATCACTTTGTCAGAGAGAGACTACATGCAAGTGATATCAACCTTGTCTATTGTCCTACCACCGGTAATGTGACAGACATCTTTACCAAAGCTCTTCCTCGTGAAAAATTTGAAGCATTTCGCCATGCTTTAAATTTGATCTCCTTTGGTGGCAGATGATCCTTGTACTCTTGATCACTCTTCACTCCAAGGGGATTTGTTGGGTATTTCACTTACGCCTTACTTACGCCTACGCTCACATCAAAGTGTCAGTGATCAATAGGACACTAGGGCACTTTTTACTCTCGATAGGAAAGGTTTTTTCCCCCAAATTTATGATATTATTTCATATGTATTTATGACACACACTTACGAACACTTACCGTGTTCGGGTGTGAACATCCCCCTACAACCCTAAGGTTTAAGGG
Organism: Lygodium microphyllum; assembly: GCF_053477565.2. Lineage (NCBI taxonomy): Eukaryota > Viridiplantae > Streptophyta > Polypodiopsida > Schizaeales > Lygodiaceae > Lygodium > Lygodium microphyllum. Next base: position 31,120,634 of record NC_141156.1, on the reverse strand, counting down.
TTGTACCTTGTACTTTCAGTTTACACTCTTTCAATCTATTGCATTGGGTGTCATGCTTCACTCTCTATTGTCTACTGGTTTTCTGTGCTGAGCTTCGATCCTGTCCTTTCTCACAAATATGAATAATTGATTTCTAGGGTTAATTTACGAGCCAAAAACATATGATAATTGAGAGGCAATATAAGATAGATCAACAAGGTGGCTAGTTGGGACTTGCATCATTCTACATTGCATGAAGCAAAGTCTTGGGTGTAAAACCTTAGGGCCTTCTATTAGTAGTGTGCATTTCATGGATTTTAGACACCTTTATGGGTTGTTATTTTGTTATTTGGACACTTGAGTAGGCAACTAGGTGGCTCACCAAACTATTGTCTTTGGTATCATCATGTGGTCTATTTATACACCCCCTTTCCACTATCAACTACATCATTGCATCATCATGTATCCTTGAAGAGGGAGAGCTAAAGGCACTACTGCCATCATCAAGATGATACCCTAGTGGTATTGTAGTGTTTATCTCACACTTTATCTTATGAATTCCAATGACTATTCATTATTAGCCCTTGTATTCATCTATTGTAAATGTTTACACTATATCCTTTACATGCTTACGTTCATTTGCATGTTCTCAAATGGTATCAAACATCTAGAATCTACGACTATGGTGTCATTTTGTTGTTGTTAACTAGCTACTTCAGGATTGTTGTTAAAAGGTCATAAATCTTTAACTTAATGTTGTTGTGATGCGTAAGTTTTGCACGTGTGAGATTAAGTTAAATGTGTGTCACAATGACACAATCCTAGCTTGGGCAATGAGAGACATTGACTAAAGTTACAAGGACAAGTGCAAATGGAATATCTAGGACAAATCTTGGTTAGGGACATTGAATAGCCCTTCAGATATAGCTCTTGATGTCATGAAGATTAGGGAATCAAATGATTTGATCTCTAGGCTAGATTCTGAAAAGTTTCAAAACTCTCAAGTTTAAAGAGGTTAAGAATTTAAAATTGTGACCAAACATGATCAAAGTTTAGGCAACAAGCATATACTTTCCAATTTATTGGATTATTATTGGCTGAAAATCAAGTCTAGAGATTGAGTTTGCATGGGCAAGTTTAACACTTGGCAATGAGTTTACAATACAAAAGCAAGTTTAATAGTTGGCAATTGACTGAGTTTGGGAGCCATGAAAGGCTATGTGAAAACATTAAGGGTTGTTTGGGGCAAATCTCAAACTAGAGAGTTCAATTATGGACTAATGGAAAGCAATTGATCCATTGAAACATAGTCACAAGTGATGCAAAATGAGATAGGGGACAAGGGACAAGATGAGAAAGAGTTGTCATCACTTCACATGGAATGGGACATGGAACAAAAAAAATGCTACCACCCAAGCAATCCTTAAGCCTAAACATAACCGTCACTTGTGACTATGCATCAAGGTAACAAGGCAACCAAGTTTGGGGTTGTTTTGTAAGCAAAGAATAACAAGAAAACCCCAATTTCTACAAGGCGACCTAATTCTAGCCTCTAGGACACTTCAGCTGTAGGCAACTACTCGAGTATTAATGGCTGCTAGTTATAGCATCTAGTGCATTTAATACTATTGATTGTAATAAAGCATAAGTCACCTTAGTCTAGAGTAAGCTAGGATTAAGTATAAAGGTGGAGATGTAACTTGTGAGGGATCTTTTTGCCATTTTCAAACAATACATGTTTTGAGGTTCCTTCCTCCCACCAACTAAGAGGGTGCATGCTCTTAGCCACCAAGGTATGGGGTGCATACCATGTCCCACCTTGACATGAGGTGAGTATTCATGTTACAGCTTACATCTTTGATTCTCAACCTTCCATGGCAATATTATTTCAAGCTTAGCTACCTTGGCTATGGCTACCCTGCAAACATAGTGTATTTCTTTACAAGAATGGTGTATTTCATGAATTTCCAATTATTTAATTTGCTGTGAAAACTAGTTTATTACATTGGTATCAAAGCATGGGCTTTAATCCATGGAAAGAGTCATTTTCTTGGAGAATTTAGTCACAAGGACAAGAACCAATTAATTGAAGTATCTATCAAAAGATGACGTACCATCAAGACAGTAGGATTTGCGGAGAGAAACACAGAGTGAACTCGGCAAACATGGAGAAGAAAAGAGAAGAGAAAAGAAACTCTAATGAATGGAAGGATGAAGTTTTGAATCATGGAGTGAATGTGATACAAGGGAACAAGGGTGCCGTAGCACAAGGAAGATGATGATGACAACCACGAACCACGAACCGCAATGTGTTCCTGAAGCGGTGTGAGGATAGTGGAGAGACTAGAGAGAAGAGGTGACGAACTGAATGAATCAACCGTGAGGAATGAATGAGAGAGTGGCCTATAAATAGGCACTGTCAATCTAGGATGGTGCTCCTATTTGGGATTGCAAACCCTAAACGCAAAACGTAGAAACGCAAAAATGCAAACTATGGATGAAGGGTTTCTCAACACCCTCTCTCAAGCCCAAAAGGGAAACAAAAGAAAAGTGAGGTGGAGATGCAATGCTACATGCTAAAGAATGCTCATGCAACAAGTGCCACTTGGACAATGTCCCTCGTGGAAAAATTGTTCACTTACCCAAGCGCCCTAGTACAAAGATGATAAAAACATGCAATGCATAGGAGAAATGTCAAACTTTGTGTGGTGCTAAGAACCATAAGGATATGCTTTTATTCGATCTCGAGAGGTGGCTCCATGTTGACCAAGTGACCAAGGCAAGAAAAGAAGAAAAGGAAACAGATGTAGAGGATCCCTAAAATCCAAGATTTCCATCAGAAAGAAAACCTACAATACAGGACAATAGACAGAGTGAATTGGAAAACCCAAAACTCAACCTCGAGAGAGAAGCCACTAGCTCCGTGCATCCATGCTGGCAGGAATACAAAGGCCTTGTCACCAAGTCGCAGCTAAATCTCTGAGGTCTCGATCTAGGTGGTACTTGAAGATCCTGGGTATCAATAGAAGAGATGACTGGTCGAAGACAACCACCCCAAGAAAGTAGAGGATGGGTAAAGAACTTCATGTGGAGTAGGTTTCCCCTCTAAGGTGGAAGATAGAGGGACCCCCGCTGAAGTCGAAGAAATAGTTGCTCCCTCTGAGGACAAAAAAATAACATCCCCCTCTAAATTCCCCTCTGAAGTAGATAGAGAATCCAAAAACTCATGGATCACGGACTCTGATATGTCTGATGATGAAGGAAGTGCCGTCGATCGTGCCAAAGAGCGTATCTGGGGTGCCGAAGAGCTCCTAGAGGTAGCCTCTCGAACTTGAGTAGTCGAGGGTGGAAAAGGATGGGGCTCAAAATGAGCAAGAGATGGACAACAATTATTCTCTCAACTGGCTCTCAAAGGAGTAGACTGACGAGGAGACGGTATCAAACAATCACTATCTCTCGATGGAGCGGACTGCCACTGTACCTGTATATAAGTGGAAGACTGTCGTTGGCATTGTGACGATCTCCAAGAGGTCGTAGCACCAATCGATCCTCCATGTGCTCGAAAGGACTTAGTGCGCATCAGATGCGTCTTATTGCCTTGAGTATAGTACTCTGATAGCCAATGCAGAACTATCTTTGTGGCCCAAAAAGAAGAGGTGGCACAAGGAGTGCCTGGTGGAAGACGCATATACTCCGAGGGGATGGGAAGAAAAGGTCGAAGTCGGCAAGTATCGATGGTGTGTCTGTTGATGCCACAGAAGGAGTACCCAATAGTCCAATCATTTGTTGGTAAAAAAGCCATGGATACCAATGTGCCTTGCTGAATAAGAAAGAGATCAACCACCATAAACCACGAACCGCAATGTCCGCCTCAACGGGTGTGAGGACAGTGTGAAGCACAAACCACAATGTCCGCCTCAAGGGGTGGGAGAGTAGTGGAACAGCTGAAAGTGAGCTACCAGTGGAAAGAGGATGTGACCAACAATAAGAGACTGAATCAATAGAAAACGTAGATGAAGAGAGAGAAAGACTAAAAACGAACACATGACAGCCTATAGGAGAGAAAAATACTAAAAACGCAAGCAAGACGGCCTAAAGGAGAGAGAAAGACTAAAAACGTAAACAATAAGAGAGAGAAAGACTAAAAACACAAGCAACAAAACTATGATGACGTGACAAGCTATGCGGCAACAAGTTTGCACAGAAACAACAATAGCCTGGTTGGAATCGGCTCCAAACTGCGTAAAGAGGATTGAAAATCAAGCATTAATTGATAGAGACAGCAATGGACAACTTCGACTGAGATGTCCTCCGCAAAAGAGGTGTGGGCAACAAGCTGAAACACCTGAAATCTGCAAAAACGAGATTACCGAACCCGCCACCGATCTTTACCTTCACTGGAGTGTAGGATCTTCGCTGCTAGCTGAGCAAATCCAGCTCTAATACCATGTCAAAAGATGACGTACCAACAAGACAATAAGGTTTACAGGGAGAAACATGAAGTGAACTCGGCAAACATGGAGAAGAGAAAAGAAGAGAGAAAAAACTCTGATGAACGAAAAAATGAATTTCTGAATCATGAAGTAAATGTGATACAAGGGAACAAGGATGTCGTAGCACAAGAAAGATGATGATAACCACGATCCACGAACCGCAATGTCCTCCTGAAGGGATGTGAGGGTAGTGGAGAGGCTAGAGAGAAGAGGTGACGGACTAAATGAATCAACCGTGAGAAATGAATGAGAGAGTGACCCATAAATAGGCACAGTCAATCTAAAATGACATCCCTTTTTGGGGCTACAAACCCTAAACGCAAAAACGCAAACTGCAAGTAAAGGGTGAAGAGTTTCTCAACAGTACCAAGATTTGGTCACAAGATTTGTACAGTTCAAACCGTGACTAGTCAAAGATCTCTACAGCAAGTCGAGACTAATTTTGAAGGTTTCTTGAAGAAGATCTTGAGAAAGATGAAGATTCTTAGCCGAAATAGCAAGACATGGTCAAACGGAGGTCTATTTTGAAGATTTTTTACTCTAACTTGAGTCTAACTGAAATTACAAATGTTAAACCGTGATTACTTTTTGAAACCAATTTCTCTCTCTTCTTCCTCTCAATCTTTTTTCCAAGATCCATGGCTTCTACTGATTCTATCTTCTTTCAATGATCTCTAGTTCACAATCAAACATCAAAGCTTGATTCTCCATGCTATAAGCTTTCTAGAGAGTAGCCAAATGGCTTGGTTGAAGCATTTCTCATCACGTGGTATGTAAGGAGCTATTGGCGCAATTTGTGCTGATTAGATCCTCTCCTCCTACACGAAAAATCTCAGCCAATGAGCTTGGCTATGGCTTAAGCAAGCTTTGACAAGGTTTCTTCAAGTCTTCAACAAGCATGCATGGTTTCTTCACACTTCCTTGATCATCCTTGATCATTCTTGAGCTTTCAAAACCCTAGCTATAGCAGATTCATGACAATAATGAGTCTTTTTTGAAATTTCTCCAAGATGTCAAAGGACTTTTGTTCTAACAAGCATCCTTGAGCTTCTTCGGCATTCATTGAACCAACATTATAAGATTAAAGCACTTCACTTGAAATGAGTCAAAACAAAGCAGCCACTTGAGTTTTCAGAATTCTTAGACTTCAAAGGATAGTATCATGGGACTTTTGGTTCTTGATGCACCCTAAAGCTTCTATGTACAGGACTATATCAAGAATCCATGGTCTTGCATCAATATTGCAAGAATAGGGCTTCTTCTTGTCATTGCAAGTGTACGGACAGCATATACATGCTTCAATGCTTCAATGGAAGAGTGCTTTATTAGGGATTGAAATCTTCTACCTTTGTGGATGCTCATCATTGATTCCCTTCCAAAATTCCAACCACATTTGGGCTACAAGGATCACTTATATCAAACTTTTGGATATTGGAGCTCTCTTGAAAAGAAATTGGAGTCTATGAGCTACAATTTCATCATGGGAATTGCAATTTGAATGTATTCTTGGCTACATCAAGCGAGAGTTCAAGAATTTCAAGTCTCAGACAAATATTGGAGCTTCCATAATCATCTACTTCAACAATACAAGAGGTATTTCTTAATTTTGCTCTTAATCCCTTTAAAATCCAATTGCCTTAGCCATCCATTTGTTGAAAAGGAATAATTAAAAATAATGTCATCTAAGAATTACCATTTAATTGTATGTAGACCCAACTTAGGGCTGAATGATATCTTGCTGAATACTTTTCATTTACCCAGTAAAAAAATCAATAGCCAATTGTTGCTAATTCCTTTTAGTTGTTGAAAAAAAAATTGTGCTAATCCTAATCTTGAATTTCTTGTTGTGATGAAATGCAATATGGCTGAAAATAAGAATCAATAAGTAAGTGGAATGAAATTGTAAAGTAGTAAGTCACTGTTGTAGGTATTCCTTACCCATATCCATTTCAATTCAGTCCTATTCCATTTTGTTCTTACATATCATGAAATAGCAAAATCTTGATTCAACCATGCATATCATACTTTGATTGATAGAATACTCGATCTACCATGTATATTCCGATCGAGAAAAAAGATCGAAGCCAGACGAGATAACAAGACAAAAGAGAGGTGACCCTCCCTTGCTATATAAGACTCCATAAAGGTGCACAACTTAGCCCGGAAAAAACTTTGCACACCTTCCAGAGTTTCAAAGCCCATTTAGGTCCCCACCATGCAGTTTTATCCCTCACCACAGGTGGTGGACCACGGAAGACCACTTGGGAAGAGAGTGAATAAAGATTTGAAAACTAGGGGTACCGAACAAGGTAGTTTGTAACATCCTTGGGCAGATTTAAAGGTCTTTCCACACAAGTACCTATTAGTTGCAAGGATTTACTAGATACTTACAGGTGCCTTACAGCCCATCACAGGTCTAATGATTGCTTTGAAGATCTACAAGTACTACAGGATTCATTTCAAGGTCAAACAAGGTTCCTACAGGGTGTTAACAGATTGCAGAAATTCTCTAGACAGTTACATAGTTCCTATTACAAAAAATTCTGTCGTGATCTGATTTGAAATCTTAATAGCTTAATTTGAAGAGGGGATGTTAAGCTTTCATTTGAATCAAAAAGTTTAGTAATCAGACATCGGGAGCAAAAGTTATAGCCAATTTATTGACAAGAGGTCTAGTGGACCAGCCTGACATGGATGCACTGTTTGAGTTCATTCTACCCATATACCCTATTGCAAGCTGAGATATTACTAAATTTGGAATATCCCTGATATATAAGCTTCGTTTGGGTCAATAAACCATTGGCATTGGTGCAATAATAAGCAAGTTATTGACAGTTTTCTTCTCCACAGTCATTTTGACAGCACCTATCCTTAATGGCCAAACACAAGAGAAAAGATCAAGTCATGGAGACCATTCAAGAAGATATCAAAGAATACATCAACGATCAAAACAATACTAATGAAGCCCTCAATCATGACCAACAAGATGATGATGTAAGCATTGGTAATACCCATAGTGTACGATTGGGTAATGATGGAAATCCCTGGTCTCACGAACTTTCTAAAGAGCGCATATTTTCAAGAGAGATGCATATGTTGAACATTGGGAGGCATGATCAATATGAGCAACTTTCCAAATCCTTGGGGAAGATTGAGAATACATCCAACAAAGTGGATGAAGGACTTCAACAACTGGTCAAGTTCGTGAAGAGTGAATTTGAGGACGTAGTAGCAACTATCAAGGATTTGAAGACTCAACCCACATCTTCTACACCAAATGAACCCACTATTCATATTGAAAATACTTCAGTTCAGCCCTTCAATATGAAAGGAAAGGAGATTGATCAACCTATTATGTCAACCTTTGAGAAAGGAGAGCCGTCTACATTGAGAAGTACTCATTACCAACCACCAATATCATCAAAGCACCATGCCCGTCCTCAATTCAATCCAAGACGTGAGGCTACTTATAAAAAAGAGGAGGATATAACAGAAGAGGAGAATGAGGAATTTCATGGATGTGACTCCTTCTACAAATCTTTTTCCTCTCAATCTACCATCAAGCAAAAAAAATTGGACTTTCATGATAAGAGTGAAAGATTAGATGAAAAAATGTCATTTCATGATATCACCAACAAAGATAAGTCATTTTATGATCAACCCACTAATGGACAGCAACATTCTTTTGGATTGGGACAATCAAATCATGGTGGTAATAATCCTAGACCAAATTCCTTTTAAAGAGATTCAATGAATAGAGATTTTTTGAGACAATCATCGTTTGGACAGCATTTCAACAATTTCCAACAAACTTATAATGAAAGGGAGTACAAAGAAGAGATTATCATTGCCAACTTCAAGGGAGATAATGCATCTCCAACGGAGTGAAAAGAATGGGTAAACAAATTGGAGATGTAATTCACACTTTTTCCTCGCCATGATAAAGCCAATATCTATTTGCAGCACTCCATCTTGAAGGCTACGCACATACATAGTGGAAATATATACAAAGAGTTGGTCACAATTTTGCTTCTTGGAAGGATTTTAAGAAGGCAATGTTGAAAGTGTTTGTCTCTTCAATGTAAAAAAAAAGATTGCAAGGAAGATGGTATGGTCTTCAACAAAGGGGTATGTCCATTTGTGATTACTTTAACATGTTCCTTAATCTTTTTATGTACATTGAAAGAATTGATGATTTGGCCAAATTAAACAAATATATATTTGGTCTAGATTCAACCCTCTCTTCGGAAGTAAGTGCAATGCAGCCCAAGACAATTCATAAAACCGTTTTATATGCTGAAATGTATGGGCAGAAATATAGAAGAGAATCAATGAAAGTTCAGTCAAAAAATGTAGGATATTCATTACCTAATCAACCTTCAAAGGTTGGAGCACATTTCAACCAGCAAAGGAATGTTTATAGGCAAGAAAACAAGAGAACTAATAACTACAACAGTAATTACAACAAGTTGCCTACATATCCAACAGTCTATGGATCAAAACCAAGTAGAGGAAATGGTTATAGACCAATGGCTGAAGCAAAACAGAGCTTTGCAAGGGTTGAAAATACACAAAAGGGATTTCAAAACAACACTTACAGCAAAGTTCTTTCAAATGAACAAATTAGAGATATGAGAGCAAAAGGGTTATGCTTTAAGTGTGGAGAAAAGTGGACACAAGACCATAGGCCGAAATGCAAATCCAAAAATAGCAAGCTTAACTTTGTCATCATCAAAGAGCCGGACGAGGATGAAAGTGAAGAGAAAAATGTATTTTAGGTAAAAGCAAACCCTATGGTTGATGAAATACATGACAAAGATAAAGGAAATAATAATGAATTTTATGATATTGTGGACAACTTTGCTTTTGATCCGAGTGGTTCTTTATGTGCAATTTCTCATGATGCTTGGACCGGTTGTAAAGGAGAAAATACCCTTAGACTTGAAAGATTGATCAATGGCAAAAAAGTTCATCTTTTAATTGATACAAGCAGCACCCATAGCTTCACTAATACCAAATCTTTGCATAGATTGAGATTGCTTCCTCAACAAATACAAGTGTCATTGAAGATTCAAGTTGCTAATGGAGCTTATGAATCAAGTAATGAAGTATACCTGCACACTCCTATTACCCTATCTCCTTCATGTGTTATAAAAGTGAACTTGATCACTTTGAAAATGAATCCCATAGATATTATCATTAACTGCAATTCACTAATACCAAATCTTTGCATGGATTGAGATTGCTTTCTCAATAAATACAAGTGCCCTTGAATATCCAAGTTGCTAATGGAGCTTATGAATCAAGTAATGAAGTATACCTACATACTCCTATTACCCTATCTCCTTCATGTGTTATGAAAGTGGACTTAATCACTTTGAAAATAGATCCCATAGATATTATCATTAACTGTGATTGATTAAAAACCATTGAAAATTTTTCTTTGGATTTGCAAAACATGCTAATGGAATTCTAATGGAATGGACAACCTATGATATTGAAGGGCATTGGTCAAAAGCAAATGAAACTCATCTCTAGGAAGAAGATGCGTAAAGAAATCAATGCACGGTCATACATATTCACTTTGTTGCTTGCAAAAGTGGATAAAGAGCAATCACCTAATAAACCACCATCTTCTTCAAAGCAAAAGGATCCAAGATTGAAAGAGCTATTGAAAGAATACAAAGATTTATTTCAACAACCATCATCTTTGCCTCCAAAGAGAGAGGTAGACCATCCTATTGACTTGCTATCCAACACAAAACCCATCAACAAACCTCCTTATTGCTTGTCAAAGTTTGAAAGGGAAAAGATGAAAAGACAAGTTAAAGAGTTACTACAAATGGGTTTAATTCAACCAAGTCAATCTCCATTTGTCTCTCCTGTGCTCTTGGTAAAGAAAAAAGATGAATCTTTTCGCATGTGCATTGATTATAGGAAGCTTAACAAGTCCACGATGAAGAATAGATACTTGATTCCTCACATTGATGACCTCTTGGATGAGCTCAAAGATGCAAAGGTCTTCACTAATCTTCATTCACGTTATCATCAAATTCGAATGAAGAAAGAGGATGAATATAAATCAACCTTTAGGACTAAAAAAGGATTATATCACTTCTTGGTTATGCCATTTGGACTTTCAAATGCACCCGCTACTTTTCAAACACTCATGAATAAGATATTGCAACCTTTCTTGTTCAAAATAGTCCTTGTATTCTTTGACAATATCCTCATTTATAGTAAATCCAAGGTTGAGCATTTGATACATGTTCGAGAGGTCTTTAACAAATTAAGAAGACATGCACTCTTTCCCAAAATGTCAAAGTGTTCTTTCATGAAAGATGAAGTGCAATACTTGGGGCACATTGTGAGAGAGCAAGACATTCGTGTGGATCCTAACAAGATGAAATATGTCAAAGAGTGACCTATTCCTACGAATTCTACTTCCTTGAGGGGTTTCCCTGGATTATCTTCATTCTATGGCAAGTTTATCAAACATTATGCTCATGTGGTGGCTCCTTTGATCGATAGATTAAAAACAAAAGCTTTCTTTTGGAACTCCATAGCCGACAAGAGTTTTAATAAACTGAAATCTCTATTAGTTTCAGTACCTATTCTTATATGCCCGAATTTCTCTAAGAAATTCATTATATATGCGAATGCTAGTGGACGAGGAGTTGGGGTTGTTTTGTATCAAGACCATGGAGTAATAGCCTATGAAAGTCACGAGCTTAATGACAAGGAATCAATTGCATGTCTATGAACAAGAGATGTTGGCAATTTTGTATGCTATCAAAAAGTGACATCACTATATATATGACAATCATTTCAAGAAAAAGAGCGATCATCGTGTATTGAAATACTTCCTTTTCCAACCAAATTTGTCCCCTAAACAAAAGAGATGGTTAGCTACTCTTCAAAGCTATAATTTTAAAATATCCTACATGGTTAAAAAAGATAATGTTGTGTCGAATGTTTTATCGCATATGTGAACATGTTCTTTATCTTCAATTTCAATTATATATAAGGATTAAATTCATGACATCCAAGAATAATATCTGCTTGATGAGCAAGCATCAAAGATAATGAAAGAGTTTCAACAAGAAAAAAAAAGAGTATCCCAATTTTAATTGACACAACCGTCTTTTATGATATCATGGTAGATTCTACTTGACACCATAATCCTCTTTTAAAGACCGTATTTTGCATGAGATGCATTCTTCACCTTTAGCGGGTCATCATGGACTGTTCAAAATATTTGACAACATCCATAAGAGCTTCTATTGAAAGGACATTTGGCAAGATATTAAAAATTATGTAATACAATGTCTTCCGTGTCAACAAAATAAAGACTCGTCTCTTCTACCGGGCGGTTTACTTTAGCCACTTCCTACTTCTCAAGGCAAGTGGATTGATAACTCTATAGATTTTATTGTAGGATTACCTACAACTAAACATGGATGAAATAGCATTTATGCAGTAGTTAATTGGTTAACTAAATCAACCCATTTCATCCCTACAAAGACCCAATTTACAACAAAGCAAGTGGCTCAACAATTCATGGAATGTATTTTCAAGCTTCATGGTTTGCCAATGAAGATTGTGTCCGATCGCAACACTAAGTTTATGAACAGCTTTTGGAAAAGTTTATTCTCTTCAATGGAGACTCTTTTGACTCCTAGTACCGCATATCACTTGCAAACGGATAGGCAAACTGGAAGAGTTAACAAATGGCTAGAGGTTTATTTGAGGCACTTTTACCATGAGACACAAATGCATGGCACCAATGGCTTCATCTTGCAGAGTTTTGTTACAACAATACTTACCATATGAGCATTGAAATGTCTTCTTTTGAAGCTTTATATGGCTACAAAGTACAAGTACCCTCCGCATTGTTTTATGAATATGTAAATCCACATTCACGTGAGAAGTTAGAAAAGATTGAGGCCCTTATGAAGCAATGCAAGGACAACATTCATAAAGCTCAAGAGACATTGAAGGTCTATGCAAATGAGAAAAGAAGACATGTGAAGTTTGAGGAAGATGAATGGGTATTTTTGAAGATTCCCAAATCACATTATGCTTCTCTTAAAGGAGGACACAACAAACTTGCTCATAGATTTTATAGTCCTTATCATATTGTCAAGCGAATTGGGGATCTTACTTATCAACTAGACTTACCTTCAAACACAAGAATCCATAATGTCTTTCATGTGTCTCAGCTTAAAAAGTATATGGGACCTCAAATTCAAGTTCTTTAAGAACTACCTCCCTTGGATGATGATGGTTTAATCATCTATGAGCCCAAGAAGATTATTGGCAAGCAGAAGAAGGTTTTAAGAAATCGTATTCTTGTTGAATACCTTATCAAATGAAAGGGTTTACCTATCGAAGAGTCTTCATGGCAACAAGCATCATATTCAAAACAATTTCCATGGCTTCTCTTGTGAACAATTCATAAACAGAGCAATAAACAACTTGTTGTATTAAATCTGTGTGCAAAAGTAAATTATCTTATTGGCTTCAAAATTTGATTTTGAAGACATGGTTAGATACTACATGTTATCCTCTACATTTCTATATCTCGCACTTGAAAATCAATCACTTCTAGCTCAAGATATGGCCCATTTAGTATTATAGCCTATTTTAGACAATTTACAACAACCTGTTCGATTTATGTGGTCCATCTTCATCAACTTTTCTAATCTTCATCAACATGGAGCTTTATTTCAGCATGATTTTAAATGCTTCAAACTATCTTTGTAATCATCCTTGTAATTTGTTCCCAATTCAGCTTTGAGAACAAAGCTCTTTTAGTCCGGGATGGCTTGTAATAAAGCATAAGTCACCTTAGTCTAGAGTAGTCTAGGGTTAAGTATAAAAGATGGAGATGTAACTTGTGAGAAATCTTTTTGCCATTTTCAAGCAATATATATTTTAAGGTTCTTTCCTCCCACCAACTAAGAGGATGCATGCTCTTAGCCACCAAGATATGGGGTGCATAACATGTCCCACCTTGACATGAGGTGAGTATTCATGTTGCAACTTACATCTTTGATTCTCAACCTTCCAAAACAATATTATTTCAAGCTTACCTACCTTGGCTATGGCTACCTTGCAAACATAGTATATTTCTTATATTTCTTTGCAAGAATGGTGTATTTTATGAATTTCCAATTATTTGATTTGCTATGAACATTGGTTTATTACATTGATAATTTCTAAACAATATGAATTCATAGTTGAAAATCAAAGATTTACATTCTTTACTCGTTTTCCCTCATTTATGTCAAATTCATAATGAATCTAGCAACAAAATTTGAATATTAGAGACTCAAATTTAAATGTTAAACATCATTGATTGAAAATTGTTAATTCTAAGTCTAAAACCAATAAGATTTAGAGTTTGCATGGCAACTATTGATTGAAAAGTGCTAATCCCAAGGTTGAAACCAATAAGGTCTAGGGTTCACATGGCTGTGTTGGAATACATGCATGCATCACTAAAATGTTCAATAAATGTTGTGGATGTAAATTTAATCAATAGAAACAAATTTGGTGAGATTCTAGAGGTCTACAAGAAGATTGCAAGCAACACAAGAATATTCAATTCAGCTCCTCTAGTTGTGGAATCAAGGGAAAATTGATTGATGATTGTTGTTAGTTGGTTGGGGCAACTGCAAATTCTAAACTTTATAAGAGATTACACTTGGTCAATAAAGGAATTTGGAAAGCCTTGGACATATTCCATGATTTTGTGGCAAGACCCACAAATTTTCAAGGATCGAGCCTCTTTTTGTGATGTAAAGGCATTTCGGAAATGTGAAAAGAAATACCACAAGAGGCACCAGTGTTTATAGGACCAATTGCTCATCTAAATTCCTTGGAGACAATTTCACCTAAAGCGCTTAAGTGTTGAATTTTGAAGCTATCATTTAATTATGAATTTATTGCATGCTGTAATCAATGTAGTTCACCAACCTTTTGTAAAAAGGAAGGCTAGTTTCAACTGCAATACCAGCATATTCTATCATTAGAGCTAATCTACCTTGCGTTTTTCATTCTCAGCCCTTCCTTCAGAGTAGCCTGTGCTAGCTGCTAGGTGACATCTTTCCTCAGGCAGGTGACCTGTTTTCTGTTGCATCTACTAACTATACCTTGTATTTTTTACTGTTCCACCTGTCGTGTGGGCTGGGCCTATTCACCAAGGCTGCTAATCCTGCTTTGTGCCTTTATCAACCTCTTGAACCTTGCATTTGTGGTTGCCTGGTTCTAACTGCTGGTAAGCCTGTATTTTTGCTGATCCAACCTTTCTCACACTAGCATTTTGTTTTTGCAGTTTCAGAGAGAGTCTCATGTGTTGGTGGTTGTGATTTATCACTACACTCACTCCACTGATCTCTATGTTCTCTTGGCTGCTTGTGCGTCTACACTGTTGAACTCTTGATTGGGCTATCTGACCACAAGGTCCCCATGTACCTGTTGCAAAACCTTCCTCGTTCTATCTGTATTCATTCCTATGGCACCTCTATGTACTTCTATAGATGATAAGCTTAAAGGCCTGACTACTTGGAGTGCTGTTATGAAGGCATAGTTTGTCCAAAAACAATTATGGTACATCATCTCAGGGTTGGCTTCTCGTCCTCAACAACCATCTCCATTATCATATGGTCAGATTCAAATTTGCATACAAATCTAGTGCTCAAGTCGCACTTGCATTCAACTTCAATAGCATGTAAGCAGTACTTCTAGCTTTGTAAATTTTATTGATGGAACAACATACGACACTACAAGCAATACACATGCAAATGCAGCTGACATAGTTTTCAAATTGTGGAAAACAGGTTACATCCAAAATCTGGGCAATGAAAACACAAGTAATGTCCCACCATTACTTGCTCTAGCAATGGGTGATCATCCCTGCATGATTGGCAGCTTTGACAAGCATAACTTACACGCAGAAAAAGCAACAAGTTTGAAGCTTTGGCTTGGTGCTCTATTGGAGGTAACCCAGGTTTCACTGTTTGCTTGCCTGCCTCTATGTTGCTTTTGTCTGGGCTCTTTTAATAATTGAAGGTTGACAGGAATTCCAAGAGCCAGGGAAGAAAGAAAAAAATGTTCAAAAAGTTTCACTATTATCATCCGACTTTTATATACCTTAATCCCTCATCTTTATTGAACAGAGTCCAATAAATTGCTCTGGGCAATGGACACATTGAGCCAGTAACACTTGCTCATGTAAACAAAAGTTTGCAACAACATGCCTTCATGAATCTTAATGCCTAGAATGAAAGCCAAGCCTAGATTCATTTAGGAATTGCGAACTGTACATTTTCTAAAAAAGACTGGAATTTTTCTGGAAACCCTAAACAAGGAAACTAACGGAACTAACCTGGTAAAATGAAGGTTCTTAAGGAAGTTTGCAAGAGGTGGTTATATTCTCCCGTCGTTACAGTCCAAAGCATTACACAAAGTAACTTGATGCTTCAGAACTTATGACCATCAGAGCCAAGGGCTTGCTCAACAACTTTTGGACTCTACCACTACCGTCAAAAAGGAAGCAAAGCAATGAGCTTGCTCACAAGGAACACACTTATGACATGACAGAGTTGTTGCAAAGAGACTGAAACCAAATGACAAACCAACAAGAATCAGCAACTGTATTATCAGCACACAAAATAAAGTATAATCAACAGCCCGCTCAGAAGAAATGCACTCCAATTTGAAAACAATGCCTCAAAGGACTTGTTGCAAAAAGGGGGTATATACTCAATCACAAAATGGATTACTGATCAGCGGCTGCAGGCATAACTTTGTGGAAACAATGCCTTGGAAGACTGTTGAAAGAGGGTGATATACACAGTAATCAATGTAAAACAATCAGTGGCCATGAGCACAATCTGTCTAACCCACTTTTGCAGATAGCTCTCTCATTGAAGATCGCATGCCAAAGTTGCTTTTAGAATGCAAGGGCAATGATGCAAATCAAATCAGAAAAGGCATAGCTTGTGTGATAAAACACATCACTCTGGCCGGTATGAATTCAAAAAATTTTGGACTGACCAAAAGCATAGGCGGTCGCTGGATTGTATTCACTGCGAACAGTCGTGTCTCCATCTGCATACCATGCGACCTCATCACCCGTCTGGAGCTCCCTCAAGCTGCTCAAGAAAGAGGGAGAGAGTGTGTGCGTGAGAGAGAGAGAGAGAGAGAGAGAAAGAGAATGACAATCAAAAGAACAAGAAGAAGAAACCAGCTATATATACAAGGTATCAATACTCAAAATGGTAGACAATCAAAAGCAGCTTACCTCAAGGGCCGGAATCGGACTGTCACAGTGACATTCTCTTTAGCTCCTACTTGCTGAAGGTCTTCATAATCCATGGACGCTTGAGAGGAAGCTGCAAAAGATGCAGGGGCGGCAAGGCCCGGATTGCCAAAGTTGAACTTGAAGAGGGAGGAGGAGGATGCGGAGGAGGATGAAAGGGAGGGGGAGACGGCTCTGGTAGGGGTCCCGGATCGAGTCCTTGTGGGAGCAGGGGCGTAGTGGGTCGACGCAATCGAGGCAGCCTGCTGATTACTATGATTGTTATTGTGATAATGCGACAAACCGGAGAGGCTTCCGTCCACTGATGCCGGCTTGTGGAACCTGTTGCTGTTGATGAAAGGAGACCTCCCCCTTCTGCCATCGTATGCCATAGGCAGATGCTTGGGACTATGTCTATGATAAACTAAGAGAGAGGAGATAGAGAGAGAGAGAGAGAGAGAGAGAGGAAAAGGAGATCTTTCTTCTCAGATTATCAGAAGCTCAACGCACAGAACGACAATGTTAACAACCGGAGGAGATGGGACACCATAGCCAGGGTCATTAGAGCTCTCTGTTTACGTTATGCTAAATTAAGATATTTCTATAGGACATGCAATAGCCAGCTGATTGGAACAGCGAATGCCAAATTAAGCAATTGAGGCGCACAAATAAGAGCATGAGACAGAGGACAAGGAAGCCATAGCCAGGCGAATCGAATTGAACATTCTAGATTGAGAGAGACTCACATACATAGATAGACTCTGGTAAATCTTGAGACACAGGACAAGCAAGCCATACCCAACTCAATTGAATGAAACAATCCTAGATTGAGACACACTCAGATAGATAGGTAGACTCTAGTATACTGTGGCTGCTGGCATGCAGGCATCCTCTGTCGGCTTAATAATGTGGCATGATAGGGGAGGAAAGAAGACTCCGACACACCCTGTCAGCTTAATAATGTGGCATGCAGGCATAGCCGCAAGAAGCAACATTCAACATTCTGTGTGGCATTATTGGTACAGGCTAATACTGCAATGCGAGAGAGAGGAGCTCGCAATTTGAAATGCATCAGGATTTTTGAAAGAGACACGGAAAATGAGGGCTGGAGAACCCTTTTTTGCCGGTATTATGGTAATTAATAACAATAAAAGGCCATGACTGATTTCTTTTTCTTTTCTTTTTTTCCTTCTTTTTGAAGTTAGAACTTAGGAGGGAAGAATAGAAGAGGAGAAGAAGCAGAAGCAGCTGGGGGAGGAGAATGAGGGCGATGGGCTCAAGGCGCAGGTGGCTTGATGGGTTTGAATTTTGGGAACGCATAATTTTATAGTGTTTCGAATTCCGCCAACAAACAAAAGCACAGACACAGAAGAGATAGAGAGAAAGAGCTCAGAGGCCTGTGAGGGAATCGAGGTGGTAATGAGGGGGAGAGAGAGAGAGAGAGATAGTGATAGAGGTAACTCTGGAAGGGCCTCGGTGTGGGCTCCTGTTATTTACTGTCAAAAGGTCAAAATGGACGAGCAGTTAATGTGAAGAAAACAAACCAGGAATCAGAAGGGGGTTGGGGGAGAGAAGAGTGTGTAGGTAGAAGACAGGGGAAAAGCCTAAGAGGGGAAATGGAGGGAACTGGGAAGGGAGCGGAACAGAGAGAGAGCGTGTGTGTGTGTTTTGCCCCCAAAATTCAGAGCTTCCTATGCGAGTAAATTTTATACCAGAGCGAAGTCCATGTCATCTAGAGTTGCGTCCATATCAACCCATGAATGGAGCCCCAGAGTACACACAACACACTGGTGACTACACATGCCAATCTGATGGCCAAGACATGCATGAAAAGGAAGGCTCGAGAGGTCACCTTTAAGCTTTCGATCATATCCACCAAAAGGAAACGGAAGGTCCGAGCTTGCAAAGTTCACCCCAAAGATTTACAAAAACCATTAACTTGAAATTTTGGAGGGATTTTTGAATCATTTTCATAACTAAAGATCTTATCAAGTTTAAAGTTAGCAACCTCCTCCTTTAAACTTTGAAGCTTTCCTGAAGGGTAGACCTTTACGTTGTTTTATCATTCTTCAAATCGTGTGGGCCCACCGTAAATCAAAGACGCCTTAAAGTTCAAATTCTAGTGCTTTTGTGACACCTCCGAGGTGCACAAAGACAAACTATATGTACACCATTTAAGTATACAACTGACCTAGCTCACATAGCCAATTCACTTTCATCACCCTAATTGGCATCAACGTGTGAAATCTCCTTGTGCCTTGCGACCCCATAGTAGGAGCAGAG